>NC_135309.1:161080662-161411519 GCF_048772815.1 Callospermophilus lateralis | reverse complement strand
CTCGCAGCGATGTTCCACTGTTCGGAGACTGTGGTGTCGGAACTGAGGGCGCAAAGTGGGCAGAGGTGAGGATGCTGACCAGCACCCTGCAGGCACAGGACAGGGCCCCTCACCAACATAGAGCATTCTCTGGCCTCAGGGGCCAACAGCACCCAGGCTGCCAAGCCTAATGCAAGGAGGAAAGCCTTACAGAGGGACTGGCTGAGACAAACTAAGGCTGATGGTCACAATCACAAAAACTGAAATTATTGGTACATACTCACTTTTATCATTAAGTGAAATGATTTTAAAATTATATTTGTGGTATACATATTGCTAGAAAATGCAAATGCATGTCCATATGTGTAGCATACTACGCCTTTCATGGTTTCTATACAACAATATATTATATATATATATATATATATATATATATATATATATATATATATATATATATAAAGTAGCATGGAAATAATAAATCACAAAATATAAACATGTTCTGTTATCTATTCTTGCTCCAGTCCTTGGCTCATGTACACATGGCACTTTCTTATTTTCTAAACAGAGGCCGCATTCCCTCCACTAAGGATCCCTGTTTCTAAGCAAAGCATTGTCCAATTAGTCATCAGGTGGACTATAGCTCACATCAGCAGCACATTAGCCCACTGTGCACAGAGGGGTTTGTTGGATTGACAGGCCCTCCTGTTCCTCAGCATCATCCTGGGGACCAGAGAGCTCTGGTGCTTGAGCTGGACGAGCCTGGCTTCCAAGTGACCATCCCATACAGGGTCACCCTGAGCAGCCCAGGGAGAATGGGACCCTGCAGTGACCACCCTGTGTATCAGTACAATGCCCGGCCTGAGCGTGGAAGGCACAGGGTGGAGGGAAGGACACAAGCCTGGCACGATCCAGATCCAGGAAACTTACCAGAATTTTGCAAAGATGAAGGGAAGAGAATCCAAATCAAATTTCATAAATGACTCATTAGAAAATATTTAATAGAGAAGTTCCTAGTATAAAGTAGAAAATTTTGACAGAAAAATATTAAAAAGTATGAAATCCCACGATATTATGAATCTTGGAATTGTTTATAAATAATTCATTTAGACACAATTGAGAAATCAGGTACAATCTGCCCCCAGTGTTTCTGTAGAGTCAACCAACCACGGATAAAAAACATTTCAAATGAAAACATTGTGTTTTATTAAACACAAACAGAACTTCCTTCTTGGTATTATTCTCTAAAAGATATGTATAACAAATACCCGCTTATCATTTAAATTGTATTAGGTATTAAAGTAATTTAGAGATGACTTAAAATATATGGAGGAAATGTGCAGGTTATATGTGCATGCTGCATCTTTCTGTATCTGTGTGTGTGTGTGTGTGTGTGTGTGTGTGTGTGTGTGTGTGTGTGTGATGCTGAGGATCAAACCCAAGGCCTTGGGACTGCTTAATTTTTATTATAGATTTGAGCATGCGTGGATTTTGGCACCTGCAGCAGGGAGCCAGGTGGTTGGAATCAATGTCCTATAGGTACTGAAGGTTGAGTGTGTTACACAAAAGAGGACACTATGCACGAACCATTCCCGCTGAGCCTTTGGGACTGTCCCAGTACACTCTTGCAGGTAGCCACTGTCTTCCTGGGCTAGTAGAGACTAAGCCCTGGTTAACCTGACTTCCTGTATGACTCCCTGGTGTGGGGCAAACGGGTACTTTCTTCAAGCTGCTCTAGAGTAGCTGAGCTGCACGCAGTGTGCAGAAAACCTGTGCTTTCCCATAGATCTGGAGACAGGAGTGAGACTATTAAAGATGTGCTCAGTGGGATTCCATGAGAGGTTGAGGCTGGAGACAAAAAGACGGTCAACATAAATAGAACATAATTGGGTCTGATCCGGAGGGAGGACGGGGGCTGGTTGGAAAGAAAATCAAATGCTGCCCTTTCCCCCTCCTTCTTCCAAAGCCCTCCCTCTGCTCCCCCAACCTGTTGCCAAGGTAACCTTTCCCAGGAATTGTTCCTCCCTGCAGGGAGTCATCATAGTTGTTAATTAATGGGGCTGCAGCACCCTTCCTGCCTGGGATCACTCCACCCTAGGCCCCTCCAGCCCACGTGTCTCCCCTTTTAGCCATCCCACTCGCATGCATCTCCTGGTCCTGTTTGCAGGATGGGGAAAGGAAGGAGCAAGATGAGGAGAAAGAGGGCAGGCGAGCAAAGAGAATCTAAGATGCATAAAAGGGGCTGGACACTTCTTTGGATACCAGCTATGGCCCCCTTCTTTAGATAAAACTTGCTTTTTACATTTGCCTCCACACTTCTCTGGTGTTCAAACTTTAAAATTTGGGAAGCAGCAGAACTCACCACCGGTGGTAACCAGCGGCATCAAGATCAGGAAGGCTGGAGGGGAACTGATTTGAAAATGAGTGCTGGCTCTCCCTAACCCATGGCTTTTGTCTTTTTATGATGGGCCCCCTCAGAACCTGTCCAGCAGATTAGTGAATAAATTCGTTCTGAACACTATATTATCAACCTATGTGTCCGCTGGGCTAGCCAATGGGGCCCGGTGGTTGTTGTCTCCATGTTGCTCTGAGAGCAGCTTTATGTGTTGCTATGAACCTGCACGTGCCCAGAGTTCGCTGCTGGGAATGGATTCACCAGTGAACAATGTTGAAAAGTAGAAACTAAAATGTGGTGAGACCTTGAGGACACTGCCCTCCTGCATAGATGAAGGATGTTATAAGAGGAAGGGGTCAAGCACTGGGGAGTGGTTTTCCTGAAAATCAGTGAGCTCAGCCCCCTTCGCTGTCTCTCACACCTGCTCTCTTGAGCTTCTCTGTTTGGCCTTGGGATGACACAGCAAGAAGGCTCTGGCCAGAGTGGGGCTCTCGATTTTGGACTCCACAGCCTTCAAGACTGAGAAAGAAATCTTTATTCTTTTTCAATTTAGACATGAATATAACTCTATTGCCATTAACATGATATAATCTCAAAGCCAAATAAAATTAATTTTGGAGATTATTTATTTATATTTTTTATTTTATTTGTTTGACACCAGGGATTGAACCCAGGGGTGCTTAATCATTGAGTCACAGCCTCAGGCCTTTTTATTTTTTTATTTTGAGGCAGGGTCTCATTAAGTAGCTTAGGGCCTTGCTAAGTTGCTGAGACTGGCTTTGAACTCTGATTCTCTTGCTTCAACCTCCTGAGTTGCTGGGATTACAGGTGTGCAACAATTTTGGAGATTTTTACTGTTTAAGGATAACTAACTGTTTCAAGTGCTTTCTTTCACTAATGAAGCATTTTAAAGGTGGAATCTCTTACAATATAAAGCTGTGCATCAGCCATTGACCTGACAGCAATTAATTGTGGAGGCCCTATTAGTTCCCTCTGGGTACTAGGCACTAAGTTAGCCCTGTGTTGAGTTGAACCAGATAGCCAGTCTTGAAGATGAAACTCAATCCTCAGCATTAGATATAGATATCATAGATATGCTAACAACACTCAGTATTCATTGGCTATTTTTTATGTATGACATTGATTTTAATGGTTTGTATGAATAAACTCATTTAATATTTCTAAAAATCCTAGGAGGCAGTTATTCTATTTTGCACTTTAGAGATTAAGAAAATAAGTGTATTTGTTTCCAATTGTTGCTTCAACAAGTTGCCACAAACTGGGTGGCTTGTGTCATCCCATGGTAAAGCCCAGAACACAAATGTACTTTTTGTCACCTGCTTTTCTGGAGGCCAGAAGTCGGACTTGGTCTCATAGGGCTGTAGTCGTGGGGTGGCAAGATAGGTCCCTGTGGAGACAGAGGAGGATCCATCCTTGGGCTTGTGGGGTCCCATTACCCACCCCCATTTCTTGGCTGCAGCCTCTTCCTCTCTCTTCCTAGGCATCCTGCTCACATCTGCTGAGTCCCTTCTGGGGACAGGGACTGGGAGCAGATAATCCTAGGTGCCACTCTCCAGCCCACCATCCTGAGACCTGGAGACTGGACTGGGGCTTGCCAAGATGTCGAAGCTGGTAAAGGCTGGCATTGGGGTCCACAGCTGACACTGCTGAGGACATTGCATTTGGATCCTGATGGCTCCAAGGGACAGGCACTCAACACTTGGCACAGGATGTTGAGGCGATGGACTTGACCAGGACACTATGGCATTCATGCCACCAGATGTTGGCTCCCTGCAGTTTCCACAGGACATGCTGTGATACAGTAAGCTGAGTTTGTTGCTCAGCAAGGTATGGGTGAGCTCTGCTTCAGTAGTCTCACAATAGTCAAGGAGAAGGTGGGACAAGGGTGGGATGCTCTGGAGACTTTTTGAGACTTTTGCTGTCCCGATTAAGGCAGGCCTGTCAGAGTGTTACCGCTGTTGACTGGTGACGAGTCCTTGCTTCCCCAATGTTGAAGAATAACACCAAAGAAGCACGCCGAGGCAAGGTCAGAGTGGAAAATAGAAGTTTATTAAAGGACAGCAGAAAAGACTTCTCCCGGAGGAAGAAGGGGAAGAAGGTGGAATCCGTGGAAGTGTGGTTGTCTCCACTTTTTATAGTTTTGGTGATGGAATGTAAGGGGGGAAGGGTTAGGACACAGGTGGGCCAAACAAGTAGTCTGGGCAGGAAGGACTTAATTATCACTTTTGGGGATGGGCTTATCACTTCTCTGGGATGGGCTATCTCCAAATCTGTTGGGGGCTGTTTCCTGGGTTCCATTAACATTTCTTTGGGGTGGACTTTGGCCTAGGGCCTTTTCGGGACTTCATTAACATTCCATGAGTTGTCCTGTTTCCCGGAATCATTGTCTGCATGGCCTCCATTTTAGATTTCACTCGGTATTAGACCCGATTTACCTAACTACACTGACTACCTAGTTTTAAATCTCGCTTCAAGAGGAGGTGGAACGACTAGCCTTGGAAGAGGTCCTGACATGATTGCTCAGGAGAGGCAGAGTCCATAGTTCAGGGGTGTACAGTTACCCAGTACCACCCACTGTGAACTGGATAGTCTAGCGTCCATTTAAATTAATTTTGGGAAAATAATTGAAATTAGAAGTGACATTATTTGCAAGTTAATCCCCCGGGCAGGCTCCCCTGCAGTCGTGAAGTCAGGGGGTCAGGGCAGTGGAGGAGTAACTCCAGGGGAAGGAGGATGGCCAGCAGATGTGGGTGTGGGTGCCTTGGCTCCCAACAGAGCCCACCAAACCCCTAACTAAGTCACATGAAGCACAGCACCCTGCCGTGGGAGTCTTCTGCCTCCAGGAGGTCCCCACTTCTGGAAGCCAGAGGTCACCCTTAGAAATGGGGAGTCAGAGCAATGGTGAGGCAGGAGGGGAGGGGCAGTGACCTGGAGGGTGGGCAGCTTCCAGCTCAGGACACTTCTCTGCCTGACCCCTGAACCCCCACTGCATGGCTCCCCAGAGTATGTTCCAAGGGCAGAACATGGGGACATGGGAGGGGGAGACTGAGGAGGGAGGACTGTGGGAGCTGCCTTTCAGCCCAGCACCCTCCCACCTCCCCCCACCCACAGACCATGAGAAGGAAACTTGCACCATGAACCAGCCTGCCAGCTGCCGGACACCAACCGTGAGGACTAAGTGTGGATGAAGAGTGAACCTTCTTGTTTTTTTAATTTTTTATTTTTAACTTAGAAAGTCAAGCAGAGCATTTTGTTTTCCATGTAAACCCATCTCCATTGAGAGCTCAGCCTGTGGCAAAGGAGTAGAGAGAAATGATCAGGCTCGGGGCCTTTGACCATAGTGTGTCTGTGAACTTCAACTTCTGTCACTTACTGAGTGCCTTTTCGTTGGCTGCTGTCAGGTACGGTTATATTTGACCCCAACACAATGGGAACGTTTGCTGCCCCATTTTACAGGTGTGGGAATGAGGACGGTCCCCAGAATTTAAGTGCAGGGCCAAGGCCAACTGGAGCCTTGGTCCTAAGAAGTCAGGTCTTTGCATGATCCCACACTGCCCCCTAGCACTCCCAGACAGCGGCTCCTCAGCCGCTTGCCCCTAGTGTACACAGGGACGAGCGGATCCCTTGTGTTCTCTGCGTTTTTACCTCTGTCCAACAAAAAAGAAAGAGTGAAGGGCTGCATCCCTAGAGAGCTCTCTTCCTTAGAAACCCAGATTGTCATACAGAACCCCTCCTTTCCTGGACATCCAACAAAATTCAGGGTCCCTGATGTACGAACTCCTTCCTGGAATTCAGACTCCCCAGACAACTGTCCCTCTAGTGCTGATACTCATCTGTTGTCATGAAGCACCTGAGAGCCAAGGCTGCTCCCTCCCCCTGGAAATGCCTGTCCCCAGTGGCCATGTTCTTGGCATTCAGCTTGGAATTTCAGGTTTATTTCCTTTGTGTAGCGTTCCTGGATATCCAGTGAAAACCCAGACACTACCCTTCTCTCTGTTCCTCCATCGCAGGGCTCACAGGGCTCGCAGGCTCGCTGGCAGGGCATCCCGCTGTGGGGGGCTTACCTGGCCAGGATCTGAACTCCTGGGAGGTGGGAGGGCCTCTCCTCCACGGCCACATCTCCAGAGCTGTGCCTGGCCTGGAGCAGGAGTGAAGTCCACCCTCACTGAGTGAGTCAGTGGGGCAGGGATGTGTCCATTCTACCATGAGCCCTTACTTTTCTGGGGGGGTGTTTAGGTGAGGAAATCATGTACTTTCCTGCTGCACCATATGGGAGTTTCATCAAATCCAGCAGGAAATAGGAATTTCCTAAAAAAATAAAATAAAATAAAATAAAATAAAAGGCTTAGATAAGTGAATTGAAAACAAAAACTCTGGTGGGAACAAGGACTTTCTTCCTTCCTTCTTTCCTAAATTACTACCACTTGGTTTAAAGACGACGGATCATGTTTGTCAAGTAAATGTATTAGATCCTTTTTGCTTGGGTCAAATGTTAGATCCATGACTTCAGCATATTTCACAGAGTAAATTTTACTCTTCTCATGTTGCTATTTATCCATGGAAAACAAGGTGCCTCACGAACACTGTGGAACTTGGCAGGATTCCTGAGAGGTGAGTCAGAGTACTTACCCCAGTTTGGGGGCAGAAAATCTGAAACACAAGTGAAAAAAAATTATGCACAGAAGACACACATAGCTGAGCTGATTCTGGAAAGTATTTCACACCGTCACTAGAGCTGGCTGCATGAGCCCTGGTCCCCAACTATTCTCCCCAAGTGCTCATCTCAGTTGGTGATTGTGGATTAATCCCCGCTGTATGAACCTATTGTCATATGTATTGTGGAAGATACAGTGGTAATATGTGGTTCTCAGGACTGACGACTCACACATTAAAGAGCAGAGAGAAGCTTAAGAGATTTAAAAAAAAAAAAAAGGCCAAGAGATAGCAGCAGCAGTGTGAGATTATGTGCATGACTCAGTGGCATTATAAATCCCATCTGAGCTGAGAGGCAGAACAATTGTTCTGACTTAGATAAAGAAAGGACAGATCAGGGAGAAACTGGGCTTGGGCAGGAAGTCAGAGGTGGCGGGTATAGACAAATGAGGTCAGACGGCCAGCACTCTCCACAAGGCAGGGGATCAGAGTGGGGGGATCCACCAAGTGACCAGGGCTGAGGGCTGATTTAATGTGACATAGAGAATAAAACTCCAAAGATTAAGGGGAATGAAGAGGGGGTGTGAACTCGATTTACAGCATCGGGGTTTTGTCCGTAGGTGACCTCAGTGACAGAGATTTTAGGAAAAAAAGTAACTTGCTTTAAACTACTTTAAGAGAAGAGATAAATCTTTTGAAGATGGATGGAAGGAGATAAGTGAGGCTGCAGCAAGAGCAAGCAGGTGAGGCTGGGGGCGGGGCCCGTGAGCCAGGAGGAGACAGCGCAGGTGGAGGAGGACCAGAAAGGAGGACTGGGCGGACGAGCTCGGGCATCCCTGACAGGCAGGTGGAGTAGATGGCAGGGTGGGTTGAGTCGGCCCTAAAGAGGGAAGGCCCTCACTGTCCAACGTGTTTAATTTTCATCCACAACCCCTGCCCTCTTGTCCCCAGCCCGCTGAGAAAACAGGATGAAACGCCGAGTCATCTTGTCCACTCGGCTTCTGAAAAACTTCTCGGAAACTCGTGCCCTTTGGTGAACAGCTTTCTTTTAAAAATGGATAAAGGTCTGCTGATTCAGTGCCCTCAGAGAAGCTGGCTGACTTCTCTGATATTTTGTGTGCAATTTGATTTCATTGCAATTACTTAAGTTTTAGTGTCCCGGCTAGAGCTTCTCCATCTGAGCCGCTAACCTTCACCTGGGCAGTTACCCAAATGAGTGCGAAGCAAGCACTTTTGTTCATTCCTTTTAAATAATCTTTTCCATAGAGCCAAGCCCTTGCTTTTTGTACGACATTCACTTGAAGCTCTCTAAATGAATGCCCGGGTACAATGCAGTCATTTTGGTGATGCTTTACTTTCAGTTTTTGTAGGGCGTCCCTCTTTCTCTTCTGTATCTTCCAAGGCAGACACGTTTTGTTTTTCTCTGTCACTTGGCTCAGAAGTGTCAAAGCAGGTCCTGGCTGGGGCCTCTAGGTCTCTAGGAGAATGAGCTCCTAGGGAGGAGGCCTGCTGAGCTTTACACCCCCAAGGCCTAGCACATCACAGGCCTAGCACAGAGTGGATGACCAACTCTGGGTGAAGGTTAAAGGATTCCACCCACTAAAGAGACCTGCCTTCACAGTTGCCCCCCAAACCTGGTTTTCTTTTATTGCTTAAGTCTTAGCTACAGACACCGTAGGAATACAGGTAGCCATTGGCCACCCAAAGGGCTGTGTTTCTGCCCTCCCCACAACGTGGAACTCCAAAGTGGGCAATACATTCAGGAAATGGCACCCTCGCCCCACAGTCCTCCTTCTCCTGGTTGAAGCCAGCATCCAGGAGCCATCCATGATGCCCTCCTTCGCCTTGATCCAGAGTAATCCACGCAGCCATCCTGCCAGCGCTGAGCACATCTCTCCTCGCCCACCTCTGTCACTGTCTCTCTGCTTCCCATGGCTTCCCCAGTGCATTCCTGTGACAGACAGAAGGAAGCATTGTGTATGTAAGGCACATGATGCCACCATGCCCTGAGACCCTTCAAAGCTCTGGGCTGCTTCCGCCTGGCTGACAAGGCCCTGTGCAATCTGGCCAGTGCCCACCCCTCACCTGTCACCTAGTGCTGCTGGCTGCTTGCTCTCTATGATCTGGAGCCCCTCGACCACCTTCTGGCACCGCAGCATACCAAGTCACTCCTACGCTGGAGTCTTCTTACTTTTGCTCCCCCGGCCTGCACAATGGCTCAAATAGACTTTTCATTTTAGAGACTCCTGTGTTTATAGAAAAGTCAAGCAGAAAGTACAGAGATTTCCCATGTATCCCTGTCCCCACACAGTCTCCCCACCAACAGTATCCCGCACCATAGTGGTACATCAGTTAAAGTCCTGAGCCAGTCCCAATACATTGTCATTAACTAAAGGGTTGATAGTGCACATGGGGGTCCACTCTTGCAGTGTATACTGAGAAGTCTATAATGACATGTGTCCAGATTACCATGTCATACACAATAGTCTCTCTTCCGGCATATCTTGTTCTCTCTCTATTCTTCCCTCTGCTGTAACCCCTGGCAATGACTCACTTTTTGCTGACCCTGTAGTTCCGCCTTTCCTGGAGTGCCATAATTGGAATCACCCAGTGCACCTCCCTTTCAGATGGGCTTCTTTCACTCAGTAACGGGCATGAGGCTTCCTCATGTCTTCTCGTGGCTTGACGGCTCAGTTCTTTCTAGTCCTGACTAATATTCTTTCATCTGGATGGAGGTACCATGGCTCCACTGGCCTGTCTCCAGCATGGGCAGTTAAGAATAAAGCGTCTGTGAGTGAGAGTTCCAAGGCCCACGGGGGAATACTGAGGGGCACCCTTGCTGCAGTTCGTGGTTTCTTGTCTCACCAGGTCATCCTCTATCCAGAATCGGCAGCAAGACCTTCCTCCATCATTCACCCATCGATTCCTTCAACAACCACTTCTGGAAACACTGCCACCTGTGAAGTGTGTTCCCCTGTACCGAGAACACACTTCACAGGTGGCAGTAAACAGAGAGGGTCTCTCCCCGACTGCAGCCCCTGCTCTACCAGAAGGAGGGTCAGCAGATGTAGGCACTGTCAGCTGGGGACAATAACTGAAGGGACAAGGGAGCAGGGGGAGGAAGAGATCGGCAGGAGCCATTGCCTTGGGTCCACTTGCCAGTCGGCCCTCTGACAGGCTGGCTTGGAGCAGGGAGGAGTGGGCTGAGGGAGAGAGGCCACAGAGGTCGGGAGCCGGGGAGTCCAGGTGAAGGGAAAGAGCATGGGGACCTCTAGGAAGGAGGGCGCTGGCCAAGTGGCAGGGAGGGGACCCCCGGGTGCACAGGGGGAGCAGGAGGGAGCAGAGGGGTAACTGTCTTCCAAGGTTTCTGACTCTCTCTTTGGGTCCAGAGAGGATCTCCTGTGACTTAGGTTTGGAAGCACCCTTTGTGTTAACACAAGGGTCAGAGGCACGAGGATGGAGAAGAACTCTGTGTGAAGCTGCGTATCTTCTGGCTGGCTGGTCCATTCTCCTGACAGACAGAGTACGGGTGTCCCCTGGGGGAAGATGGGCGTGCAGGAGGCCTCTGGGGCTTTGGGCTCCATCAAGCAGGAGCACACAGCTGTGACTCAAGGGGAAGAGATCAGGGGTTTTGTGTGGGATTGTTGAGTTTAAGGAGCTTTTTATACATGGCCCTAGAGAGCACAAATAGGTGGTGGAGCTTCTGTTCTACAGAGTAGGCTGGGATCCAGGGGGAAAATGCTAGAAGGCACGCAGGGCCATGTGTGGGGAGGTCACATAGGGAGTAAACATGAAGGGAGAAGAGAAGCTTCAAGGACAGAGATTGGGGCACTTCCACATTCAGGGCTCTGGAAGGTGCAGAGGGGCCAAATCAGAGTCCAAGAAGGAGTAGCCTCAGATGGGGAGCCCCCAGACAGGGGGAGCCTGAAGGCCAGAAAAGCCTTGGAGTCAAGGAGGAAAGGGGGCAGCTGCTGCTGTGACTGTGTGAGATGAGATCTCGGTGCTGCGGTGTGTTCCTCCTGTTAGAACGTCTCTCCCTTGACTCCATATGCCTCCTTCCAGGCACCAAGAAAATTGAGGAAGCAGCTGCCATGATATAGAGCAGCAGTTCTCAACCAGGAGACATTTCTTACCCCACCACTGCCACCCCGCACGGAGGCATCTAGCAGGGACTGGGAGGGTTTGATTGTAACAGTGGGGGCTGCGGGTAGGGGGCCTGCTTCGGTCATTCAGTGGGGAGGGCACAGGGATGCTGCTAAATGTCCTAGAGGGCACAGGGCAGTCCCTGCCCCCCTCCACAAATGGTAGGCATGCTGAGGCTGGAGACCCTGGTGCACAGTAAGAATCTGCAGTTTTCAAACACTGTCGTCATAAGTCCCACGGAGCCCCACTTACAGACAGGCCACTACTTTCAAGTCCTTCTAGCAGAACCCAGTGGAAAACAGGCTCACAAATCCAGGAAAATATTTACTCAGAAGGGAGCAAAGACACTAAGGGGTTGTTTTGTACCAACCACTGAATAGGATCCATCTTCCTTGCATTTAGTAACCATAAAAAGGTGATGGTAAAAATCCACCTTCATGAGAATGTCACTTTATGAGACCTTTTGGTAAAGTTTGAACAGATAATTCTCTTTGAATGAAATACAGGGATCAAAAGGCGCAGGCCACAGTCCTGAGGGAGTAGCTCCTTCAACCCCTTGGAATTGAAGAGTCATCCTGAAGTTACCTTAGGGCTCCTTGGAGTTTTAAAATCAGGTACCTAAGAAAAAGGAGTAATATATAACATGGTTGTATGTGACTAGACTCATCAAGAACTCGACAGAAGAGATGTGATGCCTGGCATCACAGGTTGGCAAGGTGAAAGGTCAGGCAGTGATGGCTCTGGGCTGGCCAATGGGGGTAGCTTCTCATGTTTGAAAGGGATGATGAGCCAGCCCCGTGACTCTGGCTTTGGAGGTAATGGCACCACGTGGGTACAGGGGTGGGAGCAGGACTGGTTAGGAGTCACTGGCAGTGTTGCTTGCTGGGCCTGCTCTCTGTGCTAAGAACCACCCAGACTCGCAAGGGTGCAACAAGAGGCTTCATTTTTGGCATCTCGCAATACGTCATGATGTTTTACGAGGAGCCTGGCATTTTCATTTCTCAGTGGGCTTCACAAATTGCACACTGGTCCTGGAGCTGGAAGGGTCTAGAAATGAGCTGGGCTGGCAGTGCACGTATTTAGAGCTGGAGAGGCCACAGAGAGTCCAGGCTGCCCTGCTGCACAGAAAGAAGCTTGGGGTGGGTCCAGGAGCCAAGGACAGGATACTGGAGAATCCACTAGGAGAACGGGATTCACGTGCTGTCACTTCCTTGCCCTAGAGAGCACAGATAGGTGGTGGAGTAACTGTTCTACAGAGTAGAAGCTGGGATCCAGGTGGAAAATGCTAGAAGGCATTGAGGACGTTGAGGATGCCCACAACAGTGCCTGGCACACACTTTTTATTCAATGCACATTTGCTACCATGAAAAGAGGTGAATGAAACATGGTGACCACTTAGCTGATCTGAGAAGCTGACCACACTAATGGACAACTGCAGCATAATGTGTAGGTACCAGCAGACCCCACTGGACAGACCTAGGTCCCAGATGCATGTGAAGATGGGCAGGTGGGGACAGGGTTGATGGAACTGAGAGCATGGCAGATCATCGGACTGATGGTCCGTTGGCCATAGAAAATATGGTCAGAGAGGAGGGGACGTTTTAGGCAAGTGTGGAAGATGACCGGAGAAGAACGCGTTCCTGCACAAGGACTGGAAGGTGCAAAGCCACCATGGCCACATGACTGTAACCCCGAGGCACATTAGGAAGAAACATTTCTTCCCCGGTCATTAAGTACTTTTTACAAGCCCACCATGTGAAAGCACTGTGGTTTTGAGAGACAGCAAGGAATCATATATTAAGGTGTGACACAGATGGAATCAGAGTTGGGCAGTGATCCTGCCTTCCCTGAGACTCAAGTTGAAGTCCTAGCTTGCCACTGTCTCCCTGTGTGCACAAGGCAAGCCACTCAGCCACTCTGCTTCCCAGTTACTGTAAATTAACTCTGGCTCCCCAGAGTTGCCCACAGAGTCCCATCGTTCATTCATTGGCTTGACGTTGTGCATGCGCACCATGCCAGGCTGTCCTCTGGGCTCTGAGCTACAGGAAAGGGCAAGACAGATAAGTCCCTATTCTGCCTGCGAGACGGGACAGATGGAAAGTCAGGGCTCAGATTACTTCACACATTCAGATGTCTTGTGTTTGTTTCTTGTAATGTGATCCAAAGAGCATGAGAGGGATATCGGGGGTTGCAGGCCTGGAGGGTCTGGGCAGGTGTCATTGGGCTGAGACCTGAATAATGAGGATCAATCAGCCACAGAAAATATGGAGGATGGAAGGGAGTGCGTGCAGCAAGCCCAGCCCAGATTGCACCCTGCGGGAGGCAGTTTGATCTAGGGGAGTCATGGCACTGGAATCTGAACCTCTCTACACCTCTCTGTCTCAGATGATGCTCACAGTGGTAAAGGGCAGAGGGCAAATGGTGGCACAAGCGGGCAGCAACCCCGGGGAGTTTGAGACCCTGGTATGGCAGTGACAGTAGGAGATGTGGAGGGAGAGGTGGACCATTGTGGAGACTGCACAACAGGATGTGGTGACTCCAGATGTGGGGAGGGATGAGGGAGGAAGGAGGAAGAACAACATGGAGACAGAATGATTAAACAAAGACAAGCAAAATGATTCCTAGGAGCTTTCCTAGTAGAAGTGAGCTGGTGGGCTTAGCATCTGGAGTGATGAGGAGTGCCACCTGTTTGCTCGGTCCCGTCCCTCTGAGTGGCTGCCTGGAATAGCACATGTGAAGAACTAGAGCCGGGAAACCCACACACGACAGTTGCCCACTGAGAGGTGCCTTGAAAGGGTGTCAGAGGGAAGAGGGGTGGCCATGTGTGCCCAGCCTTGTAACTCAGAAGGTAGTGCTGAGCAGGTCCAGATGATAAAGCTCTCTGCTCATGGATTTTGGAACAGCAGTCTATGTGGGATTTGACTGATAGATGTTCTTTTACCCTAGCTGAAACCTTTGGCATGGACCTGGCCTTTAAAGTTCTGACACATCACCAAGTCTCATCCAGTTTGTTGATCACGTTTCTCCTAGCTTCAAGTTAAAGCTTCTCCAGCCCACCACCTACTGAACTGGGTGGGAAGGGTGGGCCAGGGTAGGGACCAGCAGGCTTGCCTTTGCCCCACAGTGCCCATCCTCAGCAGCTGGCTTGTGTTCCCCTGGGGTTGGGCTGGGAGGAGATGGATCAGGAGCAAAAGGCAGTGGTGTTCACAGAGCCTTCATGGTGTTGCAGGTTCTGGACTTGCTCCAACCTACTGTTACCGCTTTTGACCGGTGACCAGTCCTTGCTTCCCCAATGTTGAAGAATAACACCAGAGAAGCACGTCGAGGCAAGGTCAGAGTAGAAAATTAGAAGTTTATTAAAGGACAGCAGAAAAGACTTCTCCCGGAGGAAGAAGGGGACCCAAGAGATGGAATCGGTGGAAGTGCGGTTGTCTCTCCATTTTATAGTCTCTTTCAGTGATGGAATGTAGGTGGGAAGTCCCAAGGGGTGGGACACAGGTGGGCCAAAGAAGTAATCTGGATAGGAAGGACTCCTGAGGCAGCATCTTCAAGTTTGCTGTTCATTAACACTTCTTTGGGATGGGCTATCTTCAAATCTGCTGGGGCTGTTCATTAACATTTCTTTGGGATGGGCTATCTTCAAATCTGCTGGGGGCTGTTTCCTGGACTTCATTAACATTTCAAGAGTTGCTCAACTTTCCGGGAATTCATTCTCATGGCCTCCATTTTAGATCTCACTGGATATTAGACCCGATTTACCTAACTACACTGACTACCTAATTTTAAATCTGGCTTCACTACCAAGGCCAGAGAGCTGTTGGGGAGGCATGCCCCCTCCCATAGCCATGAAGAGTCCTCCTGTCTATCAGCATCTCAAGGGTTCAGCCAAGAGCCCCAAATCATAAGATGTCACAAAAGATATCTTGCAGGAAGCAGCTGCTGCCACTGCACTCAGGCTGGATGAAGCAAAGGACAAAGGAAAGAACGATGTGGCATCTAGGAGAAGACAGCGCAGATCTCCAATTCAGATATCTACTAGGAGGCAGGGCCCTGTGGAGCTGGAGCCTGCCCTCACTGTGTCCCACCTCACTGCACCCCAACCTTGCAGGCAATGCTGTGCGGCTAGTTCTCACAGTTGTAGAGAACCTGCAGACAGGATCCACAGGCAGCTGCGTGCGGAACTACTGCTGCCCTTGTGCAAAAGTGAGGATGCAGGTGTTACCCTGTTTACCAGTGACAAGTCCTTGCTTACCTGAATGCTGAAGTATAACACCAGAGAAGCACACTGAGGCAAGTGTAGAGTGGAAAGTAGAAGCTTTACTAAAGGACAGCAGAGAAGACTTCTCCCTGGAGGAAGAAGAGGACCCAAAAGGCAGAATCCGTGGAAGGGTCAGGTCTTCCCTTTTTTATAGCTAAGGTCTTTCAGCTTTCCCACACTCCTGTCCTTTGTTCCCCATTATCTTGCAGTGATGGAATGCAGGTGGGAAGGCCCAAAAGGTGGGGGATAGGTAGGATGGAGGAGTCATCTGGGCAGGAAGGGCCTGGGGCGGTTTAGCACTTTCCAGTTTGCTGGGCTCTGCTTCATTAACAGTTCTTTAGAATGGGTTCTGGGCCTTGGGGACATTAACAATTTTATTTCCCCAAGTGCTGATCTGGTTTCCTGGACTCCATTCTCAATAATGGCCTCCATTTTATTTATCTTACTTGATATTAGACCCGATTTACCTAACTATATACCTATCTGTAAGTCTGGCTTCACAGGGATGCTGGCAGTGAAGCCAGATTTAAAGTTAGGTAGTCAGTGTAGTCAGGTAAATTGGGTCTAATATCGAGTGAAATCTAAAATGGAGGCCATGCTGGGAATGACTCAGGGAAAACGCAGGACAACTCATGGAATGTTAATGAAGTCCTGAAAAGGCCCTAGGCCAAAGTCCACCTCAAAGAAATGTTAATGGAGCCCGGGAAAACAGCCCCAACAGACTTGGAGATAGCCCATCCCAAAAGGTGATAATTAAGCCCACCTGTAGGCCTCCAACCTACATTCCATCACTGAAAGAACTATAAAAAGGGGACAGAACAGCCCTTCCACGGATTCCACCTCTTGGGTCCCCTTCTTCCTCCGGGAGAAGTCTTTTCTGCTGTCCTTTAATAAATTTCTAATTTCTACTCTGACCTTGCCTCGGTGTGTGCTTTCTGGTGTTATTCTTCAACATTGGGGAAGCAAGAACTCGTCACCGGTCAACAGCGGTTTCAGCAGGACCAGAAGTCACCAGGATGGAGTAGCAGGTGTGGCCCCTCCACCTGCCTCTTCTGGTCACCCTGTTGTGGTCTGCTGAAACAGCCAGACAGGACCCTGGCAGGTGAGGCAGCTACACAACCCCCTGGCCCAGCATCACAGGCAGAGAATAAAAGGAAAAGTTTGGGGTGGGGAGATGGCAGCTTAGTCACCCACTTAGGGCCCTGGGGTTCATCTCTCCCAGTCAGCAGAAAATGACAAAGAGCACAGGAGAATGCCTTGGGCCAGGTCCCTTCTGCTGATGTTTAGCTAGTTGAACTTAATTGTATGTCAGGTTCAAAAGGGCAGGGACATTCTTGGATGTCCAAGAAGCTGTCATCTTTGGTAACTTGCTGGCATTGGCACGGTAGACTGCTGGTGCCTTGTGGGTAAGGAGAAGTCAAAGCTGCAGATATTCACCTATGGTTCTTGGGACAGGGGATGAGAAGCAGTTTTACTTCTGGCTTCTCTGTCACATGCCCTTGGCCCTGGGCAACCAGGAGAAGCCCCGCAGCCTTCTATTCTCCCTCTTGGTTTTCCTCTTGGGTCCCTGCGCAGCTCCCACTTCAAGGCCCACTCCATCTACCACACAGAACCCTTCCTTGTTGCCCCAGTGCTGGAGAAAATGTGGCTCCCTGTGCATATGTATCCACTGCCCACAGCCACAGGCACCTCCCGCGACCCGTTATGGGCACCCCACAGGTCCCTGGGACTGCTCTAGCACACGTCCAGCTGGGAGTGCTTCCCTCCATGTCCCCTCACTGGCCACAGGTGAAGGGAGACATATCCTTCCTTCTCCTACCATCTTCTTGGGAAGGGTAGGCACGTCTTGGCACTTTACTCCTACACTGGGATCTCCTCCACAGCCTCCTCCCCCTCAGTGGTGACACCTCTGAGCACCACCTTCCTTCTCCACCCGAGGCTGCAGGGCACTTCTCAAGGGACAAGCTTTTACAGTCTTCAATGTGGAGGAAACCCCTAAAGGCAGACTGGACCCGGCTTCCCTTGCAGAAGGCTTCAGGCAATGTGAACATGCTTTAAAGTTTTGGGTTTATCTTTAACAACCTTGACAGTTTTGCCTTCTATTCCAATCCAGGACTGCTTTAAAACAGAAGTGTCCTCCATCCGGGTTTCTGAATATAATTAGTGTTTCAGGAAGAAGCAATGTTTACCTCTGTCTTCATGTCACTTTCAGGGAAAGACTTCGGCAATTTCTGCTCCAAGGGGACAGCTCCAAACACCACTTCCATAACTGCAGACAGGAAGGAAAAGTAGAGCAAAGTCACTTAGGACCAAGCAGGGCGGACTGTGCCTGGAAAACCGGCAATCCATCCTAGGATATACCAGAGGGGTGGATACCCTAAGAGGGTGTGTGTCTTAAGAATGGTAGGAAATTCCATTTATGTCTAAATCACACAGGGAGAGACAGACATCTGGTGGTCACATGTTAGCATTACCTCGTAAGACACAATCCAATCAGATAATGTCACTATTCAGATAATGTAGTTGAAGTCTATTCTATAAAATGTGTTAAGGGTTTTCAAAATAAAGAAAAATGTTATAGTTCACTTTTCCTATGGGTAAATGCAACATTTAAAAAATTGCTCTTTTCATAAAGAAAAATACAAGAACATCAAAGAAAAATAGCTTTCCATCTTGTTTTCCTTATTTTCTATACCGAATCTATTAGCCATCTTCATGGAAAAACATGTTATTAAAGTAAATCACTGGTTGCCTCTAAATTATCTTAAATTCAAAGCCTTGGTTTGTGGAGTACTAAGCATCGGGAGGCAGCGAGGGAGCAGGTGACAGAGACTGTGGCAGGTGGGTGCTCCGCACACCAAAGCGTCTCGATGGGCACAGGAAAGACCAAAGACTGGTCTTCAGATGTCCCTGCAGGCCTTGGCATGCTCTGACAGCACAGCACCAGGCGTCTTGGAAGTTTGACCAAAAATTTTGTTTGTTTGTTAGTTTTTTGTTGTTTTTGTTTTTTCAAACAACCTCTATTCTTCTTCCTATGAGTAAGTTGAGGATATGTCTTAGTCTGTTTTCTGTTTCTAATAACACAATACCCAGCAACTGGGTGATTTTTAAAAGAAGAAATGGATTTGGGTTCTTGGTTCTGGAGGTCCAAGGCCATGGGGCACAGCTCGTGATGGCCTTCTTGCTGGCAGAGTCCTGAGACAGTGCAGGGCATCCTGGGCAAGAGAGGAGCATCTCTCCTCCTCCTCCTCCCTGGCCTTCCACACAGATGTTCATCATGGGGCTTCATCTGACAATTTTGTCTACTCCCAACACCTCTCACAGGCCCCACATCTAAACCATGGTGAGATTAAGATTCTACCCTCTTACTAGTTTGCAATGGAACTAGGTTTGGAGGGGACAAACCATATTCAAACCCTGTGATTCTACCCTAGTATTCTGGAAATCATGTTCTTCTCACATATAATATACAGCCATTCCATCCAAATAGTCTCAAATCCTAACTCGTTCCAGTACTAATTCAAAAGCACTAAGTCTCATTTGAAACTTAAGGTAAACTCTTGTAGATAGTAGCCCCTATAAAAAGTTTAAAGTTACAAAGTTCCAAGGTACAGTGGCAAGACAGGGATAGGATAAAATTCCTATCCAGGGGTAGAAACAGGGAAGTTTGAAAGAGTAATCTGCCGAAAGCAAGGCCTAAACCCAGCTGGGTGTTCTGTAAGTCCTACAGCCCCATGCCCAGCACACAGGTACCCTGGCAGAGCGGGCTCCAGATATCAGGGAGCACCACCCCACAGTGGTGCTGCTCACAGGCCAGGGTTCCATTCTCAGGCTTCCTTTGTCTGTTGCCTGCAGCTATTCTTGGGAGCTGTTTCACCTTGCAGGTAGCTGTACCTTCCAGGGACCCCCAATTTGGCTCCACTAGGCATGCGCCACTGGGAGCTCTCTACAGGGATTCTGATCCTGCAGATCCTGTAGCAAATTCCTGCCTGGCTCCAAGGCTTGACTCTCACTGTAGCTCCCTTGAGCCAGTGCTTTTGCATTCTGCATGCCTGCAGAACTGGCTTCATGTGGGTGTTGAGATCTCCCACCCATGCCAGCCCCTTCTGAGCCTGCGTGATCCATGTTTGCCATTGCTGTGGAGTGCTTTGTTGGCTGAAAGCAGAAAAACAAATCCCGAGGTAACTTTGAGCAGTGAACCCAGTTCAGTCTTGGTCCCTGAAACAATTCTTCCTCAGAGTCACCGGAGCCTGTAATGGGAGGGGTACACTCAGTGGCTCTGCCACACCACCTGTTGCTGGCTGCATTGTCCTCTAGTTCTCCAAAGCACACATTTCCACTCTCTTCTAGCCAGGTTGCAGGTTTTCCAAATCTTTCAACTATTTACTTGTTTATTTTTGCTCATGAGTCTCACTGTAAATCTGACTAAAAGTGGCCAACAAAACCCATGCCACCATGAATGCTCTGCCAAGTGAACTGGCCCTTCACTTTGTAGGGTATGATCAGAAGGCAGCCAAGTTATCTGCAACAGTGTAACAAGGATGGCCAGTCCTTTCCTTAGCCTCCTGGTCTCTTCTAAGCCCTCAGCAGGTTCACATCCAATGCTCTGCTTACAGCATTCTAGCATTTTCAGCCAGTTTCTCCGCACTCCTCCAATCTCTGCTTGCCAGACAGTTCCAAAGCCACTTCCATATTTGTTTTAAGGTATGTGTTACCTGCAAAATTCCCACTCTGGGTATCAATTGTGTTTTAGCCTGTTTTCTAATAACACAACACCACAGACTGGATAAGCTTTAAAGGAAAGAGGTTTCATTATGGTCTGGAGAACAAAGACTATGGAGATCCATTTGGTAATGCCCTTAATACTGGCAGAGTCCTGAGGCAGGACATCACAAGACAAGAGCCAAAGAATGCAAACACAAGCATGTCTCCTCTGGTTTCTTGTGTGTTCATATTCATTCTCATATTCTCTCTCTCTCTCTCTCTCTCTCTCTCCCCCTCCCTCCCTCCCCCCTTTCATCTAAAGCCTGCTGCTCTAATCTAATCCTAACCATGTCCCAAAAGTCCTACCTCTAGACACCATAGTTGGACTAAGTTTCCCATCTCTTAATGGCACACAATGGAGACTAAATTCCAATAAGAGTTTGCAGGAGATAAATTATATCCAAACCATAGCAGGATATATTTATCTACTTTCCAAGGTGGATAATGCCATCAACAATTTATAAATATCTACTCTCTGCATAGCAAATCCTATGGACTCAGCCCTGCCCTTGTCACGCTCAACTTACATAGCTAGATAATGTGAGGAAACACGAGCTCCAGTAAGTCACTTGCTTGAGAATTTGAAGACAGGTATGCCTCCAGAGCCATCACTCACTATTTTCTGCAGTGTAGATAATTGTTTCCATCACAAGGATGGAAAAGGTGTGGTCTATCATGTGAAAAGGAAAAATGTGATTTTAAGCATTATTTAATTAATGGATTATACCAATTTCCTTAATCTATAACCACACCAGTTTTCAACACAAAGCTTGCATCTAGGAATGAATTTTACATTTTAAGCAAGTTTCATAAAAAACAAAACAAATAGGTTTCACATACCTGGGTGACCTGCAAAACCTAACATATTTACCAAGTAGCAGTTTGTAGACCCCAGTCTTTCACAAACAGGAACTTTTTTTTTTTAATGCCTTGAGAACTGGCTTTGAGAAAGGTTAAAAAAATGCACTTTCATTTTTGAAGAGAAATACTTTTTTTTTTTTTAAATTTCAATTAGTTGCAGTGAATTTGACTCAGTTTGACATTTATTTAGGGCCCACAATGTGCAGCACATTTTGACATTTAAAAATTAGATTCACCTCTAAGGCATAAAAATTATTATCATCCAGGTAAAAAATGTAGTGTTAGGAAAACTGTTCAATGCTAAGGGTAAAAAATGGAGGTGGGTGTTCTTGGGTTTGCAGAGGTAAAATGTACAACCTGGAAGGCCAGGGAAGATATCCATACTCCAAGCAAGGGGGGAACACAGGGAAGTATGCCACAGCAGGAAGGCAGCAGTGAATAGCTTATTTTTCAATGTTAAAGGTATCAAATCTGGATCCTTGGGTCTATAGACCAGGGAAACAAAACTAGGCCAAGACAAGGGTCTAGCACAGGCAAGCCTTTATTTACGGGGGACTTCTGCTTGAGCCAGAAGGGAGACCACACTGACAGAGTATCTATCTAGCTGGTATGAGCAAAGGACAAAGGAGTGCAGCATTTACAGCATGCAGCTAGCAAGATCCCAGGCTCTGAGGTCATCACATGTACAGGAGGGATTGTGGTGTGCTCACATCATTCTTCATCAGGCTTCCACACACATGCCATGTCTCATTATCATCTTAGTCTCCACCTAGGAGTGTGCTTTGCTATGCTAAGGATACAGCTGACTGTGAGAAATGTCAGATATTCTTTTTTTGGATACTAGGGTTTGAACCAGAGGTGCTTAGCCACTGAGCCACATCTCCTCTTTTTAAAAGTTCTGAGACAGGGTCTTGCTAAGTTGCAGTGAATTTGACTAAGTTGCAGTGCCTTGCTAAATTGCAGAGACTGGCTTTGAACTTATCTGTCTTCCTCCACCTCTCGAACTTCTGGGATTACAGGTGTGCGCCCCTGCACACAGCTTCAGTGACTATTCTACACATGCATTTGTTTCTTGCCATCTGGAATTTATTCTCCTTATCATTTGGGAGTCTCCAATATTATTTCCAGAGTGCAGACCATTGTCCCATCCCAGTGGGACCAAGTTAACAGAACTTTTTGATTCACTCCCATTTTTGGCATGTCTGCTGATCACATGGTCTCATATATTGAGCTGACTTCCCAATCTCCCATCTCCAGGATAATATTAATTTTTAGTCTTGGAGACTTGACCATTTCACTTAAGTTCTAAGTCTCTACCATGTTTGCAAATCCTGTAAAATTGAACTAGTTTGGTTGTCACATTCCCTTCTATTTCATTCCCTTAGTCTTAGGGGTGCTTCAGTTTTTCATCAGGGGTAGGGAGGTCTGCTTCAGTAAGTGTGTAGTGGTTTTTGCTGTGAGTAAACAGTGAAGAGGGAAGCTGGGTCCTCCTCCAGGTACTTTGGAAACAATACTTATTTGGGAAAGCTGAAGATAAATGTCATCTTTCTCCAGTCACATGATCTGTCTTCAAGGTACAGCGGCTTCTCTTACACTATCTGCATAATTCTCCTTGCCTCTTTGAATCCTACTCCTGTTTTCTGCCCACCTGGCTAAGAGAGTCCTAACCTTGAAACATCTGTGCCTACCCTGGGCACTACTTCAGTTAGGTGCAGGCCTGTCTTGCTTGGGTTTCACTGACAGGAAATCTAGCTATTGCCATACATCTGGTTCTTGCACTGCCCCACTGGTGGAGGCCAGAGTGTGCAAGCAAGGGCAGGGATATGAGATTTGGAGAATAACAGAAACATACAGCTGAAGCCAGAATTAGAAGGCAGTCAGTGTAGATAGGTAAATCAAGTCAGGTCGGTCAAGAAGGATAATTTTGAGTGAGTCTGGGAAGTTGGAGACTGTCCCCTGAGGGATCTTATCAAGAACCTGCCCCTGCTCCAACCTGTTGCCAAGGTAACCTGTCCCAGGAATTTCCCCTCTCTACAGGGAGCTAGAAGGTTGTTAATGTGTCCTTGTCTACTCCATCCTGCCCTTCCCCCTACAACCCACCTATTTTCCACTTTTTGGCCATCCCAGGGAGCACTGTACAGAGGAAGGAGAAAGATAAGGGGGAAAAGCAAGAGAACAAAAGCCTAGGACATATAAAAGGGGCAGAATACCTCACTTCTGGGAATACCATGTTACCAGGGGTATGGCCCCCTTCTCCTTGGTGGGAGAAGTCTGTTACCCCTTTTTAAATAAACCCTGCTTCATATGCTTGCCTCTGCATGCTTCTCTAATGTTCAAACTTCAACATGTGGGGAAGCAGGACTCATCACCAATAACCAGCGGTATGACAGCTGCCTTATTTGGAAGGGGTGTTTTCACCTGTTCCAACTAGTAAGTCAGAACAAGATTGGTGAGGTCTGGATGTGTGTTAGGGGACAGACAAATGAGCATGTAGAAAACTCGAGGTTAAGAGAATAATTCTATAAAATGGGCCCATCTGATCTCCACGTTTTCTGTGTAGTGGTTTTTGCTGTGAGTAAAAAAGCAATTGGTCAAAAAGCAATTCACCTGCAGCCCTACCTGGCCTGCAGGCCTAAGCCTGCACATTCCTCAGCAAACTGAGGGAGGGCCAAAGGTCATGAACGATAGAGGCTGAGAAAGGATGACCACTGGTAATCAAAGAGAACAACTGCTTGTTAACTCCCATACAATTGGGCTCCTCCAGGAACTCTGGATTGCCAACAATGTACCTCTGCGCCCCTGCTCCCAGTCACATATATGGAGAATTAAAGGGGTTTCTAGGATCTGTAAGAAAGCAACATATACGATGGTGTGAGGGGGAAGGGAAAAAAAAAGAGAGAGAGAGAGAGATAAGTGTCACAGTAGTGTGGGTAGACAATAGGGATAGGAGGGGAGTGGGGGGATAGGAAGGGCAGCAGAACACAACCGACACTAGGATTGCTGTATGTATACACATGGAGGTATAACCAATGTGATTCTGCAATCTGTACACGAAGAAAAATGAGAATTCATACCCTATTTGAATCAAATGTAAGTTATGTCAAGATCATTGTATTGTCTGTCAAGATCATTGTATTGTCTTGAACAATATAAAAAAAAAAGAAAAAAGAAAAAAGAAAGCAAGCAAGTCGCACCCCTTCCTACGAATGTTCAGCTCCAAGGCCCCACGTCTCTTCGGAATTTGTCTCTACCACTTTCTTCAATAAACTTGCTCTCCCGCTTGCCTCGGAGTCTCTCCGTAGTTTTCTCTTCCATACTGGGGAACAAGGATCGTTCCCAATCTGCACCAGAGCGGCATCATGTGCATTTAACACACTCAAGGGTAAATAAGAAATTTGAACTTTGTAACCAGAAGATGAGAAGCCACAGGTTTCTGAGCAAAGATACTGATGACAACAGGCTGTGATTCAAGACTAAAAAGCTTAGATGGGAAACCGAGGTTTCGACGAGAGGGTCAGGGCCTGAATTCACCTAGTACTTGCGGCCAGGGTTAGGATTTGTCCTGCTTTTCCCTCTCTTTAGAGGTACAAAAACAAGACATGGGAGTGGTTGGGACGAAAAGGGTCGCCCAGGAAGATCGGACCGGCGATGCGCATGGCCCCTGGCGGTAGCGACCCCGAGCTGGGGCCTGGAAAGCTGCAGCTTGGGCGTCGGGAGCTGCGGCGTCCGGGACGTGGCGGAGAGGCCGGAGCACGAGGGGCGCAGCCACTGGAGGCGAAGGCTGCGTCCTGAATGCTGAGGAGCACCGGGTATGGCCACAGGACGCGCGGAGCCTCCGCCGGGGGTACACTGACGTCCTCACTCCGGCTCCCTGGGCTGAGGGACTGCATGGAGCTCCAGGTTACAAATCGCGCACTTTCTCCTCCTGGACACAGGTCCTTCCCCGACAGCGGGCGACCGGAGTTACGTCATCGGCGGGTCACCTCCTCCGTGGACGCAGACTTTAGGTGTCGATGGGAAGCCTGTCACGAGACATGCTGACAATAAGGGTTTGACGTTTAACAGTGGAAGGAGTGCGTCTCTTAGGCCTCCTCTGTCCTTGGCTTTGGCATTGTGGACATCTTCGGCGCCGCATTGCGCGGGTCCGCCCCCGATCTTACTCAGGCAGCATGTCGGACAGCCCCGCGCCGCGGAGGGGGCGGGGCGGGCCGGGGCGGGCCAGGGCGGGGCGGGGTCCTGGCTGGGCCGCGTCGCGCTCAGGGGCCGCGCCGGGTAGCGTTTCTCTCCAGTGCCTGAGGCGGCTCTGGTTCGGAGAGCCCTTAGGCAGCTCTACGGGAACCTCTGTGCACGGATGGACCCGCCCGGACCCGGCGGGAAGCGGCCTGGCAGGCGGCGGCCCGAGCGGCATCAGCAGAGGCAGGACAGGGCCGAGGCCGCGGGTCCCTGAGGCGTGCGTGCCCACCGGGCCCGGCGGCAGCACCATGATGCCGGGCGAGACCCACTCGGCGGCGCCCGGGACGGCGGCGGACCTCTCGCGGTGTCAGGGCTGTGCCTCCTTGCAGCAGGTGCGTCGCCTCTCCGGGGCGGAGGGCGCGGGCTGCGTGTCAGGGGCTCTCCGGCTCCGCGGCGGGAGCTGCCCCGAGGCCCTCCTCCCGCTCCCCTTCTCGAATGTTTTGGGTACCTTTTGCTTTGCTTTGTTCACACCTGCAACTCAGGACTCACTGACTGGGCTGCGTGGGTGGAGGGGGCGGAGTGCGGGTGTGGAGGGCCTGCCCAGCCTCAGGGCTCCCCAGGGCGGGCTTTGGTGGGTGAGTGACAGGTGAAATGCGGAGGGAATTTACGTCTCGGAGAAGACCTTTGTTCTGACCCCTTCCAAGATTTTGTTGCTTGGAAGCAGATCTTTGGTGACATGGGCTTGTCTGGATATTAGACAACGTTTTGAGAGACATATATTTCAGCCCATACGTGGTTTGTCATACCTAGTTTAGTTGTCGAAGTTAATCATGTTATCAATTAAGTCAATAACGTGTTAGTTTTCATTGTAGTTAATTAAAGGCACGAAGTTTCTAACAGCGGCCATGGACTGTTTCTATGTTGAGTTGCAAAAATCTGGCTTCTGGTCATGGAAGTAACAGAAATATCCTCAAGTAATTTCCAGCGTCCTTCCTAACTGCTGTCAGAGTCTCATTTAAAAGACGTGCTGAACCACTGAGGGATGGGGGCAGGGCAAGTAAAAGTTAGGTTAGAAATTAGATACATTGGTTATTAACAAAATTAAAAAGGGGAGTGAATAACTGAGCCAGAAGGGGGGCAGAGACTTTAGGGAGCCTTAGAATGTTGTATTTGAGCAAAGAGGTGAGAAAATGAGGTTTGTTGATACCTAGATAGAAAAGCATCTGAGTGGAAGCCTTAGGTGGGAGTCCTGGAGCACGAGCTTGCCTGGTATGCTTGGGAAGAGCAAGAAGGCCAGTGAGGCTGGAATTGTCTGAATGTCAGAGGCTGATGGGGTCAGAAAGGGAGGAAGGGAAGGGCCCGATTGTGTGGGTCAGAAAGAGCATTGTAAGGGCTTGGGCTTCTCTGAATAAGGTAGTGAGTTACTGGAGGTATTTGCACAGGAGGATAATTGATGTGAGCTATGCTTTTCCGTCATGGATCTGATCTTCCAGCTCCTGTTCATCCCCAGTAGCCCCTATCTTTAAAGTAGCAGCTGTGTTCTTCAGGATGCTTAGGCCAGAAGCTGGATTTCCTTTTTGGTGCCCCTCTTTCCCCTCTCAGCCTGACTCTAGTCCATCAGCTGGTGCTCCTGGGTCATCATCCATCCACTTTTCACCATCTTCATTGCTTCCCCATGATGGTCACCACTCTCATCTGTGACCTGGAGTTTATTGATTAGTCTCTTAAGGAGTCTCCTTCCTTCCTTCCATCCACTGTTGGTTCTCAAAACAGCAATTGGAGAGTCCTGGTAGGTATCTAGGTCTAGGCAGGTGTAAACTTTTTCTCTAAGGGGGAAAATCATAAATTATTATGCTGTGACTAGTTCACAATTGCTCAACTCTGCCTAGAGGTGCAGAAGCAGCCATAGACATTGAACTGTGTTGCATTGAAACTTTAAAAAACAAAGGGAAAGCCTTAGTTGGCAGACCTCTTTAGATCAGGACACTCTACTACATTTGGGTTTTCTGTTGCCTGGAATTGGAATACCTTTTTAGGGAAAAAGAGTGATCAGTTGTGAATGATGTCTCTGGAATTAGTCTTTAATTTTGTAAAGTGGGGCTGGAAAATGAGTTTCCTGGCAGATCATAGAGAAACTTGAGTGACGACCACCTTGAAGTTTTGTCTGATTTCTGTCAGCATTATGGAGTGGAGGAGGTTTTTCCCTGGTTATCACACCAAAGCAGGGCTTGTAATAGAAATACAGAGAGTGATGTGCAGAATGAATGGGAGGGGTGCAGTAAGTAAGGTAAGGTATTTTACTAATGCATAGTGGTAATAATAAAAGCCTGAGTTAATTGAGGGGTTCTAGGAATAAGAGAAGAAAAAGGTTCTGAATATGAGAAAGTAGGATGAAAATACCTCTTACATCAGAAGAATGGAAGGTTCAGAAATTAAAATCTTAAGTGACATGAGAACTGTAGTAGAGGAAACCAAGATGGAAGGGATATTGGAAATGTGGGAATGAAGTTTTCAAATAACATCAGGATGGTGATTTTTAGCTATTGTCAGATTTGTTGTTTGTAGAGCAGAGGTACCCTAATACACTAACAAGGAAATAGAGAGCATGCTAGTTGGGCACTGAGTTCATTGTAAACAATTTGTAGGTGGAGTGGAGATGGGAGAATGGGGGAGTATGTTTTGTCACTTAAAAAAACAAAAACAACAACAATAACAACAAAACAAAACAAAAACAAAGCCCCTGGAGTCAGTGGAGAGGAAAAACAAACAAACAAACAAAAAACACCAGCTGGCTGCTAAATAGCCTTTGATGAGGTGAGCACAGAATGATGAGAAAGGAGAAACAGATAAAGAGAATTAAATAGTGTTATAGAGGGAATTGAGATGGAAAAGAATGAGAACTGAGAAGAAGGAATTGTATTTGGTTGATTGGTAGGTGGATAATCAGCTTTTAGGAGACATTTCTTATTTGTTGTATGTTACAGCAAGTACTTGGATTAAACTTTTGCATGAAAAACTAAAGATGCAGAGAGACTATATCCTGCTCTGTAAGTGTTTTAATACATTGAAACTTCTTTATCTTGCAGACAGTTTACAAGCAAAATACAGGATACTTCTATAGGAGGAACCGTGTCAGTGCTGTGGCTGTGTTCTGACCCATAACATTAAGTTAACAAGTCTCTTCTGAGTTGAGCAGTTGTTTGCTGCACAAAAAAATCTTTCTTTCATGTCTTAATCCATCCTTTTCTTATTTTCTTTAGAAGTTCAACAGATACAGTTACTGCTTTTGCTCAGGTCATTGCTTGATTCAGAAGTGTATAGCTTGACTGCATTTTATACATCCCTTTTTTTTCTTCAGTCTCATAAATCACCTCATCTCTGTTTTCTCACCTCATTGATTGTAATGGTTTGTCACTGATCTGGAGCCCAATGTCCATGTGGGTTGCAGTCATAAAAACCAATACAGTGATATGTAAATTAAGCAAGTCTGTTTTTCTTTTTCTGGTGGTACTAGAGATTGAACTCAGGGGCTCACTACTACTGACCTACACCCTAACTTTTTTTTTTTTTTTTTTAAGTTTTGAGACAGGGTTTTGCTACATTGCTGTGGTTGACCTGGAACTTGCTATCCTTCTGCTTCAGCCTCTTAAATTGCTGGGATTACAGATGTGCTCCACTGCCTAGCTAAATTACACAAGTCTTAAGTTAGGTGATTTTAAGTCAGGCTGCTCAACTGGCATAAGTCACTTTATTTTGGTGGAGGAGAGGCCCTTTTTGCCCTACTTCACTGCAAAACAAAGCAATTGGATTTTCTTGGGAATCCAGATGAGAGTTTGAATATGTTCAGCTCATTGAACTAGATGAAATTTAGTGAGCTAGGTGTTTGTTTACGGGACAGAACTGATCTTATATATAAACTTGTTGCTGGACTCCCATTGATAATTTCCAGAAGTTTGAACTTCATTATTTGGAACTTGAAACATATTTTCCCCAGATATATTGATTTACAATTCATTCTATGGCAAGGAATACTTATGAAATTATAATTCATTTATTTATCCACTATTGATGTCTTTACCCCTGGCATATGTAATGAAATGCAATCATGAGTAGAACAAATATGAGGCTTTACTCTATTTGAGGTTATAGTTGAGACCAAAGCAACCTCACTTATAAGTATGGTGTAAGTTTTGGTGGGAACACAGAAGAGGGCCAGCTCTTTGGCTTATGTGAATTCTGAATGCCTCATTAGAGGAAGTGAATTCAAATTGAGGTCTGGAAGATGATTTGTAGTTGACCAAGAAGGAAAAGATGGAGGGAGAATCTTGTGGCAGAAGGAACAAGTTGTGCAAAAACTTGTTCAATCAAAAGCTTGAAGGGGAGAAAGTAGTACGTGATAGATGAGCATGGAGCCAAGGGTGACTGGCATATTTCCTCAAAAGATGAATACTTCAGCATACAGCCTCTGCCCCTTGACATTAGCATCAGTGCAGCAGTCCCATCCCATCCATTGGCCCATTCAGATTTTGATTACTGGTTCACGAGTAGTTTTTTCCTTTCTGGTTGATACTCCTGTCAGGAATGCTATATTTCATTGTCATGGCTCTTTACCATCCTTCGTTTAGTCTTTGTCTTTCATGCTTGTCATAGTTAAATAGTAGAGCCTTGCATTACTCAAGGGACATTGGCAAGGCCTGAGACCATGCCCAGTTTCAATGATTTGCTAGCAGAACTCATAGGAGTCCTTATATAGTTAGACTCATGAATATGGATTATTGTAGGGAAAGGAGACAGAGCAGAATTAGTAAAAGGAAAAGGTATGGAGTGGGGGGTGAAGTATGGGGAGTTGTCCCTTGACTCTCCCAGCAGAGTCAAGGGACAACATGTATAAAAGTATTTAACAGGGAGGCTTGTTAGAAACTCGGTGGCCAAGATTTTTGTTGGGGACTGATCATGTAGGCACATTCTAAATTCCAGACTCCCAGAAGGAATGCAAGTGTTTAACATAAATCACATTGCACAGTTTAGGCACAGTGAACCATGGTGATTAGTTTGGTGAATAGTGGGAGGGAACTCAGAAATCCAAGCTTCCAAATGTTAGTCAGGACGCACCTTGTGTGCAGGCCTTTCTAAATGAGAGGTCTCTCAAGCCTATGTGTTAATTCAGCTGCATACCGACTTTGAGACCAGGGGGCTACTGTGGCCCACTTCTGGATGTGGGGGGAGCTGCAAGCATGTCTTCAGCCTAAAATGTCATTAATGCTGAGGCAGAAACGCCACTGTCCTCACTGTATTGTTGTCCCTTGGTTCATGTAGGGGTTGATTCCTAGACCCCTCTGAATACCAGAATCCTATGCTCACATCCCTTACATAAAAGCACAGTATTTGTATTTCACATGCACACATCCTCTTGTATTGTTTGAATCACCTCTAGATTATTTATGATGCCTAATATAATGTAAATCATTGTTGTACTGTATTATTTAGGGAATAATGGTAAGGAGAAAGTCTACACATGTTCAGTACAGATGCATTTTTCCCCCCCAGATATTTTTTGTGGTTGGTTGAATGCATGGATCAGAACTCATGGATATAGAGGGCTAACTATGTTTACACATTTTTCAAGCATATTTACACACTTTTCAAGCAACCTTCCTATCCCATTTTCATTTACATATTTACTCATTATCTACATATGTTAATTTTTGCCTAGTGTCACTGTTTTTCCAGCATTATTGGCCATCTCTTCTGTGTACTTGCTCAGCTTCTGCTGACTTGCTCCTCTCCAGGGCTGTCCTGCCAACCCCTCCTCACCCTGTGTTCAGCCACTGCATCGCTTTCACTTTCCCAAGGCAAGAAGGGATTACTGCAGCAGTACCCACAGTGACATATAGGAGGGTATTGCGTTGCTTGAGATTAAAACAGTCTGCTAAAGAAAAGGAGCAAATACAGAATTTTTTTTTTTTTTTTTGAGAAAGAGAATGAAATGCTCTGGAAATTGTTTTTAGTAAGTTTTATAACTTGAGGAAACCACCCAGAAGGCAAAGAAAAGCAAAACATTAACTAGTTATCAGAAAAAGAAGACAATTAGGAATAATTCTGAACTTTCCTGTAGACAACATAATATGTGTTGAGCATTGCAAAACTCGGAATCTGAAATCTAGGGTTTTGGAACATTTCATATTTTGGAGTTTTGCATTAGGAATGCTCACCCTGTAAAGTCTATGCAAATATTCTAAAATCAGAAAAACTTGAAATCTGAAACACTTCTGATCTCAAGCATTTTGGGTAAGGCATCCTCAAAGTTTAGGAGCTTCAGAAGAGGAGGAGTGCTGACAGAAAAACAGTAATCAGACCCAGCACCTTCCTGTTTCCTAGAAGAGAGGAGTATTTGGACCTTCATCTCCTTCCATAGAATGTGGGCAATAGTGGGTTCCAGCTGCATGGATGAGTGAGGAGGGAACCTGCATGCCCTCTACCCAGGATTAACCTGCTACATTCCCAGGGGTCTAAGACTCATTGATTTGAAACATTTGTTTTAGCCAACATAAATGACATTTGAATCTGATTAGAAGAGGGGAGGAAAAAGAGGTGCCTTATGAGGATATTGAATTATTGACTGAGTTCAAACAGACATGCAACCAGGTCTTAGGAAATAATGTTAGAGATTAGAATGCTGGAGAATAGTAACAAGAAGTCCTTCCCCCGACATAAGAGTGCTGTTTTGTGGTGTTTTTATTTTTATGAGAGTTATACATGACTGTAGTTTAGAAAGACAACTAGATGCACAGGATTCCTTAAGATAGCCTGTAGCCCCAGCTCCACGCATCCCTCCTTTCCAGGAGACACTATTCTCAATTGCTTGAACTATGTATGTTTTATGATGAACTTTCTTAGTAGTATGGTTGTATTGCTACTTCTTGGTTTTCTTTCTTTCTTTCTCTCTCCCCCCCCCCCCTCTCTCTTTCTATTTTAGGCATATCTGTTGAATTTCTGACTTTGGAAGGTGAGGGTGGAGCTTTTTCACTACTCTACCCTCTGCCATGCCTGCACATATACCGCTCCCCATTCTCTCAGCATACTTAGATTTCAGATCAGTATTTGGTTGTGACATTTTTATGACTGCACATTAATGCAGAGGGAAGCTCTGCTGGTGTACATTATTACTTTTTCTGCATGGTTTCTTGTTTTCTCTAATAATTACATTCTTAGTTCAACTTTTTATCTTGAAAATATTAATGCATGCTTATTTTGTGCCAGGGACTAGATTGAATATTTTTTATGGCCCATCCTTTTCAATCCTGATAGCATGCCAACCATTTAACTTCTGCATTTCAGTTTCTCCGTCTGCAAAATTGGAGTTAGTACTGAGTCAGGGAGAGGTTAAATAAATTTGTCTAAGGTCACTCAGCCAGAAAGTGGTTGTGAAAGAGGAATTTGAATCCATGTGTGTGTGATTCTAGGGCCAGACCTTTCTTTGATGTTTCTAACCTAGGACTGACATTACTGAATGGCATCTGGAAGCAAGGTGGCGAAGATGAGATAGAATAGTGAAGAATTCAAAAGAGAATGTTGGGGGGGGGGCAGAGTCACTTCTGTTCAAAAAAATAATAATTTATATACATCATTCAAAATAACTACATGCACATGCAGTTCTGTGCTAGTTTTGTGTGAATACCGTTTAATGCTTTTGTGTCCACTGGCATTTTCTTCCCAAGGAGAAACTTCTTTCCTGCTCTAATCTGGGGCACAGCCGCCTTCCCAGGGCTTCTCTTCATCTCCATCTCTTGCATGAGCTAGCCTTTCCCTTGGCTTCTTCCATTCTTTTGGTGGAGCATGTTCACATCTTTCAGTACCTCCCTGAAGCAAATTTGTGGAGACTATTCAAATTCCCAATATTTATTGTACAGCATTTTAAATTTTCCTTCAAAAATGTGGGCTCACTTTCTAGACCTCTGGTTCCAGTGTTGCTGTGAAGGCTGAAGCCCTTCCAATTCTAGATTCCTGGTATGGGACTTGCTTCACTTTGGGATTCTTAGAGGCTCATTGCCTTGTCTCTAATGTCTTGACATTCGGTGTTGACATTTCATGGTTTGGATCTTATTTGAATCCATATGCCTAACCTTTTCAATTTGGAGACACCTGGCTTTGGTTTTTCTCTTTTTTTCATTTTCTGTCTGTAACTCTTATTGTTGGGCCTATGGGACCACCTTTATGACACTGGTTAATTATTTTTCTTTTTCTTTCTTCTTTCTCTTGTCTTTGTTTTTGCTTTATATTCTGGGACCTTTTCAATTTTATGGTCAAAGCTTTTTGAGTCTTTAATTTTTGCTTTCCTGGTTTTAATTCAGTGATGACAGTGTTGTCAAAATACAAATTATCATAAGATTTACTCTTTAATGTTAGCAGTGAATGGTTTTAAGTATATTTACAGAATTGTGCAGTCATCACCACTAATTGTAGAATGTTTTCATCTCTCTCTAAAAGAAATCCTACTAACTGGTGTCCCTTGCCTCCTTCCTTCCTTCAGCTCCTGGCAGCCACCAGTATACTTTCTGTCTCTGTGTATTTGTCTGTAATGGACAATCATTATAAATGGAATCTTAGAATAAGTGGCCTTTTGTGACTTTCTTTTTTTCACTTAGCATAATGTTTTAAAGAATAATCCCAGTTTTTCATTGTCAAACAGGATTTATTATATGACTATGTATAACGTTTGTTTATCCATTCATCTCTTGATGGACATTAAGTTTATGTTCACATTTTGACTAGTGTGAATGATGCTGGTATAAATGTTAGTGTATAAGTTTGATATGGACTATGTTTTCAGTTCCTTTGGGTGTGTATCTGGGAGAAGGATTGCTAGATCCTGTGGTAATTGTTTAATGTGGAGTACTGCCAAAGGGTTTCCCACAGCAGCTAAACTATTTTACATTCCCATCAGCAATGTTTGAAAGTTCCAGTTTCTCCACATCTTTACCAACACTGTTATCCTTTTTTAAATTTTAGCCATATTTTGGGTTTTCATGTTTGAATTTAAGAGCTCCTCCCCAGTTTCTAAGAGTTCTCAATGTTCTTTAAAAGTAGCTTATAATTTCATGAATATCAGGTTGTATTAATAAATAACTATAAAGTTTTCTGTCTAGTTTTTGTTTACTTCAAGCTGCTTTTTCTTGTTTTGGTCTTCCTCTTTCATATAGAAGCCTTTTGATTTGTCTTCAGAAGTCCTCAATTATTCATGAATGGTTCCTAATAGACTGGCTGTAAATTGAGTATGTGAGGCTTTTGGACCTGCACAGTTTTGCAAGATAGTGGCCTGGCCATTTGTTGAAGGAAGAATAGCTAGTGTTAATACCTGCAGATCTTTTCTGAAGGAAAGTGCCCCCTTCTACCTGGAGGACAGAGGACTGTTTGCCTCTGTTCTAGAGCTTACTAGTGATAAACTGGTGGCCAATCTCAGATCAGTGTGCTTAGGTTTACTTAATCCCTCTGCTTTTGGTATGGTACCTCTGCCCCAAGTGTTAATGGTGTCCCAGAGACCTCCTCTTAAAAGCAAGCTTGATGCTGGATTGTGGAGGAGTTGTTTCCTGAGGCTTGTTGGAGAGTTGGTGATTGGGATTCAATGCTTCACAAAAAGCTCTGATTAAGAGCCCACTTGAATCCAGTGTACTTTGATGGTAACCTGATTGGATCTGCCAAGACCTTATTTCCAGATTAGGTCATTCTGAGGTGGGCAGGACTTCAGTATGTCTTTTGGGAGTGGGGCATTCAATAGCTAACAGATGGTGACTAACAGTTCTCCACTTAGCAAAATTTTTCATGCATGAGAAGTATTCATCTCCTTGTCACACTTTTTGAATAAGGAAGAGGTATCTAAATAATTTATGAGTTATGTATAATACTATTAGGAATATGAGACATAGTGTAAAAAAGTATAGACATATCACTCTTGAACATGTTTGACAAAAACAACCTAACTAGTACAATGGCACATTGAATCTATCAAGATAGTTGGAGTCAGTATAGTATTCTGTTGCTTTTATCCTGGGAAATGCAAGACTACTTCAATGTTAGAAACTATTGTAATTAATCCACTGCAATTAATAAGTGAAAGGAGAAAAATGTACACATTTAAACTAAATAGATACCTATATATTTATTTGCTAAAGTTTAATACTCAGACATGGTAAAATCTTTTAGCAAACTATCTGTGAAGTTTTCATGACGTTGTCAAAGTAAAAAACCTGGATTATAACAAACTTAATTCTAATTTAAGACAAGGATGTATACATAGTATTCTTCCCTACTTCTCACTATTTGGCCTTGTGCTGAGGCTTTAGTGTGTTCAGGAAGATGAGGGCAAGCAAATGAGGCATAAGCATGAGTTAAAGGAGGGATAAGACCATTGTTGTAGATGTTGTAACTATTTGTATAAAACATACAAGAAAATTTTCATTACTGCCACAAAAATCACAATTGTCACTCAGGTAGAGAGCTGGTAAGGCTGCTGGAAACAGAAATAATGGGTGGGGATGGCTCACCTCTGGAGGGTGGCCTGCTGTTAAACATTGCTAGAGTCTGTCTTAGCAATGCACTGTTTGGACTTCATCCTAAAAAAAAGTAGAAGAGTCTCATAAAGAAATGCACAAGGAAATCTACTGCATGCTATTAGGAAAGATTTGAAAGTACTAAATGTCCTTTATAGAGACTTGGTAAATTGAGGGCATCCAAGTGTGCTTACATGTGCTGCAACCACTTGGAAAGCTAAGAAAATACTATGGGATTATTTCTTGTGTGGAATATGGAAAAGCTAACATGATTGTGTTCTAGAATAAGTTGTTATCCAGGTGTTTATTTGAACAGGGTAACGTTTTTTAAGTTTGTAGCAGTAGAGCCATATTTGTTACTGGTCTGTAAGTTCTAATGTGGATCCTTATGAAATAAGTTTTCACTTACTCTTGGATCCATTGTAATATTCCAACATGTCTCTCCCATGTTACTTTTTGTAATTTTTTACTTTTTTGAAAATTGTACATCTTTTTGGGTAGTCTTAAATCCTTTCATAAACCATGTAGGGTGAAGAATGATGATCAGTTAATATTTATTGAACTGTGATGCTGTGCACACTGTTAAAGCTTCTTTACAACTACTTTTTTTGTTAAAGGAGTGTTAGTGTTTTGATAAAGATGTTTGAGGGACAGCATGGGCTGGAAATGTGTGTTTACATAATATAAATATTAGGCTCGCATTTATATGTTTACGTAATATTAAACCAAACATTTGTATTTTCTCATAAATATCATAGAAGTTTAAAGTAGTTGAGTGTGATAGAAACCTAAGTAGCTAACTGTAGCTTTTTTCTTTCAGAACTTAAATGAATATGTTGACGCATTGATTACCTTGAAACAAAAAATTATTAATACAGAGTAAGTATATTTGCATACATTTGGCAGAATTTTGTAAGCCTGACAAACTGAAGTACATGGAGGTTTTGGGCCCTGAGGGTTAGGCTATGAGGTACTCATTCTGGTAACATTTCTGTGAGTTCTCTCAGCAACTTGAACCTTTATTTAGTGGCTCACAGGTCTTTTAAACAAGGCTCCTGGGTAAGTAGGAAGTTACTTTTGCTGGATTGGAATTTTTTAAAAGCTGTTTTGTGTTTTCAAAATCATTTTAGCTTTATGCTGAATGTAAAATTTTCTCACGGTATTTTATAGCCATGATTTCAGATTTACTTTTTTAATGCTATAATAGTCTTATGAAATTTAGGCCACAATACTACTTTGATCAAAGTGATTTTTAATTAAAAGCTCATATTAGTGCTGTGCTTTTGAGATATTTAAGGTAACACATTGGCATACATTGTGTTTGGAAACCCAGAGGAGAGGCTGCTTTGTATGATTTGCAACATGATTTTAACATAGTGTATTTTTTAAATAAAAAGAATAACCTAATTCTTTTCTTTGTTACAGTAATTTGCTAACAGAATACCAGAAGAAATGTGATGATATCCTTTTACTGTTTATTTCTTTTGAAAGTTTAGATTTATTTATATATAATAGAGATGTGAAGACTGATCTTTTTAATAGTTATCTTTTGGAAGGCAGAGTTTATAGGCCTAAATAAAAAGTGTTTCTGATGGGCATAATTGACAGCTAGTCCTTTTAATTTTAATGCATACTTAAAGTTCTAAGACAAGGAGATTTAGCAGTCTGTTTTGTTTCTATTACTCTGATTTTTTTAAGGTATTATAAGCTTCATAATACCATTTTTACTGAGGATGTAGCATCTTAGGACATGTTGACACTTAGGAATTACTTTCTGAATATTCCTTTTGAATCTGTAAAAAGTATACTCGCGAACATTCAAAATGTTGGGAAAAACTTGTTTAATTATTTTGTGATTAATAGAGAATTAGTGTGTATATCAAAAACCATATAGAAATAATATGATTTTTATATTCATAAGGAAATTCTTGGGCTTAGAGTCAGTTTGTTCAATAAATATTTACAAAACACCTGTAATTTAGTTAGCTCTGGTTAAATATTTTCTTAGCAGACAGAGAAAGGTCTGTATTACTGATCTTTCCACATTTTTGGTGATAACACTTGCCTTGATTTAAGTCTCTCCCATAAAAATACAGAATTTCTCCCATGAAAACAAACATATATGTGCCCATAGAGATCATGATACTTCAACTTTATTTTCCAGGTTGGGACAGATTTCTGCTGTCACAACAATTGAATCTCAAGTTATTTTGACAGCAACTTGAAGCCTACTTCAGTATTATTTTTGGCATACTGAATGTAATTGTGACCTCCAATTATTTATTTGTATTCATATCATGATATGATATGAATCTAATTTGTATAATTAGAGCAAGGTGTTAGTATTTAGATTTAGTTTTAGTGTTTGAATTTTTACATTAAAAATTGGAAGTCACTGAAAAATTTCTCATGCTTCATTTTGTGAAACTATTAATTTGTTTAATTACAAATGCATAAAAATCATAAGAGTAATATGTTTGATTTTTAAGTGTGGTACAGAAACAATTATCATAACTACTTCTAGATTGCTAAATAGAAAAAATAGATGAGCAGCTTCATATGTGTGTATGTTTTTCATTGCTGTGACCAAAATACTTGACAAGAGCAACTTAGAGGAGGATAAGTTTAATTTGGGCTCATGGCTTCAAAATTTTCAGCCCATGGTCAGCGAACTTCATTGCTTTGGGCTGGAGGTGAGAAGAACAATATGACCTAGGAGTGTGGTGGAGGGAAGTTGCTCAGCTTGCCAGCCTGGAAACTCAGAGGGGAAGTGGGGAAGAAGGGGTTAATGTATCTGTCCACTGGTGAGGTTACGGCTCCCATAAAGAAATCATTTCACTTCTAAATATTGCTACCTCATCTAATACAGGATATAATAATATAGGGACACTCTATATGCAGACCATAATAGTATCCATTGTATCACTTTTGGAGAAATGCTATAAACTTTTTGAGGTTATGGGTAATCTGGAAATTACTGACTTACCTAAAATTTGTCTACAAAAGTGTTTAAATAAGAATTATCAGCCTGGTTCTTTATAGATAGGTAAGACTTTCAGAAGTTTGTTGTGTGATGTGATATTCGACTTCAGCCTGAGCTTCAGATACTGATTTTTTAAAAAAATACACTTGGAATTTGCCACAAATATATATTTGTTATACCTTAAAAATGCAGTAGTTTGCTTTACAACTTAAAAACCCAATCACACATTTATTATGGCTTTTTTTATAATTTGCTTCCTTTTGCTACTCCATAGCAACAGATTTTCTTTTTTTTCCCCTCAAGATTAGAAAGTTATATTTTTCAGTAAGTGGGCTCTGATAAAATCAGCATTATTCAGTGCGTTATTTTTTTGTTTAATTCTGACCATTTTATTGTCTATCATTGCTTCTTTCCAAAGGACAGGAAATACATTGTTTTCATGACTTTTTAAAAAAAATTTTTTCAAAGACTGCTATAATTTAGGAAGAGTAAAGTGTACTTCTCAGCCTTGAGAACCTTAAGATGCAGGAGCTGCAGATGTGTTTTTACAAATATACACATGCTATGCTGGGCTGTGAGTAAACATGGGAGTTGCTAGGAAGTGAAACTTCAAGGAATTATTCTTCACTGTCTAAGCATATTTACTGGCAAATGAAATTGAGGTTATCAAATTGTCCGAATTGTAAAAATGAAGACCCATGTAGATTTTATAATCTCTCTGTAGCTTTTGTGGATTTTATGTTCTCTTTGTATTTCTTTTCTGATTACTCATTAAGGGTAGTTATGTGATTTTTGTGAATTATATAACTCTTGTCTGTTGCCATTATTCTCTGAGTTATTCAAGAAATGAAGGGCAGGTTATTGGGAATTCAGATATATATGGAATATCAAAGTATTTTCTATTTACTGGTTAATGCTTGGTCTTTATTCTTGTAATTTAACTCTAACCAATCAAGTCTTCACAGGGCTGGTTTTTTTTTAGAGAAATAGGTATTTTGGTAAATAGGAATAATTCAGTAAAAAGACATTACTGTGTTACAAGTAGAAACTTAGATGTTATTTTCTGGGGTTTATGATCTTTCTTGTATGTTCATTGATTATAGATTATTAAAGATAACTGTAAAATGAGTTTTATTGCAAAAGTATCATCTGATACTCACCTGATAAAATTCTCAGAGTTTTCTTTAATAAGTTTTACAGCTGCAGTTTGCAAGAAGGTAAGCCAACCTCTTTTCATAGTTGGTGATACCACTTGTTTGAGTGTTTGATTTGGAATAGGTATTTGTAAGCCAGATTTTAAACAGAATCTAACAAAACATACCTAGGATTGGTCCTAGGTATAGTATGTTGCTTTATTGCTCATAATAAAAGATTTGCATTTTTCTGCCACATCATTTGAATGAATTTACTTAGGTCTTAAGTTGCAGCCTGGTGTTTCATCTTTTCATTGACTTTTGCTGACTACATTGCAACTGAGATGAAGCTTATTCTCAAATTACTGTTGTCCACATGAATTGCACTTTTTAACATGGTTGTTTATCTAGTGTTATTTTACACAATCTAATTACTTATCTAATTACTTTAGCAATATTTCATGTTCTGTTTACATTTGTCATTTAGAAGAAGGCTCAAGTGTGGTTTTAACCCAAATTCCAAAATAGCCTATCACTTAATTTGAATAAATAGGGATGCATTCAAGATTGGAAGTGCCATGTTTGCAGACAGTTCTTGAACACATTCTCTAGCAGAGAAAAGAGACTTCCAGGGAGGTCTACTTGTACTTGTTTCCCAAGTTGCTTTTTGATACACTTTTAACAAAAATAGACTGTTATTTCTAAGAAATTAAGCAATATGAAGATCATATTAGTGTAAGTAGGTATAAATGGTAGAAATGTATTTAAAAAGATTATTTTCTTTTTTTTGGTTCCAAGTTAGAAATCTCAGATCATCAGTATAGGTGTTCAGCAATTCACTGCAGATTCTCTTGTGTAATGACATTATTCATTGTTCGTTTTTAGAGAAAATAGTACTTTACATCACCAAGTGGAGCAGATGCTGCAGAAAATTTCTCCTCTGCAGAAGTGTCAGGAAGAACTAGGATCTTTAAAAGCAGAGCTAGAAGAGAAAAAGGTAACTACTATCATTTCCTCTAAAGGCCTATTGTCAGTACATTAATTCTGTCACTATAATTGGTAAAAGGGCACTTTTAATGTGTTATCAAAGCAAATAAAAGTTAATATATCACTGTCCTTAGAGAACACTGAACTGATTGATTAATGGCTTCACAGTGATTACTAGCTCTACAATACTGTGTTAGTTCCTTATGCTTTTTGAGGGGCTCCACTAGAGAAAACTGACAACTGAATGTTTTTATGGTTTTTTTTTTTTTAATGTGTCCTTCGCTAGTTCAATTTTTTCCCTAAATGTGAAATAATGTGCAAAAATTTACACTTAAAATTATTGTGTGTGACTGAGAAAGTGGGAGAGAATTTGATTTCATCCAGTAGTGCTGGACAGCCCAGAGTAGGACTCAGGGTCTCTGTTTTAGTATGAGTAAAGATGTCCTATAGAGAACTCGCTCTCATGGTTCATGAACTAATCAATGTACTAAGCAATGTGTATATATCCTTTTACCACTATTACCTGGGTAGCTTGGTTTTGTCCTGATTTTAGATTTCTGTTCTTATAATTATGTTTGGTTCTTTGTGGTTTCTCATTGTCTGTGAGCAGTGCATAAAGTGAGAGTCCTTCACTAATATTCACATGCTTTCATAGGTAAGTGTTGAGGTTAGAAGGTACTTCCTGTTTGAAACAGTCTGATACTTTTATGCAATGATTTGAAGTCTTGGAAAAAAAACACCTATTTTAGATATAAACCTCTGATAAGGTTATCCTTTCATGGAGTTTATTTTCCTTTTCAAAACCCAGTTTCCTGGAAAACTTTTTTTTTAAAATACCTTAAACTTAGGATAATTTTCTGTATAAATTTACCTTTTACAAGAACCTTAAAAAAGAGTTCATGGCTACTACAGATAAAATCATTGGAAATCCCGCAAGTCATATGGTTTACATGAGACAGATTGTTACCACCCTGGAGTATTCTCCCCTTTCCAACCCATGGCTCTTGTGGGAGAGTATTTGTGTCTTCTGGTCTTTCTTACATGGTGCTATTTCACTAGAGACATGTAGCTATCTGAGATCTTATGTACTTGAATGATACATATTTATTTACTGTTTTTTGTAAAAATTCTTCATTCAACTATGCAGTGAAAGTTGAACAGAAACAGTTGCAGTGTTCAATTATGTCTATCTGTGATTATAAAATCTATATCTGAGAGGGAACCTTGGAGTCAGACCTCAATAATAAAACTCTTAATTACTCTCTGTGACTTTAAAAAAATAAATTCCCCTTAAGCCCTCAGACTCATTTGAAAAAGGCCTCTTGAGCTGGCGAGATAGAGAAATATATATAAATATATATATGTATATAAATGTAACCCTCAATTACAGAGTCTTTCCCAGCCCATAGGGCTGTCAGGGTATGTATATTAGAGTTCACACATTTTTCCCAGTTATCATTAAGTATAGTAATTTGTATTTTTTCCACAGTAGTATTATAACTAATATTTACTGAGCTCTAAATTTCTTCAAAGTATATTGAATTTTATTGTTTGAGACAAGAATATTAGCTATTTGATATTTAAACCAGTTATTAAAGGATTTGGAATTGTCTTAAAATAAATTATTATTTTGTTTTGTAGCTTTTATATGAGTATATTACCAATTATATGTATTAAGAATCTGATTAAACTCATTAAAATATTCAATGAATTATATTTGGTTTCCTGCTGAATATATCTCTTCTTTTGGTTAATTTCATACTGTGAAAGGATGACAGTTTGACTTCTCAAGATCAAAACAAGTTAAGACCTATTGTCAGCTACTTTTATTTGGACAGTTTTTGTTTGTTTCTTTAGAGTTCTCTAAAGTTATATCAGGACACTCACCAGGAATATGCTCGTGTAAAAGAGGAATGCTTGAAAAGTGATGCACAGTGAGTAGTTTTAAAATTACTATAGAAATGGGGTTTTCATATTTGAAAGTAGATATTCCATAAATCAGTAGTATTTCTCTTTTCTCAGTCTTCGAATTTTTTGGCCATGATTAGCTATGTGGTCTTGAACTAGTTAGTCTCTCAACCTTGATTTCCACCTTTGTAAAATGGGAATTGTATCTACTTTGAGCAATTATAAGGAAGATTAGAAGGTCCTGTGTTAAAGTGCTGCAAAAAGAAGTACATCAAAGTTTTTTATTCTGTACACATGCATGTGTGTCCGTGTGTCTATTGACTTCTTTCCTTGTGCTGATACTTCAATGGGTTTCAAACAGAATAGACATCTTTATTACCATTAATGAAAAGTGCTGTTAAAAACACCCTTGTTGCAAGCCATGTTTGTACTTCTAAATACTGTAGTAGCTACGGTTCGAAAAATTAAAGGTCATTGGTACAATTAAAAAAAAAAAATCCCTTGTGGGCTGGGGTCATGGCTAAGTGGTAGAGGCTTGCCTTGCATGTTCGAGGCACCGGGTTCGATTCTCAGCACCACATACAAATAAATAAAATAAAGGTCTATCAACAACTAAAAAAAAAAAAAAAAATAAAAAAAAAATCCCTTGATTATTTTGACATTCAGTACCACACAAAACAGTCGTGTGGACTGTGTAGACAGTGGTTTACTGTGTAGATGTGATTCAGCAGTGACTCAGAGACTCTTTCTCAGGGGGTTACCTTCCTTTTTGGCTCTTAGGAATCCATTTTAGAACTGGAGAGGGTCTCCAGCCTCTGCCTTCTGTCAGTTTGCTGTGTACACACAGTTAACTGCACATGCTCCCAGAGAGTAACACTGACCAGTGCTGACCCTTGGAGCCCGTCTGGATGTGCTGTCAGCTCAGCTTCCAGATGATCTCACTTCCTCTAGGGGCAGAGCCTGAGTAGGTCCACAATTTGTTTTTCATATGGAAAAGACAGATTAAAAAAAAAAAAAAATCCATTTTAGAACTATACATTAAGTGGAATACCATTCTTTCTTAGGTTTATTCTATCAGAAAAATTTATGGTAATTTTAGTTATTGATAACTTAATGCTAGTTGTGACTGAAATAGTCTGTTAGGCAAAGCTCAGTAATTTAAAAAATATGTTTCATAAATTGTGAGGTTTTGTTTCTGTCATATTATTTTTCACTTTCTAACTTATAGTATTTTATTGTTAGGAAGAAGAAACTCGAAGCTAAGGTGAAGAAGCTGGAAGGTAAATGGCACTGTTGTTACCTGGCTAGTGGAAACCCTTGCTGGCTATTTCAGATCCCTGGTAATAGGTTGAAGCACTCGATCAAATGGTTGAGTTGTTGTAGACTTGGATGGTACATCTCTGGGTCATCCTTAGATGAGAGCAAGGGTCTGTTCCTCCCAGTAACCATATCAGAAGTTGAAGATGGAATGTGGCAGTCCCTGAAAGGGTATTATACTCAAAATAATAGCACCCTGCACTTTTTGTTGTAAAAAGTAGCAACTAATGAAATGATTTAATTTTGAAAGTTGAATCCTATGGACTTTCTTAGTTTCCCCCCATGATATAAGAACAGATACTGCTTTTAATATCTAGAAACTCATGCATTTATGATACATGTAGGGAGATTTCCATGAAATCCTCTTCATTACGATTGTCCAGTTTAAATCTGGTAAATTTAAATCATTTTAAATCTCCACACACTCCACAATTGTTAGGTGCTTCTACTTCACAAAGAAAGTGCAGAGTGCAGTTTCTTAGGTCTTCATGTTTCAGCTGATAACCCTTCAGAAGTCAGTGGGAGTGAAACTCAAGATCTTTTTGTTGGCTTTTCCTCCCTGCATTGTGCAGTGGGACATGGACCTAATAATGCACAGTAGAGACAGACAGCTTCTGCTGTTTCCATCCATGCGTGTGGTCTTCCTTCAGTTCCAGTGTGGCTCTAGTAACCGTCTTATCTGCTGTGGGTTTCTGACATTATAGTGATTGTGCCCTGCTTCAATGATGGTGCATTTTCACTTAGAGTGTGAAGTAATAGTTTAAATTTAGTAGTCCCAGTCATTAATTTATCTAGATTAAGCCAAATGTTTTAGACTTATTCTATAAATGTCTTGGTGACATGTTCCTTAGATTTGATTATTGCACAAACATTGACAGTTGGCAGGAAGGACACTGCTGTGTTCTAAGTCTTGTCTTTTTCTTGGTGGTGTGTGGAGATAAGTGTCTAAGGAAATATTTTGAGAAACATGAGATGCCTTTGAGACTCCATGTATAACTATGAAGCAAAATGCAGCGTTTTTCATGTAGAAAAACACTTTCCCCTAGTAAATGATAAGACATAATAAAGATTATTGAGGAAAGAAATACTTGAGCTTGTTAGCATATTGTTACTTTGTTGTTTTAGGGGATTTTGCTTTTTTTAGCAATTGTGTGTGAGTATATCTGTGTAAAATCAGTACTGGTAAGATTGTTAATAGTGTGGAGTATTTGTTATTTCAGAATGAAGGATTTGGTAAAAATGCAGAGAACTATAAATATTCCTAAAGAGTAGATCTCCAACAAAGATACTTGGAATTAGGATTAGTTAACTTGTTAAAGGGAACTCCAGGAAGTGATATTAGCCAAATTATATAATTGTATTGTGTGCATATGTGAATATCTAATAATAAGTTTCCCAATTATGTATGAGTATCTTGCAGCAATAAAATAATGTGTGTGGGGGAGGGAATTCCAGAAAAGAATAACTGTCTCCAGTAAATATCATGAAAGCTGCCCCCTTTTCTTCTTCACCAGATAAAGAGAATGGTATTAATTAATTCTAAGATCACAGTTCTAAAATCTCAAAACATCACTGCTAATTATTGAAATGAAAAGAGTGCAAGGTACCATGGCATCTCCCCTTATGCATTAGATTGTGGCCCTGCCCAGAAGGGTTTGGAAAGGATTCTTAAGCCCTGCATCAATTTTATAATCTTATAAATAGTTAAAGAAAGAAAAGCTCCTCTATTAGCCCTGACCGATAAAGTATTTGAATACTTTAAGAAATGGGAAAAACTCATACTAGATCAGATCTTGAGTAATCCATTAACTCTAGCAGTAAAGGTAGTAAATTATTTTTCTGTTTCTTTATTATAATTTTAAAATACAGAAGCTGCTGTCAAGCAAACTCAAGACTTCAAACAACTAAGAAATGAGAAGAAAATACTTGAAAAAGAATTTAAGAAGACACAGGTACTATATAAAACAGTGTGTTCAAACTTGAAAATTCCTGGTTTCGGGGCCTGTGTGGGTGACTGTTGTAACAGATCTGACAGTCAGGCAGAGGCCACCTAGGGACTATAGGCACGTTGCCTGTTAAGTTATACCTGTTGTACATTTGATCCACCATATTTGCACTACTCATCCAGCATAAACACTGTTAGTGTTTTATTTTCACAGGAAAGACTTGACGAATTTTCCAAACAGAAAAATGAGAAAGGTGAGTATTCAGTTAATACTTACTAAAATTTCTATATTGATATGCAATATTTTAAAATTATTTTTCCCTGCATCTTTTTAGAATTGAGACATATTGGAACACAAATTTCAAGTGATTCATATGGAAGCATAGATAAAAGTGAGTATACTGTAATTTTTGCTTCAATTTTGTGTGCTAGTATTAGTGATTTGGAAGATTCCATGTAGCTCTAACATACAGATGTAAAAATATCCAGGATTAGTATATATTTCATGTTAGAAGAAGCCATGTATTTGGGGTTGGCATTAGTCAATATATATTTCTAACCAATTTTTTATCTTCTAAAAAAATACAGTGATTAAGGGATACAATGAAGAATGTTGTTTGTGAAAGGAAAACTATTTAATATTGTACAGTTTCCACAGCTTTCAATAATTAAGTATTCATTAGATTACAATTTATAGGTATGAATAATAATTAGCTTCTCTCTAGTTTGCAACTTATCAGATTAATTTTTTAAATATCCTAGGTGCCAAACATAAAAACATTGTTAAAGTCAGGCAGGAAAACCATAGTGTCAAAGCCCTATTGTATATTTACTGAAAACACAAGAGTTTAAGGAAGAAAAGTAAAATAGTGGTAGCCATGGAATTGTTGCAAGGGAAATCCAGATATGTCACTACACATTTGTACTGAGTGCCTCATTTCTAGATGAGAAGGCATAATGACAATTGAGAGTGAGAAATTGGGAGTTTTCATGTTAATACCTCTGTTTACTACTTGGCTCTTTGCCATTTACTTCCCTTTTTTCTCCTTTTAAAAAGTGGAGGTTATGAATTTGAATTTCTACTTTTATACTTTTTTTGTGGAGTTGAAATTAACGTTTATTAATTAAATGTAGTCATTTTCATCATACTGATGTGGATTTTTTTATTAAAAACCTCTAAGTGGAATTAATTGAAGACCTTTAAATTTTTATGTATAAGTAAGCAATGTCTCTTAAGAATTCACTTTTATCCCTTTTCCCCTTTTCTTTAATTTTCTTTTACCTTAGAGAACAAGTTCACGTTTTCCTTGGTTTAAGGCCATTAGCTGTTCATACTTTCTAGTTGCCTGGGCACTGGTATCACATATATGCAATCTCTTGTGCTTTTGCTCTGTGTGTGGAGTGTGAGATGGAGTGATGGGTATTGCTGAGAGCAATCAAAGATCCAGAGCATTGCATTGTGCTTTCCCAGCCAACAATCAGCTGTTGAATTTAATCATATTTCCTTCTGGACTCACAGATCTGTGTTAGGCCTTTCTATTCAAACATGGTCCTTCTACCCACTCCTTTCAGGTTTGTATCCTACATTTTCCATCTTATTTTTTTCAAAGAGCTTATTGCTCTCTCAAAGTTATTTTATGTTTTGTTTTGATCCTCTCTAACAATGAGGGCAGGGATATTGTCTATTGTACATTGTATTTTTTCCAGGTAAATAAATTAATGAAGTCAGTTGTGAACTTTGATGTATTTATTTCTTACTTCTTAACTGAATCCTTAGGACTTTTCTCTGTTAATATTGAATATTTGACTGCTGGAAGAAATTAGCAAATTAAACACTAAGAAATATTGAGTTGGCATCACTTTAAAAAAGGCTTCCTGAGTGGCACTTTGCCTTGACTTCTTTTCAAATTCCAACAAAAATGACCTAAATGAAAAGTAGTTTGCCTGGATAGTTATAAAGTTTACCATCAATAGGGTAAATTAATGAGGAAGATGGAAAGCAGATGGTGACAGTTGCAGGCTGCAAAAAGCAAGTTTCACTGCAGAAGCCTGGAGTTTCCCTTGATTGCTGGGGTAGAAATAGAGGTAGGAGCAGGTCCTTAGCATTTGCAAGTCATTGATAAAAGGGTAAAGGTATGACAGCCTTCTTATTTCAAACCTGTTTCTGGCCTTTGCCCACAGACTGTGCCCCAAGTACAGATTGCTGAAATGGTAGCTGCGCCATAAGACATGCCTGAGGACTGTGGATATTAGAACATTGAGTAGTTGTGGCTGCTTTGAGCATTAGTCACTCCTGTTCCTAGTAAATAAGATGGTAATGCACTCCGTGTAACCCGCACAATTGCATTCACTTACCTCTGTCCCCAAAGGCAGGGTCATGAAACAAGAACCTGCACTTACTGCTAGAAGATCAGGACTACAAATGTACATAAAGGAATACACTCCTAAAGGTGTTCTACCTACACCCTTTTCTAAAACCTTGACAAAAAGAAAGGGAGGGACAAGGAAGAAAGGTGCCAGAAGACTGAGGAAATAATACTAAATCATGAGTGAGAAGAAAAGGTTAAAAACTAAATTAGAATTCTTAGAGAAAATCTAAGAACATATTCACAGGCTTCCTCTGTGGATCTTGGAAATTAAAAATATGATTACAGAAATAAATCTGCTAAATAGGCTAATGTTGAATGGATAGATGATTGAATTAGTGAACCCAGAGATTAGATCCAAGATGTCTCTAAGGATGTAGTACAAAGGGTGTTAGAAAAATATAAGAAATTGAAGGATAAAGCCAGATGTCTTAGTATTTATCTCTTAGAAGTTTTCAGAGGGGATCACAGAACCATAAGGAGGGAAAGAGATCAAGAAGTAACAGAAGAGAAAGTCACTGAACAGAAAATATTTTTATGTTCATTCTGTTGGGGCCTCCCAAGTGTAGAAAATGATTTTTTAATATAAATTCCACCTCTGACATGTTTGTAGGATATGTACCTAAAATAAATGAAACAAAATATTTGAATACAGAGTGGCAGGAAAATGTCTTCCAAGCAGTGCTCTCAGGAAAGCAGTAACATAAGAAAATATTTCAAGCTTAGAAACACATTTACATAGATTAAAAGGGAATGTTTAAGTTGATTAATACAACTCATTAAGTGGACACTGTCATATACCTAAGAGCATGAAACTATCAGTAAAAGAGCTTTTGGGAATTCTAGGAGGAATAGCCACATCGTTTGTCATCATGAGCAGTTTTAGTATGTTTCTCAGAAATAGGTGAGAGCAGACAGGAGATGGAATTATGACAATAATTAAATATGACTCTGCAGACTGCACAGTTCTTTAGTATACTTCTCAAACATTTTAAATTGGCTAATGCACAGCAAAATAACTCCACAATTTAATGAGATATTAACAAGACCCCATTCCTATAAGTTAATGAAAAAAAAGTGCAGCAATTGATTTGGAACTATTGAAACTGACTGGATCATTACTGTACTGGAGAAACGAGAACCTATATCAAGTGTGAGCAAGAGGAAAACCCATTGCACCAGGACTTGGAAAGCTGCGAAAGTACAGTTTAGTTCTTCATTCATAGTTTCATATCCAAATGTAAAAAACAGATTTTCTTTTTCTAGGAAAATGTACTCTCAAATTGATTCAGACTTGAACAGAAAATAATCCAGAAGAAATTTTTAAAAATAATTGAAGTGTTAGACCATTGTAGTTCCAGATGGTTTATTGGTTGAGCTCTCCAAAGCCTTGAGTGAAAACAAATGTCTTTATCATTAATTTATTGTTTTAGAACTTAGAAAATATCTCATTAACATGAACACATATCCTTAAGACTCAGAACTATGTTACTTGATAACATAACTGCAAAAATACTAAATAAAAATTTCAGGGATCAAAGCCGTGAGTTACTTAGAATACAAATTATGATCTAAGGAGTTATTACAGGAATATGATAACTGATTCAAAGTATTATGTTCATCTCAATTCAGTATTCACTTCTAATTAAGAGAAAAATCGGTCTATAATAGGAAAAAAGTTTAAATTTGATAAAGGAGAAGCTTTGAAAGCATAGTCCTTACTGTCAGAAACAAGGCAAGGATCCTTTTTATTCCTCCCTTCTTTTTGTACTGGAGGCCCTAATCAGCATGGCAAAATAAACAGTAAGCCCTGCACCATGGTGCATGCTTATTAATTCCAGCAGTGCTGGAGGCTGAGGCAGGATTACTAGTTTCAAGCTAGCCTCAGCAATGGTGAGGCGCTAGGCAACTCTGTGAGACCCTGTCTCTAAATAAAATACAAAATTGGGCTGGAATGTGACTCAGTGGTTGACTGCCTCTGAGTTCAATTTCTGGTAACTGCTCCCCCCCAATAAAAAATAAACAGTAAATTCTTCAGATATTCCTAAGCAAGAGTCAAATTGCCATTATTTCAGATGATATGAGCATGTAGAATACCCAGAGCACTCATCTGGAAAAGTAGTAATAGAATCTTGATCAAGTTGTGACTTGTACAAGGGACATTCACAGTGCACCAGGTGGAATCAAAACAACCCTTTCTTAAACGGTGACTGGACCACCACATGCCTAGGAGAGGACTTAAAGCAATGTGTGGTGCCTCTGGGACGAAAACTGTACAGACTTCCTGAAGAGGCGTGAAGGAAGAATGAACACATGAATCAGCATTATGTTTCTGGATGAGAAAACTCAAGGCGTAATGATGTGATACTTTCTTCAATGTATTTATACTAATCTCACTAGAAATCCCATTACAGCATTCTGTGGAAAAGAACAGATGGTGAAGGTTTGTCCAGAGGAATAGATGTTCAGAATAACATTTTTTAAAAGAAAAGACCTGAGCAAGAATCATACTGTAACAGTGTAATTATGAATTTATCATGATTAAAGAAGTGTGGTATTGACACAGAAATTGACAAAGCAATGGAGTGGGAAAGTCCAGAAACACTCTTATAAATGCCTTAGATTTTGATAGTAGAAGCATCTTAAGACAAGTGTACATTCGATTTAATGAGATTTTTTATCTGCACAACTAAGTAATGAAGCCTCACTGAAGACTGTTTTGCTGGGAATAGATAGCTTTTTATGGTCAGATTAGAAGTAATGTGTGCTCATTAGAATAGGCATAGCTCTGTTTATTCGCCTCCACAGGAATGGCAAAGTAACTTTTTTTCTTTTTTTTTAAGGTTCCTTGTTTGCTGCTTTGGGTATACGTAATAAGCAGGGATCCTGGTCAGGTCATTTAAGCAAAGGGGATTACAATATTTGGAAGCAGGCTTTTGGGTAGGTTAAATTACAATGTAGATAAGCTATTCAATCACAGGGTTTTAGAACTCAAGTGAATGTACCTCACACAGGGGTCACCAGAAAGTTGATTTGGCTTCCGAGAGGTTGGAAATGGTCAGCTGCTCTGACGTTGTTGTCACCGTGACTTCCATGTTTGTCCTGGTTGCCTTTCTGGAGGCTTCATTTTTGGAATGACACAGTTTGATCTCAAAACTAACCTCATTTAAAAATCTTTGGTTGATTTTCTGGAGATATTTTGGTTTAAAAGGTTAGTCTCTTATGTCCTCTTGAACTGGATTGAAGATGTTACTAATTTCAATAGATATTTAAGGTTAATTTAGAAACTTAAATTTAAGGAAATTATAATTGAACTCTGAGATGGCCTGAAATTACCTCATAGTTAAAGCTAGTTTTCATTGAATTTTTACTAATGTGGGTTGTTTTTTATGAACATTTCACCATAAGATATTCATATTTATATTTTCGTAAATACGTTTTGGTTGGGAAGATATTTTTGGAATTTGTATACATAACAATTTTAAAAAGCTTCAAAACCCTAGTGTAATATTCTTATGAATTTCATCAACACGGTCTTGGTTACTTCCTTAGCCTTTCAACTTGAATCAGCATTTCTTAATCATACTCAGAGTCTAGATCCTAAGAAAATGTATAAATACTCCAATCTTTATGAAGCCATGTGCTTCTCCCTGTTGATACGTTTATATCCACACATCTTGCCTCCAGCTCACTTCTCCTCACTCAAGTCTATCCTTGGATTTTCTAGACCCATGCATCACCCAGGTGAATTTCAGCATGGTCAGCTGATGACCTTGCTGATAACCTCATCTAACTGAGGGATGCTTCTCTGTTATCTTGTGGAACATATAGAGCCCTGGTCCCCTATACTGTAACCATTAACTAGGTGTCCCTTCCCCATTTAATCGCACTCAGGAGACCATGTGTGGGCCCAGGACTCATCTATCCAGGGTGTATATAAAGGTGATGAAGCCTTTGACCAAGTAGATTGGGGCTTTTGAGTGTCCCCCCAACCCTGCACCAAAAATAAACAAAGAAATCCGTGCTAGTTAATTTCTAGCTAAAGCACTGTAGACCTTTCCAACCATAATTAACTGAGTTGTGCACAGTGGTTGAGTTTGAGGAAGATATTTGGATACCTAGTTTTCTAAGTTGCTAATCCTGATTTCACACGGGCACATTTAAGCTAAAAAAGATAGTTTTAACGCTTTATTTTTTTTCACAGGAAAAGTGAAACTGCTCCTGAAGGAACTCTGGCTCTGTATAAACACAGCACACCGACTACCCAGTGAAGGCAGCAGACGTGTCCCAGGTGAGAGAAGCTATGGAAGCAGCTTCATATGTGAAAGTAGAAAGATTACCATGGACATTGTGGCCTGTAATTTTTAATTTCTCCTGGATGTAATGTTAGAGGAATGAAAGCAACTATAGTGGCCAGTTCTTATTGTACAAAACTTCTTTCCCTTCAGTGTGCCTTCTAATCTTAAGTCAGTTCATTTAGCTTTTAATTTTTTAATAACAGGTCTCATCAGAGAATATCAAAGAAACTGGAAGGATAAAAAACAATGGCATATTTGGCCAGTACATGTGGAAGACTGAAGGATGCACAGCTTTTTAAAAATTATTTCATATGTTCAGTTAGTTCACCAGCAGTTTAACTTATGTTTTGTATACTTCAGCAGTTCTGCTAACTGAATTCCTTGATTTTCAGTAAGACGATGTGGAGACATTCTGTCATGTTTGCACGTGTCTTCTTGGGATTTCAGATCTTGAATTTGATGTTAGACATGCTTAGTGGAAGGGAGAAAGATAGCAGACTTGTGTAACATTCTAGTGCTTCTTACTTCTTGTCATTTTACTCATTTCTTAAAAAATTTCTTACATACATGACAATAGTGGAATGCATTACAATCATAGTTATCCATTCTCAACACCATTTTTCATAACTCTGTATATAAAGTATGTTCACTCCAAATTATGCCATTACATGAGCTCTATTATTATTATTTGTATTATAATTCTTAATAAGCTGCTATAAATTGATAGATCATTAAAGATTTAAATCAGTAGAAGCACGTGCACCTAATTTTCCTACAGGCTTCTGAAGGCAGGGTTCCCTCAGAAGATCAGTAATGGGCAAATGTTGATTCTTGGTTGTGCTGGATTCATAACTTGTCAGGGTTGACACAGATATATTCAGTGGGTTTTTCTAAATAGATTTTTCCCTCAGTTCACTTTCTAGATAGTAACATTGATAATAATCAAATGGTACCTGCAATTTCTAAATTAGTTTCTACAGTTAAGAATTCATTTGTTCAAGCAGAAGCAGCCTGTAGATTTTTTTCAGCCTTCTATACCAGTGAGTAGTGTATGTGAACATTTAATCTGATGCTTTCATTTAAAATCACAATTTTAGGGCTAAATTCTATTGCTTATCTGAACTTTTCCAAGGGAGAATAGAAAGCATGGCATCTTTGGAACCTTAATATACCATAGACTATCTTTTTTTTTTTTTTTAATTTTTCTTTTCACATGGAACAGTTACAAAAATAATGTGAAGAATTCCCTTAGACTCCTTACTCATTTTTCCCAATTTTAACATTTTTCATTGCCAGTCATCAAAACTGGAACATGTGATACAATCAATCCTGTTAACTGTAGACTCGTGTGAATTTCACAAGTTTCCCCACTATTTCTCCTTTCCCTCCAGGATCCAGCCCAGACCCCCATATTGCCTTTAGCAGTGACCATTCCTCTACTTTTCCTTTGACACTTTTGGAGAGCATGTTTTCTTAGAAAGCCTGTCCCTTCTGTGTGTCTGGTATCCTCTCATGGTGGACTGATGGTGTGTATTTGTGGTGTGGACACCACAGTAGTGTTGTTTCCCTCTGCTCAGGGAAACATCATGGAGATAGGTGATGTGGACATGGATTATTAAACTGTCATCCACATAATTTATCCTAAGTAATGGATCTTGCCTGCTATAATTACTACTTTGGTGTTTACTAGATGATTTTTTATTTCTCTCATTTCTTCTGCATTTATTATTTAGAATTCTTTCGTAAAAAAGAACTGTTTCTTCTCCATTTATTTGCTTTATAACCTATATTTCCATATAGTCGTAGGTAATTGTTCCATTCTATGCATTATAATTCATATTGTCCTTAATTATTGCTTAAATTGGTCCAGCTTTGGTCGTTTGGAATTTGTCCAGAGTGACTCTTGTGTGCTTCAGACATACTCCATCATATTTAAGCACTTGCTTTCTGGCACTGTAAGGTGTTTCAGTCTCAGCTTTATTTTCTCTTTCCAGTCCTATAATCAGCCTCTTCTCCAAAGAGCTCTGAATCCTCTGTAAAACACTTGTACAGTTTATGGATATAACATAGTGATTTGTAATGATTTCCTGGGACCTATATGTCTCTTCTAATAATTAGTACAACTGAAGTTCATCAGAATCCGTATACCAAAAAGGGTTGGCGTTTTACAGAAACTTTTCAGATGCATTATCACAAAGCATTCATGTGCACTAGTGAGGTCTCATTTTCGGCATGAGTGGGGTTGATGTGGGTTGACTTTAGATCACTTTTCAAAAAGAGAAAATAGTGTCTGTCCCAACCTGTATGCACAGAATTATTTCTCTGCCAGATTCCACTGGTATGATTGCCAAGCTTCATAAAAGCCTTTGTAGGTTAGTGTGGCCATTACCCTGCTGTGGCCCTGTGGTGCCTGGATGGGTTTGTCTCATCTGTCCATTCATTCATCTTCCTCTCTCACATTTTATAGGATAATGTTTATAAATTGATTCCCTACTAAAAAGTATTTCTACTTACTTGAAATAACCATTGCAAGCACTTTTGAACTATTAGGATAAGGTTTTGTTTTGTTTTAAATTTCCTTGACATTTTAAATCCTCACCCCACAGAAAAACCTTCCAAAGAAGATACATCTGGAACTTCAGGGGAAGATGGCACACTACCTCCAGCACAAGGCCGTCCTCTCAGGGCCTCAGATGTGCAGACATGTCTCACACAACTGTCTATGGAAATGGAGGGTGACTTTGCTTCATGTAGAAGTGTGAATAAAGAGAGGCCTGGCAGAGCAAACCACAGTATTGACCATGTTTCTGATGAGGATGGGAATACTAAGGTCTCAGTGCCGACTGGTGATGATGGTGACAGGACTCACTTATCTGACCACAGGCAGTTTTTCGATGAAGACCTTCAAGCTGCAATTGACTTCTTCAAACTCCCTCCTCCTCTTCTGTCTCCAGTGCCCTCACCCCCTCTGATGTCACCACACCCACTAAGCTCCTTACCTTCTTCACTCGCACCTGTAAGTTTGCTCTTTAAATTTGAATTCCTTCTGGGTGTGTTCTCTCTCCTAATGTGGCTGTGATACTCAAAATCTGATTTAGGCAAGACTTCATATTTTAGCATACTTTATTAAAAATAACAAGGAGAAGTTAAGGCAAGCCAATGCCCTTTGGATTAGCATAGATCAGCATGACTCTTTTTAAGTGTGTATTGGGGTTACATTTGTAATTTATCTTTAATCACAACTAAATTATAAGTTTTTTGTTGAATGATTGTGTCTTATGTGTGTATTTTCATTGCTAGTGCATGGCACATAGATTTGGAATGAATAAAGCATGACCTTGACAGCATGGAGTTCACAGTGGTTGGAAAACCCAGTGTAGCATCCATGCCCACAGGCCTGTGCAGTTTCCCACTTTCAGTGGAATTCATCATCTTTTTGTGTGTTTATAGAATGCTTTGTGATGGCTTCTTAGTAAGTTTCCTAGGAAGTCAGTCTTGATGAAGCACATTTTCATACTTTCTAGCTTAAGGAGCAGATAAATGGGTGGCTTCCTGAAGGAAAATTCTGGCATGTCTGTTATATTCCAGACACTAGGCCAGGCCTTGGCAGCACAGAGCATCAAGATGCAGCACCTGTCTGTCAGGTGGAGGTGGGACCAGTAAAGGAGCAGGCACCTGCCCCGCTGGGCTGAGCTCTACAATTCTTTGAGCACACCCTGCCTGGGAGGACAGAGCTCTTACCGGCTGTTGGGGAGGGGGCACAAGTGCTTCTGGAAATAGGAGCCTACACCAAACTTTTTAAAGAGTGAGTTAGACACTTAGGACCTATGGGCATCTGAGTGTAGTGGACCCACCTGGCCCTTGATGGCATGGAGAAGAGAGTGTGGAAGGGAAGAGGTGGAGACCCAGTCAGAATCCTAAGGAATATTCCATAGGCAAGCAGAAAGAGGAGGAGAAGCAAGAAAAGGAGAATGAAAATCTTGGCTGGCCCTGGTGGAAAGCCAGGAGACTAGATGATCTGAATTCAAATCAGGGAAAGATGCTTCCAGAAGAGCAAGTTTGTTTCAGCCATGGTGTCTTCAGTCCATCTTTCCCTTATCAGTAGAAGTCAGGTGTTTGATGTCCTAGGGTTGAGGTGGTTAACACAGGTGGGAGACGTCTAGATGGATAGGATGGGGAAGGGAGAACAGCTGGCGAGGAGCCCTGGGAGGAGCTGTGTGGCAGGAGCAGTAGTGAGGCTTGGCATGTATGGAGAGTCACTGGAAGTGAGTTTGATGCCTGATAGGGAGATGAGATGGAGGGCTATGGAGCCAGAGGCTCTCCATCTCAGTGTCCAGGCACCCTTTTTGTCTGAAGATGAGCATTAAGAGTTTGAAAATAGGAATGTTAAAAGAACACACAGAATCCTGGACCCTGTGTGAAGTGGGGCTTGGGAGGGTGTTTGCTATGGGAGACCCATGAAAATAGGGTGGGAGTTTCTGGGAAGGGGCAGGCTTCTTTAAGTAGATGGTGGATAGTGTCATGCCAGAAGCTGTCAACCCACTCTCAGAGATCCAGAGCTTAGACAGCACTTCCCAAGCTGATTTTTAAGAATTCTTTGGTTGGGGGTGGGGAATTCTTTGGGAAGCATGTGCTTTTTGTTTTTAAAGTACATTTAGTTGATATTGATAGTCATGTTTAGTCTGTTGAATGAGAGTTTAACTAGTATAATTCATGTTGTTTTAAGGAAACGTACTTTGGAGAGTATACAGATTCCAGCGATAATGACTCGGCCCAGCTACAAAATTCTGCTGACTCTCTTTCAGAAGATGATACAACTGAATCACAGGATTATTTTGGCTTATCTAGAAAAAGTAAAGAGAATAGTATCTGGGAGGAGAAGTCCAAATCACATGAAGCTATCCAGGCTCTAAATAAATTGGCAGTAAATAAAGTGACAACTGTTGGATTTGAGACTTTAACAACAAAACTGAGAGAACCTTCAACAACTACATCCTCTTTAGCTCGGGAAAAGCACTGGACAGTTTCATCTGAATTCATGAGTGATAGAAAAAGAGACATTTTAGATGAGGCCAAAAGACAGGTAGAGATTAGGGAGATGGTTCAGTCTGTGCAGACAGAGAAGACATCTCATAAGCCCACTAGGGGTCTCTGGGTTGAGAAGCTGTCGGGCAGCTTAGCCCAAGAGAAGGAGGTGACCACTGGGAAGTTAGGGTTGTGTTATTCTCCCATTGGCAAGAGGCCATTAAGTGAAATCACTGGATCTGAAGGAAAAACCCTTTCATCCAAAGTGATAGGCTCACCCAAATCACAATTCACTAAGTGGACCCTTCCTGATGAAGTTACTTCTGAATCAGACTGTGTAGCAAGTTCTGGCCATTTTCAGAGAATATCTAGAGAATTGGCAAAGGAAAGAGAAGATGTGCAAGGGTCCACTTTGGGAGAGTCACCTAAACCTAAGGAGGATGATCCAGGAGATATGATGAGTCTGGCAGGGCTTGATGCTAAAGCCAGTTTTCGTTCCTCTTCTACCTCGGTACCAGTGTCTGTTCGCAGTCATCCCCAGTCTTCACGATTAAAGTACGTTAATGAAGCTGATATTCCAACTCAAGTAATCCCTACCGAACTTCATCATTCAGAACAAAAGTTACCAACTAAAACTTTAAACACCTTACTTCTGCAGTCTGAGCCACCAGAGTGTTCTGTAAGAGAAAGCAACCTGAAGAAGAATAGCTTGGGTGCTTTGAGCCCTGAATTGGGACCATCTAATTTTGATGAACAGAAGAGCAGGGAGAGAGAACATACAAATATCATGAAAAGCATGCCTGAAGTCTACTCACTTTCTCAGTCAGTGTTTAGGAAGGTCACAAAAGATGGGCAGTGTGAAAGTCAAGATCCAAGGATTGAGCTCACACTCCATAAATCAGATTTGATTTCACTAGTAGCTCCTCGGGTTGGCTCAGTCAGGAGTGGTTCTAGTCTTGTTAAAAGCACTTCCTGGCACCATAGTGATTTATTAAGGAGAGGTGGTGAAGAGAGTCTGAGAGCTTCCTCAGAACATGAACAAAAGACTAATCAGCAGTTAGAAAAGCCACTGTCAGCATTACAGAATAGAGGCTCATCAGCCATGCTTGAATCTCCCAGAGACGATCACTGTCCAGTAGAATTCAAGGCCACTGCTTCATTACTGTCTAATCAAGTGTCAGTTATCACAAAGCAGATAAGACCTGAAAAGATTGAAAGTGCTCACTTGGAACATGTGAGACTTCTTGGGAATGAGCCCACCTCAGCAGCAGAAAACTGTGGTAACGAAGCTGATGATGGTTCTTCTGCAGTGAAATGTGGAAAAGGGGACAAGGTGACATCAGACCTCCAGGGAGTGGCTGCTGTGAAAAGCACTTCACCAGAAATTTCTGCCTCTTGTAGAAAACTAGATTTCAGTTCTCCAAGTGGATCTTTACCGGCAGGAAATTTTGATTGTTCCCCAAATAGTAAGTTGTCTTTCTCATCTGAAAACATCCTCATCCAAAGCCAAGACCCTGTGAGGGAAGACTCAGTGCAGGGAGAGGTAAGGGAGTCCAGGCCAACTCCTCACACCACAAATTTAGACCCATGTGGGGTGGAGGGCAGTGAGCTGCCTCCAGCTGAAGCAAGGGTGTCAGGAAGTTGTCCCGTGGAAGTGCCCGGTGAAGTCATAGCAAGACCTGTCACTGAGGCCCAGACTGCTGCAAGCCCTTCTTGCACACCACAGAATGTTCCTGAGCTTTCGAAGTTGGCATCTGGAATGCCTAGTGGCACCATTCCCGAATGCATTGTCACCACAGATGCTGCTTTTTCTTCAGTGTCTTGCAGAAAAGATGAGGAGACACCAGTCATTTCCCCAAGCAGTCTTCCTGGCACCTCATACTGCTACACAGGCATCCGGGAGGGAGGAGAGGAGGAGACTGAGGTGGAGGGGAGTGAGGCCTTCAGCTGCAGTGAGGGTGAGCATGAGACTGAGTCCATACTGGGGAGTGGACAACAGAGTGCCACCTGTGACCCAGGGGAAGATTTGGGAGGTTCAGGGGCTGGAGCAACTGAGGCGAGACCTTCCCTAGAGGTGGCTTATCTGACTTCAGCTCTGCAAGATTTTAACATAAGTACTTTCACTGACATAGACAGACTTTCTACATCAGAAGTTGTAATGTTTCTTGAAAGTTGTCAGCTAAAGGATTTTAGTTCAGGGAATTCTGTTTCAGAATGTTCTAGTAAAGGAACCCCAAACAAAGAAATGAACAAAGAGTTAAAGCAAAGTGGAATCTCCAAAGAAAAATGTAGGGAGCAATCCTGTGAAGAAGAAACACTTGATACCTCCGAAGAGTGGGTTGAATCTGAAGAAGATAACTGTTCTTTAAAAGATCCAAGTCAACTTGCTCAGTGTTCTTTGGAAACGCTATCTGAGGTTCTCACCAAGATTGGGCAAGAACTGCAGACAAACTCTGAGGACTGTAATGGTAAAGATACTGGTAATTTAATTCTTGTAAATATCCCTGATAGCCTGACAACTGAAGAATTGAAAGAAAAAGCCCCATCTCAGGCAGCAGTTGGTTCCACATCCCACACCCCTGAACTGCTCCCACTTACCACCATCGAGCACAGTAGAAGTGACTCTCCCGTGAGTGATGGATCTCATCCTGGGGACACACCTGAGGATGCAGCCAAGCCCCCTGACATTGGAGAGCAGGGCCTGCCAGAACAGGGGGGGCCGTTGACCCTGTGTCCTGACTCCACAATGCAGCCAAGCACAGAGGACAGTTCTGGTGGGGAGGCAGAGGCAGCGTTTCAATGTCAGATATCCACAGTGACCTCAGAAGTTATCAATGTACTTATAAATAAGGATCAGAATCTTGTCATTGAAAAGGGGGACAACTGGACAATCATCAGCGGTGTGTCTGTCTCACCAGATGTGGACCAGGTTATACTGTGTGATGCTCCTGGGGACGTAGCTGTTTCTCAGGATCAGAGAGGGCTAGAAGCTGGGTTTGTTTCAGGGACTTCTATGGAGAAGTCCCCAGAGACCAGTCACATGGGCCCTTCCTTTCAGGAGCCTCCTTGTGGCAGTAATCTTTCAGGTGCTCAAGAGGATGTTTCAAACAGTGGTCAGATTACCAACTTTGATAAAAGTCGCTTGCGGAACAGACCTGTTAAGCCCAGCATATGGATTAGTTCTCAAATATATGATCAAACATTTGAGACTCAAAATGTTGCATCTGATCACACATATTATAACTCAAAACTAGAGCCATCTGGTAAAAATAAGAATCGATCAAAGATGTCAAACAAAGATCAGTCAAACAAACCAGTAAAGACTTTGGCATCAGGCAAAGGTGAAACTCATCAGAGTGAGGTTCCTCAGTTGCCTTTGGGGGAAAGAGGTAACACCAAAACTCAAAGAAGTCAAACTCAGCCCATTCTGGCAAATGCAGATACCTCTACTCCCACAGATTGTTCTCCCGACACTTTGAGCAAGATACGGCAAGAGGTGGGTCCTCCTCTGCCTCCTCTGCTCGCTCCTTTGATAGCAACACCTCCAAGGACTTCACAGCCACTTTCTCCTCTGATATCAAGTTCTAGTCCTTCCCCGCCAGCCTCTCCTGCTGGCCAGATTTCTCCCTCATGTGAAACTCCAGTGCCTCCTATGATGTCTCCATGGCCAGAAGACTCCCAGCGGGCTTCTCCAGGGCCCTCTCCATCTCCATCTGCTGCAACAACCAGTGGCAGGATAGTGTCCTCTCCTTTGCAGTTCTGTGCAGCCACACCAAAGCATGCACTTCCTGTGCCCGGCAGACTCCCACCTGGCGCTCCTGGTCACACTGCTGGGGGAGGGGCTCAAGAAAATTCTGTCAAAATCCTTGATACCATGTACCCAGAGTTATCTGCCAGGGCCCGGACCCTCAACATCCTCAAGGGGAACATCCAGCTTTCCCGAGGTTCCTCTGCAGACTGTAAGGCCACACCAGGACCCATCAGTGCTCTGATTGGCTTCAAAGCCATCACTTCAAAATCGACTGCTTTCATCAAAACAGGGGGCAGCTCTGCCAGTGATGCTAGCCAAGGAAGGTCAAGAGAGATGGGGACTCAGCAGGAGTCAGGTGGGAAAAGAGCACTCTCGGCTTCCACACTAAAGAGTGCAAAGAGATTGCGCCTGGACAGTGAGTCCCCAGAACCAGACACCAGGGGAGCCCCTGCAGAAGAAGTCCACAAGAGCCTCCCAGGAAGCCTCCCTCAGGCTGAAGTTGTCATGTCAGAGGAGGAGAGTTCTGTCCCAGCTGGCAGTCCAGTGTCACGGTTCTCTGTCAGCACAGAAGAAGCCGTGGACTTGCAAGGCACAGCCATAGCTCATGCTCTCAAGAAAGTTGCTGAGTCTTCTTTTGACCTGCTACCTGTAATTCGTAGTCATGTGTACGTGGGAAACATCTCCAAAAAGCCTGTAATGCGAGACCAGGAGAAAGAAGTTGTGTATGAGTTTAGCACAGCAAAAAAGGTATGTGGCTGCTTTTCTCTAAGTGCTTTATGAATTGCAGGTCCTCAAGGCAGATGTCTCCTGTGACAAAGAGTGCAGATGACCCTGAGCAAAATTTCACAGGTTAAGAATTATGTATGTAATTGTTAGAACAAATTTTTACTTCTGTCAACATTTTATAAATTTGAAATAAGACACTGGAGGTTTGATAATTTGTATTAATTAAACAACTTAAAATTTTAGAGGAGAAGAATCTGTCAGGACTAAAATTGCATATTTCAACTTGATCTTGTCATTTTTAAAGGCTTACAGTGATTTCCTTCAGTGCATCAAATTATCACTCAATAGATCCTTTCTTTTCATTGAATACCAGTATATACACTTTTAAGTGCTTGAGTTTTACAGAAAGGCTCTTCAGTAATGGATATCACAAATCAGATAGGAGCAAATGCTTTGTTTTAAAAGGAGAGGAAAGGGATTGTACAGATTTACACACATAGATTGTTAGAACTTCAGTACTTGCATGTTTTCTAACTATCCAGTGATACCTCATGTAGGTGACCTCCAGGGCTCAGTGGTTATGCGCACATCCTCGGAGTTCCCGAGGCATAAGTACTTTGTTGATTTGGTTTTGATTGCTTACTTTCAGAGAGCATAAAGAGCACTGCAGGTAGCTTTGAAAGGGTGTTTCTTTTCAAGTGAATGAGTTTTCAAATTGTCCTTTCATGCTGTTGTTCTTTCTGAGCAAGAAAAATACCACCCAGTATTTTTAGATCTAAACATGTAGGGTCTGCGAGAGTTTAGAACACAGGGCTTCATACTCACATGCATGCACACAGATTGTTTGAGCATGCACTAGGAATTATAATTTGAGTTGTAGAAGTGAAACTAGACAGCCAGTAATGTCTATACTTGCGATCCGGCATCTGTAGTGTTACCTATCATAGGCAGCAGACAAGCAAGGGGATTTTTTACCCCTGTGCCGAACTTGGGGCTTTCCATATTGGGAAGTTGTTATCGATTGTTAACTCTATTAGTATTGTGCAACTTTGATTTTTTTCCAGTTTTATTTTTCTAATAGATACTAAATTATGCTATCTTTTGCTATTTTAGGTAGACTAAATATAAATACTATATGTGCATTGCCTTTTTATTTATTTTTTTCCACTTCAGCATTTGGCAGATTGCTTGCTTCACTCTATTCTCTCAGAACTAAAAGTTCAGAAGACATCAAGGGACCACAGTTACATCCATGCCCTGTGCAGAGTGTATGTGGGCATCTGCCGGCAACTGGGAGACCTGGAAAGAGCTCGCTTGTTCTGCTACAGTCTGCTGAAGGAAGGTATGTTTAGATGGTGACGATTTTGTATGAGAAAAATGCTGTTGCTCTGTTACCTTGTGCATAGATCTATGCTTTTCAGCTGTCTGTCACATATGTTTTAAGGTAATGTTGTGTTTTGTGCATTTATTAAAGGGCATAAGTAGCTTTAGCTATACCTAACTGTACCTGGTTTTCAGTAGAGAAAAATACTTAAATTTACTGTGTCAGCACATAACACTTCCACTTGTGTATAATTAGAGTTTCTCTCATTACTGTATATTTATTTTATTTCTTTGTTGCTGCTTTAGGACGAGATAAAATTACATGAAATATGGGAACACTTTTAAAATGGCAAACCACACTTTTATGCCATTAACTGAAAAGGGTAGCACATGTAGGATGAATTCTTAAGCTAATGAAAGAAGTGTGTTGGAGAGAGATGAAAAGGCCTCTGAGGCCGAGGGTTGTTTTGAGATTATCTTTTCCCTTCACTACTATTTCTTTAGCTCCTACTCAGGAATCACATCAGGAGTCCTTCTTCCTTGTATTACGTCATCAGTGATTTTAAGTAGGGAACAGATACTCAAATGGAGCTTATTAGTGCATCAGAAAGTCTTTAAATTCTGCCTGCTTTATTTCTGCATTAACTCTTTCACTCATTTGTTCAGCAAACATGATTAGGTGCTTGCTAAGAGTTCTGCGGTGACCAAAATCAGATGCGGGTGTAACTGTCCAGTGGGACTGAAAGACCAAGTAGCATCACATGAACACTCTTTGGGTTTAGCAGTGACGGGTGGTAGAGAGGAGAGGGACGTGGGCTCAGCCAAGTCCATGTGGCTTTCTTGTTCTTCCTTAGCCACAGCAAATTCATTCTCACCAGTCTTTTGTTTTCAAAGATTTCTCTTTGTTTCCCTCAACTTCACTAGGGCTTACTTATACTTCGCATCCTTCCTTAGTCATTCTCTATCTCTTATTCTCCTCTTTTTGTCTTCATGTCACTTAATCAATGTCTCATACATCTTTTCTTTGCTATCTCTCCCCCACTAGAATGTATATTCTGAAAGGACAGAATTTATTTGTCTCATTTACACTCTGTCCTTACCCCCAGATAAATGCATTGTTAGCAGTCATTAACCATCTGTTGAATGAATGAATTATACTTTGGAAGATGGATTTTATAGTCTGAGGAGTCAGGGAAATTTTTTTGTACCAGGGATTGAACCCAGAGGTGCTTAAACATCGAGCCACATCTCTAGGCCCCCCCCACCCCCCTTTTTAAGACAGAGTCTTGCTAAGTTGCTGAAGTCCTTGATGAGTTGTTAAGGCTGTCTTTGAACTTTCAACCCCAGAGCCACTGGGATTTTCAGAGTGTGCCACTGCGATTTTCAGTGTGTGCCACTGCACCTGGCAGGGGTCAGGGAAATCTTCTTGGTCTTTGTGACTTTTGAATTTGAGGTGTGAAAATATAGAAGAGGTATATATGTGGAGAGAATTCCAGGCAGAGAGAATCTGTGAAGTCCAGTGAAAAGAAGAAATTCCATCAGATAAGCATAGGACTTAATTAATAGATCAAAATAGTGCATTGAGTTTATGCCTTGAGCTACCTACTTTTTAAAAAAAAAAAATTTATAGATAAGAACAGAGGAAATGAAAAAGATGAGCCTTTAAGGACAAATGGTATAAAAATCTGTATAACCACATTGGAAAACTTTTTTTAAAGAAATAAAATTGTTATTCACTTATATGACCCAGGCATTTCATTCTTAGATACAGTACAACAAAAATAGAGACATATCCTTACATAGACTCTGATACAAGTATTGTACTAGATTTGATTCATAATGTCCCATAACTGGAAACGGTGTTAATAGCAGGTGAATGGAAACAAATTGTGCTCCACCAAGCAACTGAGTACTACTTGGCTGGACAGGAACAGACTGCTGAGGCACATAGCCACATGATGGGAAAAGAGGACACATTACACTAGTCCATGAGTAAACATTTGAGGAAAGGCATACTGACTTATAGTAGCTAGAAGCAGGTCAGAGGTTTGGAGTCTGGGGGTGAGAGGACTCAGGGTTGGAGTTAGAAGTTTGGGGATGGTGAGTATTCATTATGACTGCGGTGGTTGCATGTATTTATTCATTTGTTGAAAGTCATCAAACTGTGTACTGAGAGTACTTTATTGTATATAAACTATACTTCAGTTAATTTAAAAGGAGAACCAGAATGTGAAAGAAAGTATTTGCAGCAGAAATCTTGGCATTCAGAATTCATTAAAAGAAAAACTCTTCAAATCAGAAACTTTGTGTTCAGCACATAAGCTCAGCCAGTATGAATGCATTAACTTCCCTGCAGTGACAACTGTCAAATGAAGAATCTGAGGCTGTGAAAATTTAGAGAAAGGATTCTTGCTGAATTTTCTTTTTTTTGGAGTTTTGGCTTATTTTTCTTTTTTCATACAATGCTATATTTTTGTGTAATATATTTAAAGTATAACTAAAGAAAAGATACTAATGTAGGGGGAGAAAAGAGTGGATATTGATATAGCTCCCAAGAGCAGAGCTTTCAGCCATCCATTTGCATTCCCTTCAGCTCTGGATGCAGTGTTACCAGGCACCAGTGAAATAAGTAAAATTTATTCTTGAGTTGTAATTTATTCACTTGATCAGACACAGAGGTTTATTGTATTGTTTTCTTTCTTGTAGATTTTCCAGAGTCTGAGAAGTTGACTTTGTTTATTGCCAACATGTGGCATGATGTATTTCTCTCTCCCTCGGTGATGAGTACAGCCATGCAGTTGGTTGCCAGGCAACGTGCTAAGGGAGAGGTTCTGAACTGCTTGAGAGCCTTTCTCAATTGGGAAAAGGTGAGCTGTTTTTATTTCTTATAATACCTTACTGTAAACTTTTACATAGGTGTTATTATTTGGCTTTGTGTGTAGTTTTTCATTAGTTCATAGGCATCTACATATTAGGTCCTTTGAAATATCATTTTATCCTTAGCTTATGCATTTTATTCATTAAATGTTCACAAGACAGGCCAGGAATAATTGTAGAACTGCAGATTGTGTTACTTTAACAATTGTTTTATACCCCAATACAGATGACATTACATAGTTTGTTTTATGAATGATGAAATTCATACATATGTATATATGGGTAAAGGTCTTGGAAGAGCTATAAAATATTTGGCTCTACAATAGGTGCTTAGGTGAAAAAATTGATACTTAAATTTCTTCTTGTTAGGCTTTTTTGAATTTAATATTTTTCTTAGTGGAATTTGTATTTGTTCTGAATACATGGTTTTTCTATTACCTTTCATTAATTTTGTTTTTCTTTGGTTATTAACGTGTTGAAGTAGTATGTAGATTGGCATTTTTTGTTCATAGATCTTATCTAATGGGAATTCAATTGACAATAGTACAGTGTAAGCAGAGAGTAAAATCAGCGAGGGGTGGATTTTTATCTGCCTTTCTCTTTTTAATGAGCATGTGTTACTTTTATCTTTTAAAGACTCTAATGACTTATGTTTGGAGTTGAATTTTACACATTTTGCTTTCCTTCTTAAGTACTTATAGATGTCAGTGTTCCTTAAGCTTTTATTTTTTATAAAAATGGAACAAGAAGGGTACTGGGGTTCCAAGTTTGACTATTAAAAAGCAAATCTGGCCGGGTATGGAGGTGCACACTTGTAATCCCAGCGAGGTGGGAGGATGAGTCAGGAAGATCAAGAGTTCCAAACCAGCTTCATCAACTTAGTGAGGCCCTGTCTCAAAATAAAAAAGGGCTGGGATGTGGCTCAGTGGCTAAGTGCCCCTGGGTTCAGTCCCCAGTACAAAAAAAAAAAGAAAGCAAGTCTGTAATCACCTCTTCAACAGTCTATTTGGACAAATCAATGTATGTGACGTAAGGTACTGTCACAAATTCCAGTGGGTGATTTAACAGTGGTGACTTCCCATGCTAGGGTTTAGCTCAGTGGAAGAGCTTGCTTATGTGCTATGCACAAGGCCTTGGGTTCCATCCCCAAATCAAGGCAAAAGAAAGTGAAGATGAAACCTCCTTCCTGACTCCCACCAGGGATACCCATAGTCACACAGGCATCCTCCTCTAGAAGGAGTATCGCTGGTTCAAAATGCTGGTGACCAGAAGTGTTTCAGCTTTCATGTGTTGAGGATTTTGAAATACTTGCATAGACTTTATACTTTGAGTATAAAAACCTAAATCCAATATGCTCCAAAACCAAAACTTTTTGAACCCAGGTTTCTTGTATTGAGAATATAAGTGTGCATGATGTATGTATTATTTTTATATTAGAACTTGTATGTAGTGCTGGTGGAAGTGCCAAAAGATGATGAAAGTACTTTGGAAACTAGAGAGACAGCTTCTTATAGAGTGAAGTGTATTTTTAAAAAGGGCCCAACAGTTCCCCTCCTAGGTATTTTGCTAAAGAGAAGTGGAATTCATATCCACAAAGACATACACATTGACACTCACAAAAATATCATTCATAATACCCCAAAACTGGCTCTAATCCAGATTTCTGTCAATCAACAGGTTAGGAGACCATCAACTAGTGGCAAATCCATATGATGAATTGCTATTCAGTGATAAAAAGAAATGTTCAGAGTACTAATACATGCAGCAATATGGATAAATATCAAAAAGCACCATATACAACTGTGAAGGAAGCCAGATATAATTGTCCAGCATTGTCACATTCCATTTTGTGGATTTCTGAAAAAGGCAAACTGGACTCCAGAATCCTAAGAACAGAATTTTAAAATGTTTTTAAGGCCTTTAAAAAAATTATTAATGGATATTATAACTTCCATTCTCTGATTTGAGGGAAAATTGTATTCCTATCTGACTTACAGCTAAACTCTTTCTACTTGATTTAATTCTGCATCTTGCCTTATGTTTTGTTTTTTTTTTTAATCCTGGTTTATCAACTACTGTTCTGTAATCATTTTATGCTGAGTATTATGACTAACAGAAACATGGTTCTTATTCAAAATGCAACTGAAAAAGTTGTTTTTAAGATTAAATAAGTATGCATTTGCATGTTTTAATGTTTGAGATTACTAACCATACATTTGAGGTTTACTATATTTGAGACTCATTTTATTTTTTAAATTTATTTATTTTTTTATTTGTTAGAATGCACCTGTAGATGTTGGCATCATGGTTTCTAAGCTACTTTTGACCATACAGCTAAGTCCAAAAACAGAATTTCAGTCCAGTGAGAAGTTTGGAGAAGACTTAAGTGATAACATTTGGGAATATATATTTGCCATTGATTTGCTCTGCTGTCATAAGAAATGGATTTGGACACATGATAACATCATAAGGTTAGCTATTTTGCCAACTTAAAGATGGGTTGTTTTAATTGTATAGTTGTCTGTTGAATACTAAATTGTAGTTATAAGGCAATGTTTACAAAAGACATTTTTGTTTCAATGAAAGTTCATAAAATTACCTTAAAATATCTGTGAACATCACATTCCTTTGCTTTATTTTTCTGCAGTACTTCTCACTACTTTTTGTTACTATCTCTCACCAGTAGAAATGACTCTTAGGAAGTGGGTAGTTTGGGTCACTGGTATATCCTGAACACATAAGATAGTGTCTACTACAAGGGAGACACCCAGCAAATATGTGTTGAATAAAGTGTCATGATCATTTGCGTAACACACAGATAATTTGGAAAAAGAAAGAAGTATTAAAAGTAGCAGCTTTTCATGTGGGAAAGAATTGAGTCTGATGCTGTAGGCGTCCATTCTATCCATGCCCATCATTCTAGCACTAACTCTATACCATCTCTGAGAGAATGGAGAAAATTGTCACTCATACAATTTCCTTTAGGCCTTAATTTTCTTGTGGAACCGTGATTGAGAATGACTGGATCAAGGGAGTTTATGATATTAAAAAGTATTCACCACAGGGTTGATAACCCATGTCCTTGAAATATTTGAAGTAACTTCTGTGAGAACCCATCTATGTCAAGGATGTTGTTGCTTCTCTGACACTAAGGAGGATGAGACAGCTAAATGCTGAATTCTGGTCCTTCTGTAGAATTAGATTCAGCTATGTTAAAATACATAGCTATAAATAGGTTTTTGTGTGTTGACAGAGAAAAATAGTTCACAGTTAGTTATTAATGAGAAAGTGACAGAGCCGTGTGTGCAGTGCCCATGTGTGATGGTATGAGGGCTGTGCGGGTCCCCTTTCCCTGACTCTTCATGGGAGCCCAGGAGGCAGAAAAACCCTCTGTCCACAGTCCCACCAGCAGTGAGGGTAGTGTGGCACCTCAGGACTTCTAATTGAGTGACTCCAGACCCTGCCTCTTCTCTCAGCATTACGGAGGCTCCCAGTACATTGTTAACATTTGTAAGAGAAAAGTGTCTAGAAAGAAAAGCCAGAATTAGAAGAGTAATGATTATCCAAGTTATGATTATTTGCAGTGCTTTTTATTTTCCATTTTTCTTTTGCTTGCTTAATTTTTCCCGTGATACATTGTGAATGCCACGTAAGAAGTAAATACCTTTTGAAAAGAAAGGAATTGTCACTATTTTCAGTATGTGGAAGGTTTTCTTTATCCATCTAAAGTGTGCTTTGATGTTTGGCATTAGTTTCCCCTGGGGCTTGGCTATTTTCACACTTGTGGCTTATTTGTGATTCTCCCAGTTAACTGTTGGCTCCTGGAACTCAGGCTTCTTGAGTGCCGGAGGGGCCACGTGAAAATCCAGACTCTACCATCTCCTAGTCCTGTGACTTTGAGATTGCTGTCAAGGGTAAAAACCAGAAGAAGGTTGCAGGCACAGGTGGGTAGCTATAGCCCCTCATGAGCCAGTGTGGGCATGGATACCCTGAGGAGTTAGACAAGGTGTGAGCTTCAGTGTCCGTTCTCACTCAGGTCGCCATATCAGCCCCTCCACACTTAACCCGTCTTTCCTCCGGGTGTATGGATCATGTGTAAGACCAGCTATTGTTCAAGTGATGATGGACTCAGATCCTTTGTGCTGCTATTTTCCAGTAAGGAGCTGTGGCCCGTCATGGATAAGTGGATAAAGTATAGAAAAGGACACACAAATGTGGCATATACTCCCGACGTTATCATAGCATCCATCCTCAGACTGATTGGTGAGTTGTCTGTTTTATTGCTTTCTTTTTCCTTGTTATTCATGGGAGAATAAGTATTAGTATTATAATTGATTTTGAAATCTCACCATATCAACCTTCAGAACAGTTTAATATTTAAATTAATCCTCCTTAGTCATTCTCTTGCCTTGTACACTAGTGTTGTGTCCATCTTTCTCCGGGATTAAGTCTTCATGTTAGTACACTTGGCAAACAATTGAGCTCTTGCTTCTAGATTCTAATGTTAATTCACATACACACTAGGGTACATAAATTGCTATAAATTACACTGTAGTCTCACTTGGTGTCTAAAATGAGAATGTCTTCACACAACCCACCACAGTTTTTTTATATTTGCCTAATAAGCAAGAGAGTAAGAGTATACAAAATTAAATTTACCATTTAAAAATATTTTAAATGAGACCTAGTTTCTCCTTACCCTCAGATCTAAAGAGGACCCCAGTGGCCATTTGGTTATATTCCTTCCCTTGAGCCCACATTTTTTATTTTTTTCCTCTTTGTTTCAAATGTGACAGACTGTCCAAGCCCTGCAGAATTATCAGGGGCTAGTTCTTGTGATTATTAAAAGACTCTGCTGACATGTGGTGTGTCAGCCACATGTCTCCTTCCTCACCCAGAGGAACACAGATCCAAGTTCTCTGGTTGCTGCACCATGGCCCTTCAGATGCTTCAAGACTGTCCATGTGACTTTCACATTTGGATCTTAGCTAATTAGAACTAAAATACAATACATTTGAAATCAAGTTTGTTTTGAGAGTATGTCAAAAGGAAGCTTTATACACTCAGTAGGACTTGTGATCTCTCTGCTGCCTTGGTCACCACATTAGCAGGTATACATTCATCTTCCATGTGTGCTGCACATGCAGATGCAGAGACTTCTTGCTGGTACCTATTTAGGTGGAAATATGTTACCCAATAAGGGAATGTGGGAACCAAATGGTTGCTAAAAAATAGAGGAATTCAGAAGAGTTGTATCAAAATATAAACAGCCCAGAAGTGGAAATGAATAAAATGTGCTCAATTGGGCATAGTCTCAAAACAGTTTTGCTGAATTTCTTGGTTCAACGACGATTTCCATTCCTAGATGTGAAACAGTAAGGAACACAGGAGGGCCAGTGCTAACAAATCCAACCGTCAAGTGACATCTGTGTTTCTGGAAATTCTGATTCCAGTGGCAGTTTCTTTATGAATTCAGGAAAAATGTTCATACTGTGGACTAACTCTTTCTAAATGGTAAAATCTTTTTGAGAATTTGAAAAGTTAGGAGAGGGATTTTAAGTCTGTTAATACATGTTGTCTCAGAGGAAGTATCTATGGAATTTTTGAAAGATTTATATTTTTTGTAGCCATGCTTTAAAATATGGCTTTTCCTGTTCTTGTTGCCTTGGTTGTGATTCTGTATTTATTTAAGAGGGGAAGTGGGATTGAACATGGCATGTCTGGTGCTCAGCAGAAGCAGCCTCTGCCTTTAGTTCAGGATAGCTCCTCTCATCACTTGCATAAGAACTCTTTAATTAGATTTCATCACTGGGGCTGTGAACTTTGTCTGGTTGTCCAAATTGCCTGGGAAGCTGTATTTAAGATGCTGATTCTTAGGTTGCTCCACCCAAGGCTCTTTCTGATGGTCTTGTGGAGAGCTGGGTCTTCAGTGCCTTTCATGGAAGCCTCTGATAACATGGACTTGGAAATGATGGTTGCCTCAGTAATAGCAATCTGTTGCTGGGTGTGATGGTGTACACCCATAGTCCCAGTGGCTTGGGAGGCAGAGTCTGGAGGATCACAAGTTTGAGGACATCCTCTGCAACTTTGCAAGACCCTGTCTCAAAAAGTAAAAAGGGCTGATGTAATTCAGGGGTTAAGTGCCCTTGGGTTCAAAAAAAAAGCAATACACGGGTTTAGATGTCACAAAACTTTTAAACAGACAATATGTAAATGTGTGCTATAAAAAGTAGCCCATGTGAATTGAAAAGAATTTTTTATAGTTTATCCAAGAGTGAGTATGTAAATTATAGGAAGAAAACACAATTTGTATTTATGTCAAACTAAGGCTAGTTTGTTCTTTAAATCTTTAATAGTCTGGCTTTTGAGTGATAACCAAATAACTTATGCCATATTTAATACGTATTATTTCGTGTAATATATGTATATTTATAAAATTGATATTTTACAATTTGTATTATAGGGAATAATATATAATTAACAATGTGTAACTGATAAATAACTGATAAATCCATATAATAAAATGATAAGACTAAATATGTACATGTAGTTCTAAGGATGGATAGTTAGAAAGGACAACATTGAAATTTGAAGCAGAGTCTGGACATTTGGGTCTGCCAATGGAGCTGGCAGGCTTGCCGGGGGATAGGTATGGAGGAGGCTGGGGTGCAGCTCACTTGCAGTGTGCTGGCAGGCTGAGGCTGGGGATGGTGCTGAGCTTTGTCCCACTCATGTTTTGATGCTTCAATGTTAGGCACTAAGACCCATGCAGCCAAGCTGGTCATGAGGGTAGAGGGAGAAGGCAGCTGAAACCTGCAGTTCAGAACTGCTGTGGCCTGAGAAGGAAAGTTGTTCTCCACCCCTTTGTCTGGAATGGCTGCTGGCTGAGAAACTCTGTTATTGAAACTTCTCGCCAGGTCTAAGGTTGACCATGACTAAAGAATTTAATCAGTAATTAAGTTGGTTGGCCTTGATATAACATTGCCTGCTGAGGTCACAAACTAAGCATTCATAAAATAAAAAGAATTACCTTTATTCTTAATTCCAAATGTGCAAAGTTCCAATTAATGAATCTTAATCCGTGGTAAATAAAACAAGCTTGTGTAGTGTTATCTACTGTTGAACTGAGGTATCAACATTGCTATTAGAAAGTTGTCATCTGTGATTACTAACTGGGGTTTACTTTGATTGGCCTTTTCTAACAATAATGTGTCCAAGACCTTTTTGTGGAATGCCTGAGTGGCTCTTGACTCAGAGATGTGGAAGAGTGACAGAACCACTTCTAACCTTAGCACTCCTCATTTCTTGGTAGAGATGAGACCTAGGAAGGTCAAGCCCTAGACCAGGTTTACACAGTGAAGTTAGCAGAGCCATGGCAGAAAATTGCCTGGCACTGGATTCAGTGGAATTTAAGCTGCACAATGCTACGTCTCTGCCCCCAGAGAGCTCATTAAATTCTGAATAACAAGGCCCACCAGCATTAACTGGAACCTACCCTGTAGGAATACACTCCATCAGATGTCAGGTTTGTACAAGTCAGAAATAGCCCTGACTTGATGCTTTCTCTTCATTCTCCTCTCAGGTCTTTCAACTGCCTTTGGAATTTTCGCAGCGCACCCTTTCATTAGCATAACTGGAGCCAAAGTCTTGTCCTCATGGTGATTTTTCAGTTCACCAGAAGATTTGCTCTCCCTGCAGGCTGTTAGCTTTTCTCTAGTGGCCTTGTCATGTTATGGAGTAGGTGGTCTTTGACAGTGAGGTTAGCTTCACACTTCTGTTGGTATGCTACTGTAGCTGAGTGGCCTTGGATTCCTTCACATCTCTTCTGTGGGGGACTTTTCTTCCCATCTGTTTGGCAGATTCACCTGTCATCTTTATCAAGCTATCATGTACTTGGGTCTTTTTCCCAAAACAGTCTACTCAGACTTATGATTTTGTCTATTTTTTAAATTTATTTAGACATTTATGAAACCAATTTTATTGAGCACATTAAATTGAATGAAAGGGAGCCATTATAACATGGTGGGGTATCATTATCTGAAAACACTTATCCTGTATCTGAATGATCCCATTGCTACATTAGGCACATGTTCCTCTCTCTGCTATCAGTTATGCATTAAGTACCCCAGCATGCAGTTAGCAGTTTGATCTAATTGCAAGAAGCTATGTAAAAGTAATAACAACCACTTGAAATTTGTGATCTCTGAAGCACATAACTTTTCACCTTCATCAAAAGGCTGCATAAGAAATTATGGACATTTGTGGTTCTCATCTTGGACTAGGAATTATCCAGATGTTCTTAGATCAGTGGATATTTACTGAATATCTGCTGTATATCACAGGACTCAAGGTGTATGTAACAGGCACTAGACATGGTTCCTCTAGGTGTAAGTTTCCTAGGTATTATAGCCTCAGTTGCTCTATATTCAAAATCGAAATGTAGTTCACGTACTCTATTCACAAATCAACCTGTGTAATATTGGTAGTAGTGAGGGATAGCATGGTCATTGAACAAGCATTCAATATAGTATTCTCATAGAGGTACATCCAAGATATCTTCCAGAATCTTCTCCGATAAGGGAAACAGTGAAAAGAAAATGAAGGCCTTGCTTGCTGGAGGAGATGGGATTTTGGCTTGGAACAAACTTGCATTATAGGACACCCACTGGAATAAACGAAGGATTGAGGTTTTTAGGAACTCCATAAATTATATTGTTCTTCTTGATTGATTGGCTTGACCTGTGACCTAGATCATTGGTTTTCATGCCTTTCAGTCTCAAGACCCCTACATACTATTAGTCACTATTTATTTAGAACTCGAAAGAATTTTTGTTACTCCAGGTTATATCTATCAGTATTTACTATATTAGAAATTAAACTGAGAAATTTTCAAGATATTTATTTATTTAAAGTAAAAAGTAATAAGCTCATTAACATAAGTGATATTTTAATTTTGTTTTAAAATACCATGTTTCCGACACCAGCAAGAGAAACTGGACTGCACTGCTGGTTGTACTTCCTTTCTGTCTGCTTTGTTAGAAGGTGGCCGTTTTCTCATTGTCTGCTCTGCACTTAGTCTCTTGTAATCTGCTATTTGGGTTACCTATATGAGGTAAATTTAGTCATGTAGGTAGGTAGTTGATTAAAAGGAAGAATGGGAAGAATAATTTTAATAGGCTTTTCAAATGTTTGGATAATTCTAGGTTCTAGATGTTCCTCTTTGATATTACAATTACATTCAACAAATAGCAGTTCCTTTTTTTTTCCCTTTTCTTTTCTTTTTTTTCCCTTTTCTTTTCTTTTTTTTCTTGATATGGGAGTTTTGTTGTATTGCCCTTGTTGAAGCTGAAATTTACAGGTTGGTTGCAGTATGCAGTCTGAAACCCCAGCAGTGAACTTCTCATACTCTTTCACTACCATCCCCTGGCCAAGTTTGCCCAGTGAAGGTGTCCATTTGCCCATTTATTTTGTGTCCTCCATTGCTCACTTGGAAGATAATGATTTGTACACATCTTCCAGGTGTCAACAATAAAAAAACAAAAAGAAACTCCCCAAACCCACACATATCATATCAACATTGTTCTCTTAGGTAATATGAAAATGACTGACAGAAGTTGTCCCAGAATTCTAATTATGCTTAAAGACTCCAAGTGTTGTCATCCAACACAAGAAAAAGTTTCATTGAAGTTACAGCTCACTTTGTTCATGTTCGAGAACACATCTGCATTTTCCCACTGTTATTTTTCGGGTGAAGGTGTCATTGCCTGGGAAAGCTACCTCGCTGCACTGTATGCAGACACCTGTGTGCTTTTCTTCAGATTGTGTACTTTTTGGTCCAGATCTGTTGAGAGTGCTGGTGACTCTTCACCGGGGCTTTTCTTAAATGAAAATGGGTCTTCTGGCTGCAAGCAGCTGGTGATGAGAAATGGCCCCTATCCAACGAGGTGCCTCTTTGACCTGTGCTGGCCGCAGTTACTGATCTGCTGTTGTCTTTATACCATTGTCCCATGCTGAAGAGACAGTTTCCTAGCTTTGGTGTGGGATCCTTTTGACTTTGAGGCCTCCCGGGACTCTGTAGCCTCTCTAAGAAATTGCCTCTCTGTATTACAACAGCAGTTAGATCAAAAGCATGTGTTTGGCTGGGACCACAGTCTTATATTTGATCTGTTAACCTAATAGAAGTCATCCATTGACATGTGACCTGCTGAAACATTCTCTGCACTATGTCAAATTTCATTTGTTACGTTGTAGTTGGACTGAGAAGCTGCACCTTGTCATTCTGTTGGGGTAAAAGCAGAGACAGTTGGCCATTTTGTTGACATCCCTGGGTTTTATTTTCTTTCTTCTTCTTCCTCTTCTTCCTCTTTCTCCTCTTCCTCCTCTTCATCTTCCTCCTCTTCCTCTTCCTCCTCTTCCTCCTCTTCCTCTTCCTCTTCCTCTTCTTCTTCTTCTTCTTGTGCTGGGGATTGAACCCACAGCCTTGTGCATGTGAGGCAAGCACTGTACCAGTTGTTGGCACTTCTGGAAGACCAATGTGTTCCATGAAGTCTTGCTGCCTTGCTGTTCATCCATTTTCACTTAGGAGCAGTCACCCTTTTAACTTTAGTCCAGGGTTCTTAGCCAGAGAGCACTAAGGTCACAGGAAAAAATCAAAATTCATACGAAGAGTGATCAGTTTCTAACCAAGGACTCTCTGTGTTTTATCTTGTTTGTTTTCCCTAGGTCGCTTGGGCCAATTGGGTTTGAAGGAAGGATTTCCAACTGCTGTGAAAAATATTAGTTCGGTTATTGGTATGTTCATACAACATGCTCAGGATGAAGGTAAAACTCTTATTTATCAAAATTGCTTTCATATCTCTTGAGTTTCTCTTACTGTTTAAGCTTTTTTTTTTGAGTACCTACTGTGTGCCTCGCTGTGTGCTTGTACATAGGGAAAATGAGATGGATGCTCAGTATTGCTGTTTGTGCATGTGAGTTCCATGGTGTAGTTTGTTCTTTTTAGTAGCTGACCCTGTTGGGCAGTGTTCCCCTAAGGAAGAAAGTGCTCTCTTCTCGCTCTGCTTCTGCCTCAGACACTGTGTCTGAGCCCTGGGTCTTAACCTTGGACCTCATCAAGGCCTCCTGCTCAACTATGTCCTGACCAGCTGAAGTCACATGTAAAGCAATGCTACATGGTGACGGACCCACCATTGTTGTGTGCTTAGCATCAGAAGAGGATTGGAAAGCTAGAAATCCTGCGAGCAATTGCTGTGCTGGGTTTTCTATTATCATTTACATATTACATAGTATATAATTTTATGTCTTACTCTTGTGAGAAAAGCTTAACTCAAAATAACCGTTACAAGTGATATATCTAGTTTCTGTTTTGAGTATTGTGCAATCAAAAAATAATGTAGTTAACTTTTCATCAGAGAGGCACAAGTGACATCTTAAATACTGCATGACACCAAGGTGATCTTAACATGGTAGGTCTTTGTTTTGAGCTTTCAGAGGGAGGTTTGCTGTGCTGAGCTGGTAGAACGCAGCCTGAAGGTGGCTCCCTGAAGCACCCTCCTGACTTCAGGGTGGCTGCTGAGGGATGCTTTCCTTCTGCATGAGCATTCCTCATTCCTCCCTTACACCCTCCTTGTGCTGACGAGAAGGATTCTAGCCCAGAACAGCCCCAGAGGGTTACCTTGCCAATAAATGAAGACTTGTCCTGTTGCTGGGTTAGTGTAACCTAGAAACCAAGCAGCCCTAACCATGAGGAGGAAAGAGCCACTGTGGGCTGTGGCTGATTACTACATGGCATTGCCCCGTCCTGTGGCATCCACTACCAGCCACACCCTCCCTCTTAGGTGGATGGCACCACCCTTATTGCATATGCCAGGCCTGGGGGAAAGCATAAGATATGTTCTTAGGTAAGATATGTAAGGAGCGGTGCCTTGGCAGCCCTGTTCACCCAGGTTTGCATGACTTCAGAGCCAGTCTCTTTAAACAGCATTACATATCTGCCTTTATAAAGTTCTTTTTTTTTTTTTATCTGCTTGTATTTCACTCACATGGCATTTTAATTTGAGCCGTGGCCATTCTCTGTGCCATGCTCTGTGCTTCTTTCAATATTTGTAGGTGTGGGGGTGGAGAAGGGGGGTGGGTAGTAAAAGCATCAGTTCTGCTATTATCTTAAACATTAACATTTGCATGTGTGGTATGTTTATGTTGTTTTTTAAATACAAGTTGAGCATCCTTAATCCAAAAATGCAGGATATGATACTGTAAGTTTCTACTTGTGTAGAACCATGAAACATTTCCGTGCACAAAATTATTAAAAATATTGTATAAGATTACCTTCAGGCTTTGTGTACAAGGTGTGTATGAAACATAAATGAATCTTGTATTTAGACCTGAGTCCTATTCCCGAGATATTCCATTATTTATATACATACATTTCAAAATCCAAAACAATCTGAAGCACTTCTGGTCCCAAGCATTGCAGATAAGGGCCACTCAACACATGTGTCATGTGTCACTCACAGAAGACTGAAATACAGTTAATAATAAAATTTTAACTAACTCCTAAAATATTTAAACTTAATGTAAATAAACCCTAACTAAATTAAGTTTTAAGTAAAATAAAGTAAGTAAAACTGCTAAATAAACTGCTAAAAGAGAACTATAATATTCTTCTATGGTTTATAAGTTAGATAAGATCCACAATCCTGCACTGTAATCCAGCATATTAAAGTGTCTCATATCATTGCATTTTTTCACATCCAAAGTCCATTTAGGAACACTACTAGTGGATATTGAATAGATTCATATTGAACAGATGTTAGGAGCACCTTGTCTTCTTAAACTTAAATGTGAGTGCTTTTTGGAACTGCTCTGGGCAGAGAAGTTCTGGGTCTCTCCCCTTTCCCCCACATGGCAGTCCTCAGAACACAGACAGGAGTTCCAGGAGCTAGGGTCAGGTCGTTTTTCCTTTTCATTGTGGATAGTTCTTAATGATTTTTTTTTTTTTACTGTGGGATCTTTCTTATGCATTTAATTTTCATTGCTGGCAGAAAGAATTCTTTATCTGAAAGCATTCCTGTATATTACAAGATTAAAATTTTGAGTAACAGATACTGTCTTACGTTATGATTGATTTAAAATTTCTCTTCAGATATACCATGGGGAATACAGTTAGCAGCTGTGTATGCTCTTTGTGACTTGAGTCCCAGCAACCCAGCGGAAATTTCCAAGATCCTAGAAGCTTGGCGGAGACAGACCTCCAGCAGCATCCCATCTGCAGTCGTCAGCTGCCTGGAAGAAGTCGGCTCCCTGAGTGAGGAGGGGCTCAGCTGAAGGCAGGGGCCGCTGCGGCTGGAGAAGTGCCTTGACACATCCGCTGTCCGTACACTACTCAGCTTTAGGAATACAGCGTGAGGTCCAGATGTGAAGTAGGTAGAATGGCAGCAGCCCTCCCCAGCGTGGGCAGGGAGAGCAGGCAGCTGTGTAATTGTTCTTTCCTAAACCACATACATTTCACTTTGGCTGTTGTGATCATGTGACATGGATTGTGTAATTGTGTCTTGGTCAAACAACAAACACTTGAACCTAGCCCTTTTTTTGCTGCAGAAAGTGTCCTTTTAGTGGCTTTTAAAAGTTGAGTGGCATTTTATAATGAATTTAACAACATAAAAACAAGATTTGGTTCCTGGGCTATTTTGGGCTTTATGCTCATATAGTGACTAGGAAGAAACAAATTGGCTAAAAAAGAAATAAAAGAGTCTTCCGCTCTCTTAGCTGGATATGGGCTACAGAAGTTTCTCTCAAGATGTGCTTAATTGACCACAGTAAAACACTGAGAGCTGTCAGCAGAAATTCACTTTACTGCATCTTCTTCATATCTCTAAAGGTTTAAGAATATTTAACTATATATCAGGAAGGGAACTGAACCATAGATGTTCCACTGCAGGTTTTTGTATCAGAACATGTATATGAGTGACTCCGTGGTGATCGCAGCAGAGCTCTGTGTGCTGTGTACATACGGACAGTGCTATGATGTGTCTCACATTGGATGATATTCCACTTTCGGAATTTTAGTATTTGTATATAGAAAATGGGTTTAATAACTCACCGTGATTCTGATTTGTCTTATATTCATCATTTCTTAAAACTCTTGTATGTGTTTTTTATAATAAAAAATAAAAGTAAGCCATGCACATTGTTGTTATGATTATTAAAGTATGACACTTGGCATTTCTCTACCAAAGATGAAGAAAATACTGTAACCCAGGCCAGAAGGAAACGGCCATCCCTTAGGAGCCTCGCCTCCTGCACAGGTGCTGCACTGCCAGTGCTGAGCTAGTTCTGGGCACTCACTGAGCAGGTGCTCCGTGGTGGTGCCAGGTAAGTGCTGAATGGCTCTCAGGATTTGATTTGTTTTTTAATTATAATTTAATTATAATTGCTGCCCTTTTAAAAAAGCTTCATCTGACAACTCTTCTGCTAATCCTTCTGCCTCTTTTCCTAAGCATCAGAGACATAACTTGAAGCTCTGGAAGTTGTTTGTTGGTGTGGTCATGCTTTCCACCAGTGTGCATTGGGCATCTCTGCCAGGTGCCTGGCTGGGAGGACCTGGTCAGGGCAGTTGAGAAACAGGTTCTCATAGAGCTATGATCTGTGGGAAGAGAAAATTTCTAAGGAACCACCCAGTAAATACAGCATCATGAATCTGGTGAGGTGCCATATTAAGAAACCATGGAGCGCACAGTGGAGAAGAGCGGGAAAACCTCTCTCTTTTCTGTGCGAGGCAGGTTTTTTGAGGAATTGATGCTGAAAAGACCTGGAAAGAGGAAGCCAGCCTTGAACACACAGGAGGAGTGTCCCTGTGTATGGTTGAGGTTGGCCCTGTGAGGTGAAAAATGTACTGTGTGCCAGAAGGCAGTTGCTATGACCACAACACAGGACAAATGTCCATAAGATTGTGTTAGACAGGAATCTAACAGTCACTTTGGACTTGACACCTGACCCCCAACTGGGAACACATTCACATGCTTAGAACCCAAGGCTTCAAGGAAGAGTTGAACAGAGGTGTCACGTAAGGTTGGAGTTCACTAAGTCTTTTTTGAGATGAAGGGATGTGCAAAGACTGAGAAGTGAACCAGAAAGACCTGTAAGGGGACCTGCAGCAATGGCAGTGTAGACAATCAATGGTAGGTAGATTTAAACCCGTGGTGGAGGGCTGGAATGTACCTCAGTGGTAGAGCACTTGCCTCACATACAGGAGGCCCTGGGTTCCACCCCCAGCACCACAAAACCAAAAATAAATAAAACTTATCATGTGGGTGGAATCAATGCTTATCCATTAAGTGGGGGGTGAGGAGCAGGAGGGAGTCTAGGAATAGTCCCAGGTTAGTGAGTTGGGCAGGCACCTGGGGTGGGGCACAGAGGTTTGATAATAAAAGTCACAAATGCCATGCTTTCTGTTTGACAGGGGAGCCCTGAGACATGTAGGCATCAGTGACAAGGAATCTTTACAGGTGAAGTTCTGCCCAAGGACCAGGGCAGAGGTTTGGAAGTTGGCAGCGTATGGAGGCTGTTTACAGATCTATATTTGTGTATTCACGTAAGGAGAAAAATAACTTCCCTTGGCCGACCTAGAATTTGAGGTGGTATGGGAGAGGGTGGAGGAGGAAACAAGGCAGGCAGGCAAGCTGGGTGATGGATTTTGCCCTTGCCAGGAGCTTCCAGGCCTGGGCTTGGGGGGGGGGGGTAGGTATCAGTGGGTGGGAGTGACCTTGATGAGCTTATCCCTCAGGATGCTGGGTTTACTGTGAATGGGAGGCAAGTAGGAGATGGAGGAGCCGTCTGCTGACACAGCGGTGAGGTTTTGCCTGTGTGAGTGTATCAGGTGGATCTAATGTTTTAATCTCAGCAGCATTCTGTGTTTTTAATTCAAGGAGAACAGGCACACTGCCATCGTCTGCCACTGAGAACTCCTGGTTGCTGCACTTCAACCAATGTGGTACCCCAAGTTTACTAGTCAGGATCTGCTCCATGCTGTGGGCTGATTATAAGTAGGCCTGGAGTTGCCCTTGTGCTCCGTACCCTTCCAAGGTTAAAAGAATTTTAAACTCAATTTCTAGTAACCAAGCAGAGCATTGCTGTAGTGTTGTTTGATTTGAACCATACAGCGAACAAATCTGGAGTTGGGTGGGGCTATAGGCTGGAGTCTGGGGTCTGCAGAAGTGCACAGATACTAGGTATCTTGATTGAGCTGGGTCCTATGCAGCCTAATAAACCTTGCAGTGTGGAGCTGACAGGAGCGACTCAGAGCAAGCCGGGCTGCTGCACTAGCAGCATTTCCTGTTGTGCCTGGGCATAGTGATCATGGTGTAGGAAGTCGAAGGAGATAGAGGAGAGGAGGGGTGGTGAACAGAGGACAGAGTAATCTTAGTGATCATACTAGCTGACCTTCACTTGCCACACACTTTCCTATGCAATCCCTGGCTTTGCATTTTAAGTTTAGAATCAGCCCAATGTGCTGGGCTGATGACATTCCAGTGGTGATTTTACATGCAGAATTCTCTGTCCAATTGTTTCGCTTGTTTTTTTAAGATCCTAAGTGCCCATGGAATTCAGCAAATTTAATTGGAAAAGAATGAAACCAGAATATGTTATGTGAACACAAGGGCCTTCACTGTGGCCACCAGAGGGCGCTGCAAGCTTGCCTGTGAGTGAAGCCAGAGGCCAGCAGGCGCCCTCATTGGAGTAGGGCTGAGACATGAAGGACTGTGCTCCCAGCTTGTCCTCCAGGAAACCACATCTGTCTCCATTCATATTGAGCACTAGTCTCACTGCCTAGGCTCAGTAGCTCCAGGAGTCAGTGGGGAGGTGTGGGCAGGATAGCATGTGAAGCCAATGTCACTCAAGAGCATATTTCAAAAAAGAAACAAGCAGCAGGTGCTCTGCATGTTTGGCCAAATTCTTTTCTGATGATTTTTTTAAAGTCTCCTAATGCAAAATGCTTTGCCCAAAAAAAAAAAAAAAAAATCCGGGTGGGTTATTGGCAGTGATAGGTGACCATGACTAATCAGGTCTGGCACTTTCAGCTCACCCCAGCTGCACAATCCTACCCACATTGAGCATGCTCCCTGCCTATCAGGTAAGATCCTGGCACATTCTGTCCTGTATAGCCACATTATGAAGGAGTTGTGTGAAAAGAAGTCACAAATGTGAATCTAATCTACCTGTCTCACCAAGACTGGAGGTGCAACAATGTTTTCAGTGTTATGTTCCAGAAATGTAGGTACATTTCTTTAAAGTCAAGACATCAACTGGGCACCAGTTTCCTGCTTCCTTCCATATGCCTGACACATTCTCACAAAAATTCAGGATGTGCAATTGTGAACCACACTGGAAGTTCATTTTCTTGCCCCTCTGAACAGAACTTTAAGGAATGCCTACTTTCATATCATGAATTTCTATGTTAATATGCTTGGAAATCTTAGTGAGTTGAACCATCACTGTTCTGCAGTCAGTTTGCAGACAAAGGTAGAGTTGTGAAGAGTGAGGGGGAGATGGTACAAATCAGTTTTACACAAATGTGTCCCCTTTTGTTGTGAAGGACATTAGGACTTGGGCAGGCTCATTCAGGTAACTTGTGTACCTCCTCACAACGTAGGCTGAGCCCTCATCCAGGCTGTCCTTGATTATCCTGTTTGGAATGGGTAGAGTTGTTCAGCACTCTCCTGGGCCTATGCCCAGTGTGAGAGAGGGAGGGTGGTGGGCTGCTTCTAGACCAGCAGTTCTCAAATGCATATTAGACACAGATTCTGGAACCTCATCCATACCCACCGAATTTTAAACTCGGGGGTACTTGGGGAGTCACTGCCCTTTGAGTGCCCCTATTACTGGTCCCACCTACCCAGTCCTGCTCTGGGTACCTGCTTACTCCTGCCCTCTGCTTTCAGAAGGCTTTGTCTCTGGTCTCCACGTGGCTTTTCTTGTTCCCACTATTGATCTACTTCAGTGGAAATTTGGGAAGAAGACAAGGTAAGCATGTTAATTTCCTTCAACTTGAACCAAATCCCATTGCTAGCGGGATTTCTTTTTCTGCCATTTTTAAGATTTTTTTTTTTTTTTAAACACAGTCATTAGTTGCTGCTTTGAGAGGTCACCTCTCCTTAAATCCTGAGTGGATAACTGATAAAACTCAAAAGGAACAATGAACTGAAAATATGAGCCATCAGAACTCCACAGCCGGAAACTGCCCCTCAAAGCTGTCAGTTTTTGTGTTGTTTTCTGTCATTATCTATTCGCTTTAACAGTTTAACTTGTCATGCAGTGTGTTCTAGTTGGTCATCCCATGTTAACTGGCACTATTGTGTGCATGTAGCAGTCATGGGCTTGGTGTCATTCCCCCATCCACAGGTCCTGTGGAGGCTTGGCCCCAGGCTCTCTCAGAGCATGCATATCATTTAACCTAGAATCTGTCATGTCACACCACCTCTCCATTCTGTGTACTTCAGATCCTGGAGGGTAATAAAAATGTGAAGTGCCTCATGTGGTCCCTTGCTACCTTCTGGCCAGTGCAGAATTGGGTCTGTGTTCTTTTGTCTGTACCTGGCAAGTTGCTTCCTAAGGCTTTGGGGTACTCGCCACTTGGGTAGCTGGGGGAGAGCTGTTGGTTATTTGCAGGAGCTAATCGCCCTCAAAAGCAAAGGGTACCAAGAAATCAGGGCTGTAGACTTTGAGCTCTGGATTTTTGGAGTCAGGAGCTTCTACTACCAACTTGAAGGAAAAGAGGAGGGTAATGCACAGACTGAAGTCAGGAGCTTGGGGCTCCCGAACATTTGCCAGGGACTCTGCCCTCCTCCAGTGGGCCAGCCTGGCAGGATGGCTGGGTTTGGGCAAAAAGCTTGAGAGAACTGTGTCCACTGTGTGGCTTGTTCCCTCACCTGGCCCCCACCCCAAGACAACTGTGTTCTTGAACTCCACATTTAGGTGGCTTGCATCCCTGCATTTTCAACCAGTACTTCCCTTTGAGGGAAAAGTAAGTTTCCTGGAGAGTCCTTTATAAAGACATTCAGCTCACAGAAGTTTTTACTGCCACAAGGAGCCGTCAGCCCCAATACCTGAAGCAGGCGGAGTAGGAGAATGGGCCTGTGCTGGCGGAGCACATGGTCCTGAGCCACCTGGTCATTTAGGGAAGCTCATGTCAGGATTTCAGGGGCTGCTTGCAATACAATCTCTAGTTTCATGTCACCCCTGGGATATCGGACGGAAGAGGAGTCTACAGTGGGGAAAATTCTAATTGTGGAATGTTTAATTTGAAAGTCTTGTTCATGTAGAAACATATGGGAACTTTGGGAAAGATCAGACATTGGGATATTCAGGCTCAAGAGGGACTTGCAAATGCTAAAGGGGTGGGAAGCTTATTTTAAAAAGATAGAAAACATCCTAAACCTAGAAAGAATACAAAATGCAGATACAGAAAGGTCAAATGTGAACAGTCAGATTCAACTCAACCAAACTACCCCAAGACATCTTATATTGAATATCTCAATTTCCAGTGATAGAAGATTCCCAAGCCAAATGAAAAGATTGCAAATTAGGGTGTTCCAATTCTCCTGACAGCTGACTTCTTGGAAATTTTACAGATCAGAAGAGACTGGCATGAGATTGTCACAGAGCTAAAGGAAGAAACTGAAAATCAAGAATACTGTATGTAGCAAAGCCATTCTTTAGAAATGAAGCAGAAATAAAGACATTACCAGATAAATAGAAGCTGAGGGAATGTATTCCTACCAGTTCTATCCTATAAGAAATGTTATAAAGGTGTTGTGCAAACTCAAAGAAATGTTAATGAGGAAGAAGGAAAGGCTAGAAAGTATAAAACTCTCTAGTAAAAGTAACAATACAAATTTAGAATGTTCTCATGTTGTAAACATGATGCTTAAACCCTATGTTTAGTATTAAAAATACACCAAATTTTAAAAATATCTACCTTATTGTATTTTAAAAGATACAGAAAGATACAAAGATATCTTGGAATGGGTAGAGCTGAAAAGATATAAAGAAAGATATAAAAGTGGAGCATGAAAAATTCAAAATGAGTGGAAAAGAGTGCAAGTATAGAGGTTTTCTAATTTTTAAAATTATTTTCTAATTATCTTTTGTATCTTTACACTCATGTATAGTTATTATTTCAAGATAGCTTATTATATTCAAAACATGTCCTTGTGTGACTGTAACCCCAAACACTCAGGAGACTAAGGCAAAAGAATTGTAAATTCAAGGCCATCTGTGAAAAATATCAAGACCCTGTCTCAAAAATTAATAGAAATAAACAAGCAGAAAATGTCTTCTCATAAAGCCTCATGGTAACCACAAAACAAAGATTGTAACAGACAAACCAAAAAATAAAAATAATAATAAGGAATCAAAACTCACCAATAGAGTGAGTCATTTAACCACAAAGGAAGATGGTAAGAGAAGGACAAACAAAGGAGCTGCAGTAAACCTGAAAGCAGTTACAAAATTACTAACTCAGATAGAATGGATTAAATGCCCCAATTAAAAGACACAGTGACTGAAAAAATTTTAAAAACAAGACCTGACTGTGTTGCTTTGAAGAAACTCATGTCACATCTAAGGATACAGAAACTGAACCTAGAGGAATGAAATACAGTATTCCATGCAGATGGAATCCAACAAGGAGAGTAACCATATAAATGGACTAGATAAAATGACTTTAAATCAATAGCATTAAAAGGAGACAAGGACGTCATATGTTGATAAAGGGTCAGTTCAGCAAGAGGAAATAGTACTGGAGCACCCGAATATATAAAGCAAATATCCATAGGCCTTTTGGAGAGGTGAACTCCAATATAGTAATAGAAGGAACTTGAACACTCCACTTTGAGAAACTCCCACCAGACAGAATCAACAAAGAAACAGCAGAGTTAAATTGCATCCTACACCACAAGACATCTAGAGAACATTCCATTCAGCAAATGTAGACTATCCACTACATTCTTAGCAGCGCAAGGAACTTTCTTCAGAAAGATCCACATGTTAGGCCACAAAACAAGTCTCAACAAACTTTTAAAAATTACATCATATTGTCTTTTTCAACCACAATGCAACAAAACAGAATTGATAAAAAGAACTTTGGAAACCATAAAAATAGAAATTAAATTACTTACTTTTGAACGATGAATGGATCAAGAAAGAAACCAAGTAGGAAATTAAAGTACTTATTGAACTAAATTAAAATGAAAACACAGCATACTATTGAGATAGAAGGAAATCAGTACTGAGAGGGAAGTTTATACCAATCACGTTGAAAATGCAGAAAAATTCTAAACAACCTATTGCTGCACCTCAAGAAACTAGAAAAGCAAAACTCAAAATTAATAAAAGGTAGAACTAAAAATTGGAGTAGGAAAAAAGTGAAATAGAGGCAAAAACTAATAGAACAACAATAAAAAGATCAATGAAACCAAAAGCTGGTTCTTTGAAAGAAAACTGACAAAAACTTAGCTAGACTAAGAAGGAGAAAAACTCAGATAATTACAACCAAAAGTGAAGAAGGAGATTTTACAACTGATACCACAGAAATAAAATATAGAGGCTCATTAGAGGTTATTATGAACAGCTACATAACAAAAATATTTGATAATCTAGAAAGAGAAAAATTCCTGGACAAATACACTCTACTAAGATTGAATTGTGAAGAAATAGAAAACTTGAACTGACCAAAAATATATGAGACTCACGCTAAGAAAGGCCCAAGACCAGATGGCTTCACTCCAGAGTTCTAGCAGTGGAAGAAATGGAAGGAATTCTTCCAGACTCATTCTCTGAGGCAAGTATTACCTTGTGAAAACCTGATAGTGACACAACCAAAAAGAAATCTACAGTCCAACATTTGTGATGAGCTTAGATGTGTAAATTACCAACAAAATACTGGCCAATTGAATCCAATAGCACATTTGAAAGATTATTCACCATAGTCAAGTGCGATTCACCCCAGGGATGCAAGGATGGTTCAACATATGCAAACTAATAAATGTGTTCCACCGTATTAGCAGAATGAAGAACAACACCTATAACGTCATCTCAGCAGACACGGAAAAGACTTTTGATAAGACTCAACATCCCTTCATGAAAAAAAAAAAAAAATGAACCAACTAGGTCTAGAATGAATGCACCTCAGCATAATGAGGTTATTTGTCACAAGTCAGAAGTTAACATTATACCAAATGGGGGAAAACTGAAAGCTTTCTCTTTAAAATCTGGATGTACACTTGTACCACTTTGATTCAATATAGTTCTGGAAATCCTGGTCAGAGTGATCAGACATGAGAAAGAACAAATAAATTCAGCAAAATTATAAGATACTGCTCTATGCCAATCATGAATTGTCCAAAGTAGAAACCAGGAAAGCAGATCCATTTATAACAACGAAAACAGAAAATGATCAAAGAATATATTTAAGCAAAGAAACGAAAGATCTCTACAATGAAGTCTATACAACATTCATGAGAAAAATTGAATAGGACCCATAAAATTGTAAAGACTTCTTTATTCATAGATGGAAGAATCAATATTATGAAAATGTCCATACTACCCAAAGAAATCCACAAATTGAACACAATCCCTATCAAAATACAAGTGGTATTCTTCACAGAATAAGGGGAAACAATCCTAACATTTGTATGGAACCTCAAAATGACTCCAAATAGCCAAAGCAATCTTGAGCAAAAAGAGCAAATAGGAGGCATTGAACCACCTAATAAATAGACAAATGGGATTACATCAAGCAGAATCTTCTGCGCAGATGCAGCCATTAGGAGAATGAAAAGACAACCTAAGGAATGGGAGAAAATATTTGCAAACTGTGTATCTGACAAGACATGAACATCCAGAATATATAGGAAACTTTTTAAAAAAACTGATTAGCAAATGGGCAATTGACTTCAATTTTTTTTTGAAAAGACAAGCAAATGGCCAATAGATATATAAAAAAATATTTATCCTCACTAACTAGGAAAATGCAAATCAGAACCACTATGAGATATCACCTTGCTCTGGTAAGAATAGCTTTTAGGAAAAAAGACAAGAATTAAGTTCTGGGGATGGTGTACTTTCTCCTTGAATTATTGGTGGGAATGTAAATTTGTAATGCCATGATGCAGGTTCTTCAAAAAGCTAAGAATAGAACTGCTGTGTGGCCCCGCCCTCCTGCTGGTGGGTATCTGTCTGGCAGAACTGTGTCAGGCTGTTGAGGAGATGCCTGCGCTTCCATGGCACATGTGTTGGTGCTGCTGTGTCTATCGCAGCCCTGTTCACAGTGGCCAAGAGATGGGAACAGCATAAGTGTCCGCATACTATTGAGTGCATAAAATGGGGTACATATGCATGAGGGAAGACTATACGGCAACAGGAAGAATGACATCCTGTCATTTGTGACAATGTGGATGGAATGGAGATGTTATGTTACACTTTAGATACTATGTTGCACTGAACAAGTGTAACATAGCAAGTCAGGGGATCTCACTCAGGTGGAATCTAAGCAAGTGAATTTCTTAAACTTGAGAGAATGGTGATTACCAGAGTCTGGGGAGAACAGGCAGGAGGAATGGATGGAGAGCTGTTAGGTACCCTTAGTTTGATGGGAGTAAGGTATCCTTGTGTGAAGTTGCACAGCAGGGCCACCGTGGGTAATGCACAGCACATTCAAAACACTGGAAAAAAGGATTTCACCATAAATGACACGTTTGAAGAGACAGTTTTTAACCTGATTTAAACATCAAAATATCGCATGGTACCCCATAATATGTACAATGTTGATGGTTTTGGGTATCAGCCAAAAATAATTTGAATTTTAAAATTGTTATGAAAAAAACGTGGAAAAGCAGAATTGGGTTCTCTAATGGCTGCAGCTAATGCCCTTCAGAGTAATGTCTTTCTTTCCCAGTAGACACCCGGATACCAAGGTGAGAGCCCTGAAAAATAAAAAACAAATATGACCTCAAAATTCAAAGAAACCTAGAAAATGCCATACACCTGTTGTGCAGATAATTTTTCAGAACGTCTTTCACATGTTTATTCTTTCTTCCCAAGAACTAAGAAACTGATGTGTTGTACTTAGAGCCAGCTTCGTCCTGGTTGCTACACTGTCACTGGAGAAGGAAAATGGGACTTAGGGTGCATGGTGTCCTTCCCTTTTTGATTTTCTGTGAGGGCCATCACTTATTTGCATTTTTAAATCTATTTGTTAGATCTGCAGTGGAGCAGAAAATAGAATTTTTAAAGCATTCTCCCCTGACCTTTTCTAGTTTGTAGTTTTAAAGAGAATGAAAAAATTCAACCCTTATCACATTGATAATCATCCAAAATAATATTTTAAATGCATCTTTCTGGATTTTCAAGCAGTTTTGCATAACTTGAATTTTAAGTAGAAACATTGGAAAAAACAAAACAAAAATGAGCAAAATGAACCCATTTCCAGAACCCCTAAGGTTACTTTGATTTCTGCTCCCCACCCCAGCTTTCTTTAGCTTTACGACCCTGTTTAAAATGCACTTAAGTGTTACAGTGAATGGTTTATGTTTATTCGCAGGTTGAACTTTGTATCTTGTCCTTTACCTGATGTTCCTTTTCATTTAAACTCTACAATATGAGCAGAGCAAGCAGAGAGAAAGCAGTCAGGAAGACAAATCCTAAAGATTTCTGTGCCAAGCTCCCCAAGTTGCTTGTGTGTGTGTGTGTGTGTGTGTGTGTGTGTGTGTGTTGCTGAGAATTGAACCCAAGGCCTTCTGCATGCAAGGCAAGCACTCTACCAACTGAGCTATATCCCCAGTTCCTAAGTTGATTTTTTAAATAATGATTATAAATTCCCCACAAGTGCTTTCAGTGGAACTGCCTTTACTCTGCTCCCAAGTTGGGGGCCTGCAGCCACCTGACCTTCCAGTGGTGGGACACTCTGTACTTGGGTCAGGGGGTGGCACTAAGCTCTGTCTACCCATACTGAGAGCCTCCTGCACCACATGCAAATAGGTTTAGGAAAGAAAAAAAATGCAACCTGGGTTTCAGATCAATCCAACTTCAAACATGCACAGTTGTGTTTTAAAGAGAACTTTTTATGAAAGCAAAGCCTTCATTAGCAGATGGTGGCAGCAATTCTGAAGAGCTAGGAGTCATTAGGTACAGGACTTTAGAAGCAACCTCAAGAAACTGGACACTTCTTTAAAAATGATCTCAGTGCCACTGGTCTGGAATTCTAATAACAGGGTTGGTGTACTTACGCGTCTCAGATTGTGGTTAAATGGAGAGGAATGTGTATTTGTTTCTTCACCGGGCTCCTTGAAATCCTGAAGCATGTCTTTTTTCTTAGTGTTGCATTGATGAAACACAGCAAGTAAACCACAGATAATATTTTTATAAGAGTCACCTAATTTTTTGGAGTGCATTTAAATTTCTTTACTATAGAAAACGCAGTGCCCCTGAGGGATGCTATTGAGCTTCTCAGGGCCTGACCTCCCAAGACTCCTCAGTTTAGGAGATACTGCTTTGCATCCAGTTATCCTGGAAGGGTCCTAGCTGGTTGTTAGTTTACAGAATTAATAACCTTTCACCATTGGAATGGAATGATTTTGATTGCTTTCTTTTGCCTTTATTTTCTGCATTTTTTTCTGGTTTGGGGGATTGGGAATAAACAGAGATTTGCATTTTGGTTTTGTGTGTATGGAAGTGAATAGGGATTTGCATTCTGTGTTCGAGTTCATGCACAGATAATCACAGTATTTCTGGTTAACTACTGAAGTTACATGCTGCTAATTTCTTTATTCTTTATTGTGTGTGTGTGTGTGTGTGTTTTACTGGGGATTGAACCCAGGGCACTTCACCACTGAGCTATACCTCCAGCCCTTTTTTTATTTTTTGAGACAGGGTCTCACTAAGTTGCTGAGACTGGTCTTGAACTTGCCATCCTTCTGCCTCAGCCTTTGGAGTCTGTGGAATTACAAGTGTAAAACACTATGCCCACTTTGCTACTAATTTTAGTTAATTAACTTTTAAAGATTTTTGCTTTTTTTTTTTTAATTAAGGACCATCACACCTGTTTTCCTTAGAGTATCTGAAAGCAGATACTAGTATCACTATACCTGCTTCTAAAGCTGAGGCACAGGCAGAGTGACCTTAACATTAGTGAAGACAGAGACTTGCAAAGTAGGATTGTCTAAACTCACTTGCTGTTTCTGAAATCCTCACCAAGTATGAACAGTCAAAGATAGAATGGTGTCCTGCACCCCAGACCCTGTGAGGACACTTTAGACAGGGCAAAGCTAGGAGGAAGGTCAGACTTGGTTTATAGCTATCTTCTTGAAGAAGGAAAAGAATGCTGGGTTAGCCTGGCCGGTGGTGCAGGACAGTGGCTGACCACCCAGGCAGACCCTGCCTCCTGCAGACCCAGGCACCTGCATTCCTCCTAGCAGCCCTGTGCCATGGCCAACCACAGTGCAGGTTTGCAGGCAGAGACTAGGCAGTGCTGGAGGACCTGCACAGGTCTCTTCCACCTCACTCAGGAACCGTCCTTTCCCTGGTGGTCTGCCACCGTCTTGGCCCCTTCCAACACATATATGAGGTCAGCCTTCCTCCCTCAAGAAAGGAAGAAGCATGCAGAGAGCTTCAGGGTGACTCTGCCTTATGGGATGAATTTCACACCAAATTATTTCAGCTGTTTGTATAATTTCAGATGTGATTGTGCTCTTTCCTTTTAAGTGGTTAACTTGTGCAGATTTATTCTACCAAAACACGTACTCACACAAATTCTGACAAAAATTAGGACAATTCCTACCATCTTGTAAAAACATCATTTCTGCCTAACAATTAATTTACGTTAGAAATGATTATTGAGCACTTTTATCATAAGGGCTTGTTGGAGATTTAATTTGGGCAAGTATGTAGGAAGATACGTTACTTTTAAATGTAACCATGTCACAGTCACCTGAACATTTACAGTTACCAAAATAAAAACTTTTATAAAAATCATTTAACACAGTATTTTTTAAGTTGCAATAGACCAGTGGCCTTAGAAGAAGCAAAACCTCTTCAGATACCATGCATGATGGACATTCAAGTCACTGTGGATGCCTTATCCAGGGTAAGAATCCCCCTCTTATCCAGATCCTGAGTGTGTACCCAAAGTGTGGCCCCTGCAGGGAGTTGGGCAAGGCAAGCCACTGGGGTCAGCAGAGCCAGTAGAAGTAGGTGGGGTGGGGATTGCTGCAGGGATTCAGACTTAAGCACAACTGAAAATGCTGAGTAATATGTTTTGGAAGCACTTTTACTGTGCAATTGAGCTAACCAGGAAATAAGGGAAAGGACAAAGCTTAAATCTCAGGACAGGAGCCACTTGCCTGGGTGAGAGCAGATTGAAGGCAGCAGGCCACATGGGAGGGCCAAGGGGACAAGTCTGGGAACAAAGTAAGAGGTGCCATGCCAGCAACAGTTCTACCTCATCAAGCCAGGACGTACTGAAGGAGAACTCTTTGGAGTAAGCCCAAAGTGATCCACAGAGGAAGGAGGGGACATCAACCTGCCTCCACGCTTGATGTGAGTAGAGTCCTGCTCCTGTGAATTTAGGGCAGGTGTGCACACTACCTGGCCCAGTCCCCATCCCGTCAGATAGTACCCAGTGCCCAGAAAGGCAAATTCAGAGCCTCGCCAAATGGAGGCTTTTAAACCCATTCCTAAAAGAATTCTCAAAGATACAGTTCCAGGCAGCATACATTTCTAAACACATGGACAATTTCAAAACACCAGGGGAAGAATCAGATGTGTACATATTGTGCATGCTTTGTTTATTAGGTTTAGAATATATGAGTTGTGTTAGTATGTTTAAAGAATTAATAGGGAATAGGAAAGTGTGACAAAAGTAAAAGATTAGGAAAATGTAATGAATAAATTTGAAAAAGAAAATGAAACTTCTAAAAAGACACACTTCAAAGTTTTTTTCAAGTCAAGGAGCAAAATAAAAGCAGATTAGTTACAAATGAGGGTGAATTTGTTTAAGATTGCACTGAAAGGAAAAAAAAACAGCTGAGAGAAACAAAAGGATAGAACATAGAAGGTAAGAGGCACTAGAGATGTCTCTTCTGTTTGTAGGATGCAGAAAATGATGAGGCTTTTGCTCTCAATAGCTCAAGCAAGATGTATAAACCACAGAATCACTGTTTTTCTAAACTAACCTTGAGCTGAGATGAAAGAAAATAATTTAAAAACATAAGTGAACTCAACTCTAAAAAATGGCTGATTTTCAGAGAAGAGAGAGGAAACCTACAGCTATTCCCATACTTGCTAGAGAGGCAAGAGGAAGGGTATAGATGAGGACCAAGACATTAGCATGGCTCAACAACCTGTAGGAATGGTACATGTAGCTGACAGCGCTGAAGCACCCGTGTGGACCAAGTCTTTCCACTGGCCCTCATCAAACACTTAGGCCTCAGATGCCAGAGACTGGGGCAGATAGAAAGCTGAGGTTTAAGGAAGCTTCTTGAAGTCCAAGGCAAGTACCTACTAAACAAGTCTGAGGCACTCTGAGTTTTCAGCTTCAAATGCTGGGAATAAGCAGGAGACCTGAGATATTCCTCTTCTCCCCCAAACACTCAGACTTCCACTAACAATAACTGCAGGGTGAACAGGAATGGGAGAGAAAACTGCCATAGCATTCCAGACAGAGCGAGAACTCTGTAGGAACTCAAAAGCCTGGGGCTACAAGAAAATGGAACCCTGTGAAGGTGTTCGAAGTGCCTGTCCCATTGTAAATCAGTGAGATCCTTTACTCATACCTCATACAATGATATATACATAGGTCACAGAAAGACCAGAAAGGGTTTAATTGGCTGCAGGGTTATAGGATGCTGAGCCAAGAGTACAATGTCAGAATTTATTGAATAACAAATTCACAGGTTATACCACTTGCAGCAGTGGCAGTTCAGTGGATACTTGTGGGTCACCAGTTAGAACACTGGTGATTTAGATACATGAAGAAAGTTTGCTCAGATCCTAAGAGCTGCAGAATGGAAAAATATGAGCCCATTTGCAAAGTATTTGAAACTGGTAATGAATTGAAGCAAGCTATTCTTGCCAAAGCACTGACCCAGCTTAACTACAGACCCAGTTTACTCAGTCTTGCTAACCAGTGGCCTGATGCAAGATGAAGGGTATCCATTGCCAAAGGGAAATGCCATCTACCCTAATCTCTGCAGTTCTACTATCTCACAGTGAAGAAAGATAATGGTTGGCAGTAGTATACCCCTAAGTGGCTCAAGTATTGCAATTATTTGTGTAAAGTGATCTATTGGAAACTCTGTAAGTATGTATGAGGAGATAGTAAATTTCACAAAGATATGAAAACTATAAAAAAGCTGAATAAAGTGCTAGAAACAAATGCAATATCAGAAGCAAATATTTTATTTGGCTTAATGATAGAGTGACTCAGCAAAGAAAGTAATCAGAGAACTTGAAGACAGACTCATAGAAAATGTTAATATGGAAATGCAAAGAGAAAAAATAAAACTAAATAAAAAATTAGAATAGATGAGAACATCTTAACTTGTCGAACAATATCCAGTGGTCTAGCATGTATATAATTGAGGCCAAGAATGAGAAGAGATAATGAGGAAGAATAAGTATTTTAACAAAGTATCCACTGAGAATAGACTAAAATTGATGAAAGACATCACACGAATTTAAAACACAGAAAGTATGGGTCAGGAAAAATGAAATATCTAGACACACAACAAATTGCTAAGAAACAAAACTGAAAAACAGTTACTAAAATGAGCCAAAGGAAAGGTACACATCATGTGTAGGAGAAGAATGATAAGTATGACCACTGACTTCTCCCCAAACATAACAGAGGCCAAAAAAACAGTGAGAAACTATCTTTAAAGGACTCAAGGACACATCAGAGTATATATGTGTGCACATGCACACAGCTATCCACCTGGATTTCATATCCTACAAAAATAGCCTTGAGGAATGAAGATAAGCCAATCCTCAAAGAGAACCTGCAGTGTTATTTCACTCATGAAATGACAAAATTATAGAAATGGGGATAGATATTGGTCACTGGAGGTCAGGGGTGGGTGTAAGGGGGAAGGGTTAAGTACTACTGGAAGAGGGATCCGGAGAGAACCTCACAGTGACAGAACTGCTCTGTGTCCTGACTATCCAGGTCCATGTCATGGTCATGATGTACTGCTATAATTTTGCATGATCGTATTGCAGGAAACTGAGTAAAGGTTATATGGGGTCTCTGATTGCATGTGTCTGTATTATCTCAAAAGGTTAATTTATACAATGAAAGTACAACACATTTTCAAAAGGTAAGAGCTAAGAAAATGTCTCTTCATTTCTCTGCAAGAAATACTAACTAGAATTTGCTTAGGCTAAAGAAAAATTATATCAGATCTAACCCTGAATCTGTAGGAAACAATAAAGAGAAGAAAATAAAGGGCACATATTTATGTAAAAATAATAAAAAAAACCAACAAAATCAACAACAACAACAAAAAAAAAAAACTTACCAGTGTGAGAAAAAGAACAAGGGAGGATTATTCTTTAAACTACACATATCTACCTATGAATGGCAAATTTCACAATTCAAAAAATCATGGGAGAATGCCTGTCACAGACTGAGTAACACATAGGAGGGGTGACAAGAGCTTGCCATGTGACAGCAAGGAGCCTGAGTGATTGCCATTAACCTAGAACATGTTTGCGTCTTTCCACAACATCGGGATTTATTGCCTAACAGTGAATTCATAGGCTATACCACTTTCAGCAGTGACAGTCAATGAATACTTGTGGGTCGCCCGGCAGGAAAACACAAATTCTTTTAGTCCAGTCTTAATTTCTAATATCTAAAGACTCAAGTCACACTTCACACAATGACATATGAATAGGTCACAGGAAGGGTTACAGCAGCTGCAGGGTTATAGGATGCTGAGCTGAGAACACAAGCAGAAAGATGAGTGCAGAGTTAAAGAGTCACTATGGGGGGCTGGGCCTGGGGCTCAGTGACAGAGCACTTGCTTTGCATAAGTGAGGCACTGGGTTCTATCCTCAGTTTATTTTTTTATTTTTTATTTTTTTTTATAGATAGATAGAGAGAATTTTAATATTTATTATTTTTTAGTTTTCGGCCGACACAACATCTTTGTTTGTATGTGGTGCTGAGGATTGAACCCGGGCCGCACGCATGCCAGGCGAGCGCGCTACCGCTTGAACCACATTCCCAGCCCCTATCCTCAGTTTATTTATTTATAAAAATAAGTAAACAAAATAAAGATATTGTGCCCATGTATAACTAAAAAAAATTAAAAAAAAAAGAGTCACTGTAGGTATTCAGATAAGGGTTTTAAGGAACCAGTTCTGCAGAGCTGTCAAAGCAGAGGGTCAGGAAGGACAGCAGTTGCAGGTGCAGTTTCAGTTTCAGAGGTCAACTGGAGGTATCAGATTGGAGTGGGCCGCATGTGATCACAGGCAGGAGAAACCACACTCTGCCAAAGCCTCATGGGAGCAGGAAATTGGAGGTCTGTACTATAGTGATTTTCCTGGGCAAGATTCGTGATGAGTGACCAGGTGTCAAGGTGCCACTGTGTCAAATTTCAGGAGGCCTCTCCTTTTATGGATCTCTGGTGAGGGGTTCTCATGTGGTGGGGTTGATAAGTTCTCATGCCTGCTGTTCCTGTTGTGATTTGGGATGAGTATGTGTCTGGGTGCTCCTTGATTTAGTTTGACAAGTAATTTATCAGTTCCTTATGGTGGTGCAGGGCAGATGGTGGTGGTTCGCTTGTACAAAGTATGAAGTCATTCTGCCTTGACACTTGGACTGAATATGGAGTCACTTGTGGCAAACTACTCCTATATAAGATGCAGTAAGTCATATTTAGGCACAGCCTGAAAGCTACTGTTGTATATATCAAAGAATAATTCAGAGTAGGGCATAGCCTGCTCTCCACAGTGATAAACAGCTGTTCTGAGTCAGAGTGGCCTGGGGAGGAGCTGGGGAAACAAGAAGACCGTGGTTCCAGAGCCGGTCCAGTACCCTGGGCTTTGAGTCTATTTACTCAGCTGTGTTAACAGCCCCAGTAAAGAAGTGGATATTATTGCTCTGGATTAATGCTTCTGGTTTGCAAATATGCCTTATGTGAGATCCATTTTAAAAAGAGCCCTGATCAGTAATGCCCTCCATACAAAATCAATTTGAGATGGCTCACGGACCTCAAGGTAAAGGCAAAATAGAATGAAACTTCTGGAAGAAATGACTATGTCTTCATCCTTGGACAAGCAAAGATATAGGAAACAAAAGGTGTGCTCTTAAAGAAATGATCAATTTGGACTTCATCCAGATTAAGAAATTCTTTATCACAAGCCATTATGAATAAAAGAAAGAAGCAAGTCAAGACTGAGAATGTCTTCACAAGATGATGAATGTGTACCCCCAGCAGGTGAAGACCCGGAGCTCAATGAGCAGACAACGCAGCCCTAAGGAGACAAGAACAGGCACTTTATCAAACACACAGAAAGTGTGCAGAAAATTGCTCCACTTTGTTAGCCATCAGGACAGTGTATGTGAAAGGCCCTGGGGCAGGCTACTCCTTGCCAGGTCTACAAGCACAGGTCAACCTTGGTGAATGCTGACACACTTTCAGAACATTTGGGTGCTGCTGGAGCCGGGCTCCAGTGCTACAGCCACTTTGACAAATCACCTGTGAGTTGTTCTTCCAAATGCTGAATATACTTCCATTGTGTGACACCATAATCCCACTCCTAGGCATTTGTACACAACAAATGCAGCATCCACAGAAGGTCCTTCCTCAGATTTTTATACTTGCCAGACCTAGGCTGCTGGTGAGCAGAATGGATGAACTGTGCTTTGTGCATACTCTTGAGTGTTGCTTAGCAGTGGAAAGAGGTGTACTAGTGCCTGCCATACAACATGCCTGTCTTGAAAATAAGTGCTGAGCACGCCAAACACAGAGAAGCACCTGGTGTGTGCTTCAGGCCAGGCGAACTTGTACGGGAAACAGGAAACTGTGGTGGGTGACAGCAGACCAACACTTGTCTGGCAAGCAGGGACCAGCCAGGAGGGCACTGGGCAGTGTTTTGTGATGGTGCCACTGCTCCAGGTACTATAGGGACTCAAGGACTTAATGGCAGCACACTTGAGATCTGAGCACCTAAGTGTGAAAATTACATTGAAATAAATTTATTCTTGTGTGAATTTGCATAATTTTGTCAACCCTGAGGGTGAAAGAGCAGATCTGAAACTGCAGAGGTTCTTGAGGTTGCATAATGAGGAAATTTCAAAGGGGAAAAAAGCTAAATTTGTGTGTAGCACAAGAATAAGTGGCTTGCCTGCTACCATGGACCACCTCCTTCTCTTTCTCCTCACAGGAAGCTCTTTTGGCTTCTGGGCAGCAGGTAATGACCCAGCTGCCTGACTGCTTTCTGAGGAAAGATAACTGTTCCTACACTCTAGAAGTTCTACAAAAAAGGACACACATACACCCTGCAATGGTTAATTTTAGGTGTCAACTTGCCAGGCATGTTACTGTGAAGGTATTTCTATGAGTGATTCACATCTACTTTCAGTTCACTTTGAAGAAGATTGTCCTCATTGATGTGGGAGGGCCTCTTCCCATCAGTCAGAGGCCTTAAAAGCAAACACTGAGGTTTCCAAAGAAGGAATTCTCAAGAGGCAACACAGGAGCCTGGCCTGACTTTCTAGTCTGTTGCCTGGTATAATCAGACCCCAGATGGCAACATCAACTGCTGCCTGAATTCCCAGAGTCTGCAGCCTGCCCTACAGATTATTGTCTATCTTCACACCCATATAAAACAATTCCTTAAAATCTCTGTCCCCACAGTGATCTATAAAGTATCGCCTTATCATCTACCTATCTACCATCTATTATATTTTATCTATCACCTATCTTTCTACCTAAAACTAGCTACCATTGTTTCTACATTAGCCAGGGGTCTCTAGGGCACAGGACTACCCACTGAAAACTAGTTGTGCCCTGTTGGTTCTGTGTCTCTGGAGACCCCTGTCTAAAATGCACCAATTGTATTTCTCTCTGCACCAGCAGAGCATCCAGATTCAGAGGAAGCAGGTGGCCCAGTGTGAAAGGTCATTTATTTGGAAGGAAACATTCTTGAAGTGATTGATGATGGTGGCTTCTAGCTGGCATATTTGGGGACAGGGACATATTTGATTCATATTTCTGAATCCAGACTTCCTAAAATAGGTGTTGTATTGCTCATCACATAATTCTTCATGATATACCTGTTCATTATTTCCTCGATGAAAAATAGTGGTAAGTGGCAAAATCACTAAGATCTAATCTCTCCATCGCAGGGTGTGTGGACTTTAATCATGGGTGCTTCTTTCTCCAGAGGACAATTACATTGTTGACTGCTCTGCCGTGAACTCAGTGATTGGGTGAAGGTCAGGTTCTCATGGTCGTTTTAGGAGTAATTCCTTGGATGTGATGGGAGTCTCAGAGGGAACTGGGTATGAGAACTTTGTGCACCCCACTGGACAGCCCACCCAGGTGCAGGCCAGCACAGTCATGTGCACATGATCCCCCCCTGCTGCAAAACCCTCTGCCTGGCTCACCCAGAAGCTTCTTCCAGCAACACCTGTGCAACCTTGAGGCTTGCTCCCAGAATGCCACCCTGAGGGTGGAAGCCCACCCTGGGCCCCAGCTGCAGGTGCAGTGCTAGCAGGGCAGACAGTGTGGGGCTGTCATCAGCACACAGCTGAATGGGGACACTATTCAAACTGAGGCAGGACATAGCCCCAAGCAGAAAGCAGGCAAGACGGCCTTAGGCAGAAGGCAGGTGGAGCAGCCCTGAGGCACCTGAGGATTCTAATTACCTTGCAGCAGACCAGGACTGGTTGAACTGCCTTTCCTGCCCTCCACACTGGGTCTGCCCTCCTGGCTCCGCCTTTCCACCCTCCCCCTCTCTCCTTCTTTCCTTGTCAGAGGCAAGGAAGGATGAGGAGCCTCGGTGGGAGCAAGAGGGCCTGCTCACCGCACGCCTCTCCTCAGATCTAATGTGCAACAGGCCTTCCTTCCCGCACTGGGGCAGTTCTCTGCTGGCCCCGTGTGCTGTGTGCACACTGTCCCTGCAACACTGTCTCAGCCTGGATTCCGCCTGTCTGGCTGGCCTTGGGGATGACCACCTTCTCTTGCCTGGCATGTCTCCACTCTCCCTCCACTCAGCATTGTGGACACCCACTGCTGGCTCCAGTGCCTCTCCCCACACTCATGACACTGTCCTCAGGAATTCCTGTCCCCTCATTCACTTGGACAAGTTCTAAGCTTTCCCAACACAGTCACTGTTCTTTTCAGGTTTCCTCTTGCCCTTCCCTGGGGACTGCTGTCCTGGCCTCCCTCTACCACCAAGGCCATGTGCTTTGCCCCTCCATTCTGCATGAAGCCCTGTGTGCTTCTTTCCTTATTTCCCAGGGGGCTGGACTGGAGAGCTGCACTGGGCTTTTGCCCAAGAAAAACATACATTGCTGTATTAGTTATTTTTCTGTTTTTATACCCCAACCTCCCACCAGGCCCCGCCTCTGAAAGGCCCCACCTGCCCTCCACACCACCATCCTGGAGACAGAGCCTGCAACACGTGAGCCTTTGGGTGACAACATCCAAACCGCAGCCATCATCAACCTCCCTTTCTCCAATAGCAACCCCAACCAACGGGAAAGAGCCCAGGATGGAAACCTAGTAGGAGCAATTCTGATTTTCTCTCTGGTTGGAAGGAAAGGGGTTGGAGCAGTGGCCCAGCCAGCAGCCTTTGTGCTGCTGTGAACACATGAGTAAGAGATGTGAGGGGCTTTGGAACTAGAGAGCCACTTGACTCCTACAGGAAGCACTTCGTTTGTTTTCCTGAGATGGGAATGATGCTTGCAGAATCGGTAAGTCAGAAAGAACAAAGTATAATAAAGTTGAATAACTTCTCTCTGCTATAATAAAATCAATATGTTGCAAGTGGTCTCAGAAACACCACCATCTTCCAAGCCTAAATATTTTTCGGGGTGGGTGCTCGTGCATTTTTAGGGATCTTGTGGAATAATTCAGTGGCATGTATTCTTCAGCCCACTCATTCTTTATTCTGCACTTTAGTCCCAAGCATGGCAAAGTGCCTACAGGCAACGCCAGGGGAAAGGTGGACAAGTAGCTGAAGAGTGTGTTTAGGGCTTAGCCCCTTACAGACCTCTGCTGAAGAAAGGAAAGCCAGGCTTCTACCCAATTCACTGGGCAGACAGAGGGCAGGGGAGGCCCACCCACTGCTCTGCTCTCCTGCCCTGACCTGTGTGCTCCTTTCACAGACTGTGAACATTGTCCTTAAGGGCTGTCCTGGGGCCACATCTGCAAGTATGAAACCCAGGCAGCCCTGACACCTACCCGGAATTCAACCTTACCTCTCCACCTCACCTTCCTCACCTGGGATACAGGATGGCTGCAGACCTGCACACAGGTTGCTGGGGAATCAGAGATGGTGTGCAAGTGCTCAGGACAGCATCATGCATAGTGAGCGGCATCCCTGCATTGGATGGAAATCTCAGCAGCCGAGGAGGTAGGCCTGCCTGCTGGAAACCTACCCTGTGCACTGTGGAGAGTAGAGCCTGGGGCATGCTGTCTAGTCCCCAGCGAGAACCCTGGAAGGAAGCATCTGCAGCCTTCTCCTCTGCTCAGCTGCCCCTTCCATTCCCAATTGTATTTCTAATCATCCTCAAGGGAAATCTGCTGATGTGCAGAGCAGGAGCCGAGAGCCAGGTCTCTGGAGGAGCCAGCAGATGTCCCCAGGCAAGCACCTTCCACAGTTCTACCAAATGGTGTCATAAGCCCCCGTAGTATTTTTAGCTCTTTTCTGAGGCCCACAACAGAAATCCATGTTTCCTGCATGGGGAACATCAGACTGCACAGAGCAGGTGGAGAGCACCAGCAAAAGTGCGCGGACGCTGGAGGCCACTTTCCATTTCAGCAGCATGCTCACGTGAGCAGGAAGAAACACTGTGGCAAAGGGTGTGGAGGACTGCCCCACCCCTGAGAACTCAGCCTGTGTGACTTACTCTGGGGACTGAGGGTGGTAGAATTTAAAGGGACATTTGAGGATTGTGAGTTGGTAAGAGTGGTGGCCCTTGGGCTACTCTAGGGTCTGCTTTTGCAATGGTACAGAACCGCCAGGTGGGAGCAGGAAGAGAGTGGGGTGTGGGCCTTGGGCTGCAGGCCCAGTGACAGTGGGAGAAGATGGTCTCAAACAGCACGCCATTGTCTTGTTTGACCTTAATCTCTGTCCATCACAGAACCTCCTCATGCATGTTGGGTTGTGATTTACCCGAAGCTGGAGTTTTGAAACCTGGAACAGCGATCTCTTTGTGTCAGAACTGTAATGCCATTGAGAGAGGATGGGAAGAAGGAATCACCTACCCCTTGTAGGTCAGTACACAGATACAAGGGATGGCGGGCGACCGGCAGTCCACACCCAGTACATTAACATGGTCTGTTCCATGAACTACAATTCTTAGTTTGTCATTTCCTTTGCAAGTCGAAAATAAAATTTTAATTTACAGGTGGGAGAATCTTGGGGAAAATGGATTTCTTTGTAGCTATCCAACACATGCAAGGGCCTGAATTTCCTAGCTTCCCCTGGCCGGCAGAGAGGCCTGAGCAAAACCAGTCATTTTATCTGCTCTTCTCTTGCCCTCTTGTTCAGAAGGCTTAATTGGTGGTTTATTCCACATTGTTCTTGGAAAAATTGTGTAGCTAATCAGATCAGTTTCAACCGTTTGATGCATTTTAAAGCAGATATTCACATAATGGGGTATTGCCAGAGCCAGCACTCACATAATCCAGAGGTGTTTATCACCAGCCTCTGGAGAGAAAATATAGGACAGTGTAGCATGGTGGCCACAGCACAGTGAGAACTAAAATGATAAACAAATCTTTAAATCGATGTTTCGAATATTCCCTTAAATTTCTTCGTTCTAGGAACTCCACTTACCTTAGAGAAGCTAAAGTGCTAGATATGGTGGAAGATAATGCTGAGCATATTTGATGCTGGTCAGCAAAGTTCACCCCATTCCAATTTTTCTGTGGTGATTGTTTCTCAAATGCTGTTTACCTGAAGCCTGGGTTCTGACCCAGGATGAGCTCAGGGAAGTAGGGGTGGCAAACAGATGGGCATTCTGTCACAGAGACACCCCAGTGGAGATGGTCCCTTGACTCCTAGCAACCCCTGTCTGGTCTCCCATGTTCTGGTCTAATCCCCAGACATCCATCCTGAAAAGCCAAGTGACCTGATTAACATGGAGCTCTCCTCACCCCCAGCCCATCAGGGGATCTGCCCACCGCAGGGTCCTCAGTACTGTGTCCAGGCCTCGTCATGTCTCAGAGCTGCATGGAGATCTCCATCGCCCTTTCACTCCGCCTGGCTCCTTCCTCTCTCCCAGGCTTTGCAATCATTCTTTCTGATTTCTGTTCTCTTCCAGGTCATCTTCATCTGTATCTGTAACCTTGCTATGATGTGTGTGTCTTTCCACATCTACATATGTTTGTGAGATAAATCAAACTATGAGTTTTAAGCTTTGAATTAATAGTTTCCTTAATTACAAAACTAAATTTAGCTGGAGAGGCTACAGTGAACAGGCATGCTCATCTGTTATTGGTGTCACTTGAATTCCTACAACTCTGAAAATAAATGTGGCAAAATGCCTCAAGAGTCTCAAGTCATTAATCCTCTTTAACCCAGTAATTGAACTTCTGAAAATCTATCTCATAAAATGAAGCCCAAACTTGAGCACAGAAGTACACTCGAAGATATGAAAGACAACATTATTCATAATCGCCCCAAGTGGAAAAGAACCTAAATGTCCCATAATAGTCCCATAATAATAGCAAAGTGGTTTTGAAAATGAAAGGAAATACATGAAAGTATTACAGTGAGAAAATATTCATTTGAAATAGAGTGAGTGGTGAGATGGATAGTTTGCTTAACGACTGAGAATGAGTGGTTGGGAGAGACTGAGCTATGGACTCTGGATGTGTGTGAGTATTAGGGTTATTGAGCGCCGTGTGGCAGATGTTCTACCTTAGAGGTGTAGATACCATCACTTTTTTGTGCTTACACACTTGTGGACCAGGAGGTTGTACAGAGCACAACCTGGAGTCTCATTCAGAAAGACTCAAGTTGCTGGGTGTCCTGAGGCTCATGACCAGATGCCGCAGCCCGGCTGGCTGGGCAAAATAACCGGGGGGTGACGAACAACTTGATACAGCAGGAATGGGAGCCGTTTATTGTAGGACAACAGAGGTATTTATACATTCCACACAGCTTATCTTAATTAACATAAACTAAATACAGCAGTCAACCAATAAGGAATCTCCACACTCAATGGCTCCATGGCGTTACTTCACAAACCACTCCCCCTGGCGTTTTGCCAGGCGCCATCCAGACTTGTTTACAGACTCTAACAACCAGAACCATCTGCTCAGACATACTTCCAGTGCTCTGGCTGGGATGCCTGAGGTCAGACTGCACTGGGGTCGGGGGAGCAGGTGCCTGCATGTGGCCTCTCCTTGTGCTCTGCGCTGCATACTTCAGAGTGCTGTGTTTTGAGAAGAATTCCAGCAGTGGACACCTGAGACCATGTGGGAGCTACAGGGCCACTTATGACCTTGCTCTTTTCGTAATCTTTGAGGATTAATAAGCAGAGCCTAAGATGGACTGATTTACTATCAAAGGCTCAGAATGTGCCATCCTAGAAGACTTCCAGGAAGTGGACATTGATGTCTCATATACTCGATTTGCTCATATACAGTTGAAGATTTCAGGGGAAAATAGCATGCAGGGTCATAGTCAAGGCACAGCTCTGGAAGAAATGTAGTTGTCCCCAGTTCCTGGGAGGCTAGGTTCCCAGACTCCTACAGGTTCTGGAATGTGTGCCTGCTCAAGTCCTTTCTATAAGATATCTTAGCATAGAACCCACGCACATCCTCCCATACACTTTAAATTGTCTCTACATTGCCTAATGCAATGTAAAGGCTATGTAAATTATTGAACTGTATCGTTTTAGGGAATAATGACAAGAAAAATGTCTGTACATGTTTAGTGCAGATGCAATGTTATTTCCAAATATTTTGAACCTTGATTGAATCCACAAATTTGGAAACCACAGATATGAAAGTTGGGACTCTTCTGGCTGTCTTTCTTTGTGAAGTGAATTTTCAAGACTTAAAACATGAATGTTTCAAAATTTGTGAGTAAATTGTAATATTTAAGACATGAAAGTTATTTACCTTCAATCATCATTCTGCATGGCAATTTCCAAATCTCCACAAACTTTTCTTTGTGTCTCTCCACTGGCACGGTCATACCTTGTCCTGGAGCACTTACATTGGCACTTACCTAACCATGCTAGATTGTGCTAGAACATCTGCACATGGATCACATTCTCTGCAGTCAGCATCTGGCCCATGTAAATGCGTGTTTAGATGAATTGAGCTGCTTTTGTCCTTCCTAGTTGGATACTCAAAATGATTATTGGTAAAGTTTTCAATCATAGAGGCATCTTTTGTACCTCCTTAAATGTTTATGACTTTAACTACTTACACTATTTCATTTCTAATGTGAAATAAGGCTGTATCCCAGCTTATTCATAAAGTTGATATTTTACTTATAAAACGATCTTCAATTAGGTGTTTATTTTTTTAACATGAGTGGACAAAATCATTTACTCTTCTTTAGGGAGTATTCATTGTGTTCTTTGGACAATATGCTCAGATCCTGTTCTGTTCCTGTTGCCATTTTCTTAGCTAAAACATGGCGTTCTTACTACGGTCTTGCCTGCATCATGAGATTGTTTGAGAAAACAGAGATGTGCCTTGGCTGCCAGAAATCAGTGGGGTAATTCTGATGGTACCGTGTTCTAACAAGTGGCCTGAAGTGGCAAACAACCCGTGGTGCACCACCGCCCCTGAGCCTGAGGCTGATGCCACTTGTCACAGCACCTTCTCTTACTGACTCTGATTCAGACTGAGCAGCTTTCTGAACACAGGAAAGTATGCTTTTCGAGTGACAGGAGAGATGGCCCATAGAGCGGAGCTGCAGCACTCATCAGGCGAGAACTCAGGGTTCTTAGTCTCTTGGCCCATTGATGAGCACTACAGGGAGGCCCAGCCCCTCTCTCCTCCACTCCACACTCCTGAACGTGGAGCTCTGTCATTCTGGCTGATGGACAGGGTACAGTGGGTGTGGCCTGGGTCAGGTGTGTGCCCAGAGGATTCTGAGCAAAGCTTCTGCTCAAACTCACCTCTGACCCTCGTTCCCAGGCTGGGTCTCAGGAGGAAATGGGCAGTAAGGGAGGTGCTATGAGACTGACTTGCTTCTTCACACTTCTCTGATCTGTCATTTTGCTTTCTTAATTAAAGCTCTTTTTTTTTTTCCTCTCCCTGAAAACACATTATTAGGTTTGAGGTTAAGTTGTACGTCTTGAAACTCCTTATCCCGCCCCAACCACTACTTGGAAACTTATCATTAAGTAATTCATGTGTTGAATGAGAGCTGGGAATTCCTAAGAACATAATGTGACATGAATCCTTTGAGAGACTTTCTAGTTAAATAGAATTTAACCCTTCAGGTCCTCCCTGCCACAGAGAAGGAGGCAGTGGGAAAGGAAGGGTAAGCAGAGAGAGAGAGAGAGAGAGAGAGAGAGAGAGAGAGAGAGAGAGGGATAGAGAGAAGAAGGAGGAGGAGGAGGAGGAGGAGGAGGAGGAGGAGGAGGAGGAGGAGGAGGAGGAAGTTTTTTGTTAAGGAAACTGCCTGAAAGGAGAGCAAAATACTAACAATGGCCTGTGCCAAACCTTTGTCCCTCAGCTGTGGGCACCATAGTGAAGTATGTCCTTCTGGGGTCTGACTAGATGTACACTGCATGCTGATGGACTGAGAGAGCATGCAGAGAGACCTGCAGGAAGTCCCTGAAGCAGTGAAGAGACTTCTAATCCACTAACATTAACGGGACTAGATGATGCAGACCACCTGTTAAGGAACACTGAACACAGGATAAGGAAAAGCATCTCAGTGCTCCCCAGACAGCAAGGGCCCGATGGTCAGGGTTCTGGGAAAGGGGGTGACCTTGAAGAAGCCCTTACACCAGGCACCACCTTCTCCCTCAGGGAAATCTGCAGTAGCCAAAAGTCTGAGACCCCAAGCAGCAGTCCCAGCTGCCGCCGGGGCCTGGGAGGATAAGATCAGATGTCCAGGACCAGCAGCAGGAGAGGGGCTGGGGAATTCCTCAGGCCCCAGTTGCAATCTCCAAGGTGACTCCTGGGAGGGAGGGTCAACCAGAAACAGGTCAGGCTCACGCAAATGGAGGGCTAGCTGAGAGTCAGTGCCATCCTCCACTGGATTAAGAAGATCCAGCCTGCCATGACCCCCATCTGCAGCATGAGGAAGTCCTTCTTGCAGAGCAGCAGCACACACCAGAAGCTCGCTCACATGGTCATCAGCTTATCAGACCTAGTGTTCTAATGCAGCTCAAGTTGCAGAGATGAAAACAAATAAGGGTGGGCCAAAAATAAGGAGAAAACCCAGAAAATAGTAACAACTCCAGAGTTTAAATTGTCAGGCACAGACTGTGAAACAACAGCGACTAATGCATTCTAATATTAAAAGTCAAGTTGAAGAATCTCACCAGGCAGAGAATAGGTGAAAAAGCCCCACAATGTATTGCAGAAGAATAAATGATGGGACATAGAGCAAAGGATAAAGAGAATGTTTGGACAAAAGGTCTAAAACTCAGAATAAGTGCCCTCAAAGGTGAGAAGACAGATGGAAACTTGCAAGACATGAGGGTTGAGAATTTTCCCCAATCAGTGAAAGACACCTATTCACAGGTACAGAAGCTCGTGGATAAGTATTGCTTCATGACACTCACCTAGCTGAACAGCTTTCGACTCTGATTTTCCTGTGTGGATGCCCTACCATAGTTAAATGTAAAAACTGTAAAGCACTTTGGGGGAAAAAAAAGCAATACTATTTTTTAATTTTAAAGAAAGAATAATAATGATTTGTGAAAACCAACAAATAGAAGCCCCTTGCTCCTCTCTTCCTGCATCTGCCCGGTCCTCAATCATCCCACCCTTGCCCTGAGCACCAGAATGAGGTTGGAGAAAGCACACAACTGTGCAGACTCTTCCCTCGTGACGTCCATGGCTGTGACTCCAAGCGGTCCCCAAATGCTGCCTGGCCTCACACCACACCCGCGGTCACCATCCAGCTGCCTGGCCCCACCACGCCCTCCACCATGATCTTACACCTCTCTTGACCAGCTGCACTGGCTTTTCCTCCCTCTTTATTCAGCTGATTTCACTGCTTCTTCAGTGCCATGGAGACAGTGGAATTGACCAGAAGAGAGCTGCTGCAGATTTGCACACTCACCACACAACCCAGGCATCCCTCCTCCTATCCCTTAGGACCCGTCCCCTCTTGGCTCTAGAGGATGAAGCCTGAGTAATCCTCCCTCCTGTCCCTCACAATGAACTTTCCACTACTGGAAGGGTTATTTCCATCAGCACGAGGGCATAATACGACTTTTGGAATTGTTAAAAAAAATAATTTTCATTTTATCCCACCTTTCCTTCCAGTAGCTGCTGCTCTTGAAATGACTCAAATCAGGCATTGGCTCTGCTGCTGCAGTGTTCTCTGGTCACAGTCATAGGTGATGGCCCCGGTGCCAGGGCCAGGGGTTAGTTCTGCGTGTTCCTCTCTCGGCAGTGCTCTCGGTGGGTCCTCCTTGCTTTTGAAAGCTTTCTAGCACCTCTGTGACGTTTGCCCATGGAACACAGCTGGCTCTCTCCTGCCTCGGGGACATTCCTTGGGCCTCCTCTGCTCCACCTTCTCCTGCTCCACAGATCTGGCTGTGCCTCGGGTTCTGCCTTCCAGCGTCTTTCCTCTTGGTTTTAAATATCACATGTTCACTGGAGGTTCCCAATTGTATCTCTGACCCATGCCAAGATTCTGAACTCTAGGTTATGTCTCACTCCCTGTAGTGCGACTTGAGTCTAACTGGCACTGAAGTTTACTATGTCCAGAATGCACCTCCTGATCATTGCCTTGGATACACCCCTGCTCTGGTCAGCATGATAAATGGCAGCTACATCCTCCTGGCTGCCCAGGCTCAAGTCCATGGGTGGACTTCTCTCTGCTTTCTGTTGTCCTCAGTAACTGCTCTCCTCAGCAAATCCTGACAGCTGTATCCTTTCCATGTGTTCTCAGTCCTGCTGCTCCACCTCAGATCTAAGCCAACTGCCCTGGTCTGAACCAGCATCTCTCCCACCCAGACCTAGGCAGGGGTGCCTCCCCCGTGTTCCCACCCATCTGTTTTCCACCCAGCAGCCAGGACCCCAGCTTCCCCAGCCTTCCTCTGTGACAGCCTCCTGGTGCATCTTGCTGCCCTTGTGGGGAAAGCACAAGTCCCATGGCTGGGCTGCTTGCTCCTCAGCACTCCTCCTGTACCCTCTGGGTTTTCCTGAACTAGCTGTCCCCCAGCCACACCAGCCTCCCTGCCAGGCCCGAAGCTCCGCCAGTGCCCGAGGACCTTTGCTCAGCTCAGCTGTGCCCGGGACACCCTCTTGACACCTGTCTTCATTGGCCCTCCCCAGCACAGAGGCCCTTCTCTGACCTCCATGTTTTCTTCTCTGCTGTGCTTTCCTCTTGCCCATCTTTCTTGAATAACACAGACAGGTTTTATTACTTATTTATTTGTTATCTTCCCCCATGACCTTTCATCTGGGTGATTGGAGACTGGTTCTCCACTGCGCCCACGGCAGGAATGCACTCTGGGCTTGGATGTTTGGGAGGTGAGTGAAGGGTGACTGTACAGCTCCTGGTCATGGAGTGTCCTCCTCTCTCCTTCCTCCCTCCACCTTCCTCCTCCTCCCTGTACTTTCACAAGAGCTGCAGCTCCAGAGCTCAAATTTGCAAAGGGAGAAGGAAAATATACCCCCAAGCTGTTACGCATGGGTGCCCCAGCACAGCTTGGGCTCCTTGCCCCAGGTGATGATCCAGAGTGGGTGGTCAAGGGTCTCCCTTCAGGAAACCAGTGGTCCAGGGAAAGGGAGCTGACCCAAGCTGAGGCTGCAGGTGCAGCCTGTGCCCTCTGGTGGGGTGGGGAGCTACTCTTCCATCAGAACAAAGGCCCAGAGTCCCTCCCCAGGCTGTGCCCTCCACTGCAGCTGGCCCATGAACTTGGTGCACAGTTCCCATCTGTTTCTCCCTCTGGAGGCAAAGCCTGCTTTGGTCCTAAGGAGATTTTTTTGTTAAAAATCTAATAGACCCACAATGTCCCTAAACTCAACACAATCTAGTCTCTTCATTTTATGCATAAAGAAGCTGGGGCCCAGAGAGGGGACCTGGTGGCTTACCCAGGACGAGGCTGAGTGCATGCCCAAGCAGACCTGCCTGTGTTGTGCAGTGGACCTAACCTTGGCCATGTCCTGTCACGTTCCTCCTGGCCTCCTCTCTGGTCTTTCCAGAAAGCAGGCAGAGTGTGGCAGCACGTGGTCTCAGAAAGGGAGACCTGGGTGTTCCCAGCCAATGTGAAGCTCTTCACTGCGGAAGGCCATGGATGCTGGAAACGGGATCCCTGGGTGCATCCAAGGCCAGCTGCCCCGGGAACAAGCAAAGGCCCTCTGTTTCTGAGGGGAGTGGGGACTGAGTTTGAGTGGCCAGAATTGGGCTTCTTAACTCTCCTGAAGTGGAGCTCTGTCCCAGCAACCCTGGGTCACTAATGCCCCTGGCTGTGAAGGACAAGGAGAGAACAAGGAAGAAAGAAGATATGGATGGCCAAGGAAGCCACACATGCAGCGATCTGTCAGTGCATTTCAGGCTGAGGAGACAGGGCCAAGGGACAGAGAAGATACAGGAAAAGAAGAATGGACTCAGAAACATTAACAGAGCAGGGTTGGCCTCAACGACAAGATTGAAATTCCTGCATCTCAGCTATAGATCATTTATCATTCAGGAAAGCCTTTGAAAACACCAAGTTGTGTGATTAAAGAGAACTAGTTTTTCGTAAGTCTGACCAAGAATCAAAAGGAACTCAGCAGCACAAAGCGTTGACAAAAGTCCTGGTGGCAAAGGCAGAAGGCAAGGACCTTTCTGGTTCTCTAGGGTCCTGGCTGACATCAGCTACTGCAGTGGTCTCCTCCTCCACAGTTCTCAGCTCTCAAAGGCCTAGGGCTTGCGGACTCCTGGAAAGGTGCTCACGTGTGGACTCTGTTCTCCAGATGACCAAGGGACCTCGTGGAGCTTTTAGGGCTGCTTTAACAAAATACCACAGACTCAGTGGTTTAAAACCGTGGACATTTGTTCTCTTATCATCCCGGAGTTAGAAGTCCGACACGTCCCCTTGACACCCTCTTTGCCTCTCTGGCTTCCCAGGGCACTTGGCACTCCTGGGTTGCAGGCGCATGGCGCTGCCTCTGTCTCCACATAGTGTTCTTCTCTGCATCTCTGTTTCCCTTTTATCAGGACATCTGTCATCGAGTTAGGCTCATTAGAATGAGTCCAGGGTGAACTCATTTTAACTAACTATATCTCAGAGTCCCTGTTTTCAAATAAGGTCATATTTCGAGGTTTAGGATGGTCATGGATTCAGGAGAGACACACTTCAGCCCAGGAGACACCTCCTGAGGACCTTGTCTAGAGCAGGCTCTGAGTCCTGCTGCCCCTCACTCTGCTCATTTTGTCCCTCATCCATTTTGCAGTGAAGATTTCATTAAGGTATTAATGGGTCTGGTGGTAACAGTCATTTGAGTTAATAAAATAAGAAGGTTTTAGCTGCACCCTCACAAGCCAGTTTTGAAAAAAAAATCAAGTGATATCTGAACAATCAGTTACTTGGAAATACAGTTATTTTTTTCTCTGGTAGTTGGATGCAGAGATCATGTTACAAACCCAATGACAATATGTTTTGTACACATTTTTTTGTCTTCTATTAAGTCATGAAACCTGGGCATTTTAAAAACTCAGATGTATTTCTTTAGCAACATCACCAAACACATCATCTGTCTCCCCTGCTTGGTATGAGAAATGTGCTGGCTCTGGTCTGCTGCTCCTGCAAGGAGGCTTCTCTGTGGGCATTTGTCTTCTCAGGCTCCTGCCTGAGGTCACAGGGTTGATGCTTCTCAGTGCTTTTCCAGCACCATCTATTTCCCTCCAGCATCCATAGTTTCTGAGTAGGATGCACTTGGTGGCATGTGACTAAGTCTTCAAGTGGGCATCAAGTCTTTATAGCAGAAGGTCAATCTGCAGTAAGGACTCCTCAGACACACAGGTCTGCTCTTCCACTCATCCTTGTGTCTTCATGCTTTGCAATTGTCTTGACTTCTCACGTCCATATTTTATAACCAAGTTTACCCCTTGCCAGCCTTAGATGGCCTTGGATGCACTATCTCTGACTTCTCCTTCCAGGGTCTTGTCTCACGTGAAGTGGTTGGTTCTATACACAGAGGCTTAGTTATGGCCTTTCTCTTCTCTGTGAACTCAAAACTATTCACGTATTTTATTGTGAAATTAGGAACATATAGATTGCTTTTCAAGAGTGTTCTCATTTCAAAGGAATGTGAGATTAAGAGGCATATATCTGCAGCCTGTAAAAGGCCTTGAGGATACATCTTTTTCAATAAAAGATTGTCTTTTATTTGCCTTGATTAAAAACAGCAGCATTCCCTGCTGCCAAAGAACTCACCTGGGCTTCATCTCCCTCTCGCCATCAATCAGCGGAACAGGCATGCATCACAATGAGCTTCACTCAGAGCATCCAGGCAAACGTCTCATAAAGGCTCCCCAGCACAGCAAGTGGCTGCACTTTCAAGATCACAGGCAGGCAGCTTCTTCACATCTTTATTCTCACCCAGTTGGTCAGAGGGCCTCCTGGGACTGGGAGCCTTCTCGCTCTGGGTCTGTTGATCCCATAGACAGGCATCCTGGTCTGTCCACCATTTTCTCAGGCTTGGCAGGTTTCCTTGGTGGAATCTTCTTATTTGGGACAACTCTTGCAGTACACAGAGGCTGCTAATGTGCATCCCACCATTTTCCTACAGAGGAGAGGAGAACAGCCCACTTTACTAGTACCTCTGTGATGGGCATGGGTAGTGCATTTAGCTCTTGAGGTCTGAAGGGGAGCACTCAGTGGTGTAGGGATGAAACTAAAACAAAACAAAATAAAAAGGTAGAAGCAATCTACCAATTTCAGAATGCCATTGATGTCGATGATGGTGGTGGTGATGCTGCTGGTGGTGTTGATGATGATGGCATAGTTCCAAGGTGGTTATGGTGATGGTGGTGATGGTGATGAAGACAATGACAGTAGAGGTGATAAAGATGGTGCTGGTGGTGATGGTGGTGGCAGTGGTCATGGCTAACATTTAGAGAGCTCACTGTCTCACGTGCACACTCTCGCTTCAGCTTCGAGTCCTGGGATGTAGTTACTCTTAGTGGGCTGATTTCTCAGTCTTGGCAAGTTTCCTTGGTGGAATCTTCTTATTTGGGACAACTCTTTTGGAAAAACCACCATACGGCTTCTTGGAAGAGCCCTCCCTGCTATGAACCTATCCCTACGTGTGTGGTGTTGAAGTCCAGATGCTACCTTTTCACATGACCTTATGAGGGACAAAGGTTGAGACAGAAAGGCAGAAAGGGACTGCATGCAGAACTCCACCAGAAGCACCACCGGGCATTATGCCTTTCAAAGTAAGATGGCCTGGACGTGTGGATGGATGCAGGGATACCCCTGTTCTCGTGACCTGAGATGAGCTTCTCCTGACAGGCCAGGTAGAAAGAGGCCTGAGCTCAGGGCTGAGGCTCTGCAGATGTCCTCCACACAGCCAGCCCTGCACACTCATTCTCAGAAGCCTAGAGCTGTAAGACACACTGGGTCTCCTTAGGCTGTGCCTCTGCAGACCTCTCCGGTACCCAAGGTCTCAGAGACGCCTGATCTGCAGTAACGTCCTGGGCAAGGCCTGGCCTTTCTGAATACTCACCAGATCCTTGTTTGTAAAATACATCATCCACTTCCATCTCCAGTGGAAATTCTAATCATAAAACATCATGTTTCAGTTAAATTTATATGAACCAAGCCCTGTAACTGCAAAATTTCATGCTTTTGAGGAAAAAGTCTCTATTTTTTATCTTTCAGATTAAAATGACTGCTAATATAACATAATCTACTTGTTTTGCTGGGTCTAAACTGTAGGCCTTTTAATTTGTCTACCTCGTAGAAGTTGTGTGTGTATGTGTGTGTGTGTGTGTGTGTGTGTGTGTGTGTGTGTTTCAACGTGGCCCTTTTCCAGCAGAGGTCAAGAAGTGTCCAGGATCTTCTAACCAGGTGCTAGTTTCTGGGTCAGAAGACACACCTGGTCTGTGATCAAGGTGTGTGACTTCAAGCAGGGCCTTTCAGGAATCTGTTCTTCAACTCCCCCAAAATAGCAATACTCTTTTTATGCTCAAAGTTTCACCTATTTGTTCCATAGTTTTTTTTAATTTTTATTTTTATTTTTCTTTTAGAACACCAAGCACTGGAACATAAACAGAATCTATTTTGAACCACATTTATCAAAATCCAGTCCAAGGGGTGAATAGAAGTTGTCAAAGAACTTGTCTGGCTGCAGCTATCAGAATTCACAGTTCTTAGGCATTCAGGTTTGACATTTGTAAGTATATTTTTCTCCCCTTTTTGGGTGAAATATACATAAAATGTACATATCATAAAATACAGCCAATGAATTGTTATCAGCTGACTACTCTGGTGTTCTCGACATCTACACCAAGGTACAGAACACTGTCAGGGCCCCAAGGTCTGCCTCTGCTCCCTGTCACTGCTAACCACCATGTGACCTCCCACTCTGAGATCCGTGTTTTGGAAATGGCATGAGAATCCTAGATTAGGCACAGACATTGGATTGAAAAACTGCAGAGGTAACGAGAGGCTCTGAACAATGCTGCCCTCTCCACAGAGGGTGTCTGTTGGCCACGGTGGGTAACCCCGCTAGGGGGGCTTAAATGTGGGGCTTCCCTGGACTCCGCAGGATTGGCACTGTTTTTCTCAGGGTCGAGGTATTTCTACTTAATCTTATTCCTAGGCTGTTCCAACCCACAGCCAGGGGTCTACTGAGCCACCTCTGTACAGTAGCACCCTGACTTCTAGTCTCTATGCTCGCCTGTCGGACGCTCAAAGGCTTTGCTCATCTTTGCCTACTCTGCAGCTTGTTTCAGAACAGGGAGAAGATTTCAGGGGTTTTATTTTTCTCTCAAATTTTGGTTCTATGTTTTTTTTTTTTAATCGCCGTATTAGTTTTTGATAACTTTGGATACATTTAAACAATATTTTCTTGTTCACATTGGGGAGGGTCAGTGGGATATCAGTCCGGCTGGAACTCATCTGCATCGCAATGTCTTAACCGTCCATAATAGAGACATCTTCTTCAATACGATATTGTTCTCAGTGCACAGGACAGTAACGGAGGCCACTCATGTCACTGCGGGCTCAGAGCCTGGCTCTTTCTCATGGCTGCAGTCATGCTGAGGGACAGCTCTCAGGTCAGGACTGCCACCATCTTCTCTAAAATGTCCACTGCACCTGAACCTGCCTCCGCCTCAATGGGTGTCTGACATTAATGGCCTGTGAGATCAGCATGGAGACTGCCCCCCTGGACACGGCGGTGCTGGGCCACCTGGCTGCTCTTCTCATGTCCCCATCTGCCCTGCAAACCCTGTGCCTGGCGGCCACCATCACCCGTTTCCTCCCGGAAGGTGGCTTTTATTGCTGAGGGATTGTCAGGTGCCCATCTGAGTCTACCTTCCTTACAGTTTGTGCAGTAGGTCATGATTTGAAATCTTCCCGGTTCACTTTTATAGCCGGCATTTATGGGCCGTTGCGGTGAGCCCGACTCTATCATTCAACACTTTCCTTTATAGTCTCAATTGCTCCCCTCACATCAGTGGGCAATTTCATGACACGATGCCACTTTTAGGGGACGGACACTAGGAGATGGACTGAACTCTCCAGGATCACACAGGGAGCCCGTGGGAGGACCCAGGAGTAAACTCAGGCTGGGCCGACTCCAATACCTGTGCTTCTGAGCCGTGCAGGACCCTGATCTGCTAAGGCATCTTAGACCAAGAGACTCTCCCCAGTTTCCAGGAAAGGCAGCTCAGGTACAAGGAGGGATTCAGTACCCTGCCTGGGGAATGTCCAGCACCATCTATTTTTTTTTTAATTTTATTTAATAAAAACTTCAGTGGAAGAAACCAAATATATTGTCACCCACAGGTAGATAAGAAGTACCTTTCACAGACTTTCTTTACTATTTTTTCCTTTTGCTTGGTGATTTCTTTTGTCTGAGATGGATAAATTCAAACTACCTGGGTAAATTTTTCCTCTGTATTTGTGTCAATTCTGTGATGGTCAATTCTACGTTCACCTTGCCTAGGCCAAAGTGCCCAGTTTTTTGGTCGAATATGTTTATACGTTGCTGTGAAGCTGCATTTTACATGTGATTAATATTTGATTGATATATCTGAAACCATGAAACATACAAACACTTGGAAAACCTTCATGAAATTGGTCTGGGCAAAGAGTTTTTGAGTCTGACACCGAAGGCAGAGGCCATCAAATAAAAACAGACAAAAGATACTGCATAAAACTAAAAAGCTTCTGCACAACAAAGGAAAGACTGAATAACTTAGAGAGGGGATACACATGATAGGAGAGAATATTTGCAACCATGTTCTGGTAAGAGGTTAACACACAGAAGACATAAGAACTCAAACAATAGCAAGGAAGTAGGTCAACTAAATGGGCAAAGATCCTACACACGTTTCTCAAAAAAGGCATACAAATGGCCAATATGTTCATGCAAAAGTATTCAACATTATTAATCATCAGGGAAATCCAAATTAAAAACAAAATGAGACATCATCTCATACCTGTTAGATTAACTATCATCAAAAAAAAAAAAAAAAAAAGAAAGATAAGAAGAGAGAAAAAAGCGAATTGTGCTCACTGTTGGTGGGAATGTAGATTAGCACCATCACTACTGAAAACAGCATGCAGGTTCCTCAAGAAGTTAAAAACAGAACTATTATGTGAGCCAGCAATCCTTCTGGGTATATAGTCAAAGGAATTGACAGCAGTAAGTCTGAGATATCTTGGCTCCAATGTTTATTTCGGTACTATTCACAATAGCCACTGTAGGAAATCATAATGAGCATTCACTAACAGATGAATGGATCATAAAAATGTGGTATTATATAGATAATGGAATACTATTCACTCTTAAAAAAAAGAAATTTTATCATTTGGAATGCCATAAATGAAATCGGTGGACAGTATACTAAGGGAAATGTTCCAGGCACAGAAAGACAAATACTGCATGAATCTGAGAAAGCTGAACTCGGAGAAGCAGGGAGTAGTAGAACAATGGTTTCCAGAGGTGGAGAGAGGGTGGAGCTCACAGAGAGGGGAGATGTCAAACAGTGCACCACGCTTTCTGTTAGGCTGGAATAATGAGTTCTCGAGATCTATTGCCCTGCAGAGTGACTACTGTCAACATATTGTATAAGACATAAAAAATAGCTAAAAGTTGTGTACTAGTATGGCAATATGCAAAAAAGTGGATGTGTAACCGATGTGATTCTGCAATCTGTATACGGGGTAAAAACGGGAGTTCATAACCCACTTGAATCAAATGTATGAAATATGATATGTCAAGAGCTATGTAATGTTTTGAACAACTAATAATAAAAATTAAAAAAAAAATTCTAAAAAATAGCTAAAAGTAAGTTACATGTCTCACCATGAAAAATGATGAGTAAATGAGGAAGTGGGTATATTAGTTAGCTTGACCTAAGCCGGGCATGGTGGCACACACCTGTAATCCCAGCAGCTCAGGAGGTTGAAACAAGAGAATCAAAATTTCAAAGCCAGCCTCAGCAATGACAAGGCACTAAGTAAATCAGTAAGACCCTGTCTCTAAATAAAATACAAAATAGGGCTGGGGATGTGGCTTAGTGGTTGAGTGCCCCTAAATTCAATCCCTGGTACAAAAAAAAAAAAATTAGTCTGATCTAATCATTTCACATTTATATGTATATACACCCACAATCCATAAACACGTATAATTGTGATTTGTAAATTAAAATCATATTAGCAAAATTAAATCGGTACTTATTGAGTAGAGCAGATTACTTTCTTGAATGTGATTGGGCCTCGTCCAATCAGTTGAAGGTCTTAAAAAGAAAGACTGATATTCCCCGAGGAAGAAGGAATTCTGTAGCCATCAAATGGACTCAAGAGAGCAACATCAGCTTGGGCTTCATCCTGCCAGCCTGACTTGTGGGTGTCAGACTCACCAGTCCTCTACTTACCTTTCATTTTTTTTTTTTTTTTGACCAGTCCTTACATCCTGGAAGACGCCTTTCCATTCTTGGAACCATGAAAACTCCAAGTGGAAGGAAGTGGGTTCTGGCATATTCCGTCCCATTCACATACAGGAAAGTAGAGCTCGGACTTCCTCCCCGCCCAGTGCCCCTCTGGAGGGGGCTTTATCTGGGAAGTTCTGAGGGCTGGGGGCAGGGTTTGGGAGGACTCCTGTCTGATGAAGCTGTCTACCGCTGTGGAGGCCAAGGAGCAGGGCCTGAGGGTCTGTGGAAGTCCCTCTGGGACCTTCGGGAGCACAGACAGGCCCTGCCACAGTGGCCCCTGTCACAAGTGGTCTGGAGCCCGGGGGGTTGTGTCGACCACAAGGCTCTGAATCATCGTCTCATTGCTGGTTTGAAGGTGTAGCACTAAATTATATTTAAAAAAATTTTTAAGCACTTAGTCTTAAATAGTTAATAGCAAAAGAAAAAGCACGATTGACCATGTATGCCCTGCCCTGCTGAACTCTGATTTTGTTATCATAAAGCCATGATTGGGAAAAGAGCTGCTGTGGATGAACCACTAGTGTGAACAGGAACCAGACTCCATTAGAATTCTGAACTTAGAGGGTTCTTAGGACAGAGAAGAGGACCCTAGATAACGAAAGCTAATTAATAGTAGAAGCTGTTTGGGCTCAGATCTGGAATGTCCCCTAAAGGTCCATGTTGGCGGCTTGGCCTCTAACACAGCAGTGTCCAGAGGAGGGGCTTTGGGGAGGTGATTGGATCATGAGGTCTCTGACCCCATCGGTGCATGGACCCCGATGGTTGAATGGACCCTGGGAGTTGCTGGAGAGGGAGGTGGAGCCGTGTTGAAGGGAGTGGGTCCCTGGGTGCAGGCCCGTGGGGACAATTTCTCCTCCCTGGACCCTGCCCTTCTCTCCCTCTCTATTTCCTGGTTGCCAGGAACTGAGAAACTTTCATCGACCAGGCCCTTCCACCAGGACCTCGCGCTTCACCGCAGGCCTAAAGCCCAGAGCCGGCTGACCACGCCTGAGACCTCTGACACTGTGACCCAGAGTAAATTCTTGCCCCCTCTGTTGTTCTGGTCAGGCACTTGAGTTAGTGGTGAACTCACACAGCAGCCATGCCCATCACGGTTCCCTAGGGGGCCACACTTGGCAGTACGGATGGCTGCATGTCATTTCATAATAAGCAAAGATGTAAGCGCTATTATACTCACTCACCCCCAGAACGTGAAACTAAGCTCAAAGGCTTCAAGAAGCTCCCGCCAGCTATGAGAACTGGTGGAGGGGCTCATTCCCACTGAATGAGTGGCTCAGGCTGGGAGGCACAGGCTTCCCACATCTGGTTTCATCAGGGAACGGGGCTGGGCTGCAGAGGCCACCCAGGGCATTGTTTAGCCTTGTAGACCACCGTCCCCCTCAGAACCACCCAGTGTGGGTGTGGGAAACCAGGCTGAGTGACTGAACATGGCCACGACACAGGTATCAGCTGTTGGTTTAAAGTAAATTAATTTAATAATACTATTTTTAAACCCAGGAGGTGGGATAGGTCTGGTGGCCAACATTGGTGTCCTGGCCTCTCTACTCCCTTGTTTCTGAGCTGGTGTGCACTTACCTTCTTAGGGTGTACACAGGAATGCTGGGTGGACTCTGTGCAGAAAGGACATGGCTTAGGCCCAGTCAGCGCTGCGTTCATGGTTGAGAATATGAGGCTGTCACCACGTCAGCCCCACGTTGAATGGAATGGTTTTTCCTGGAGTTGAGTCATCTTTCCAACCTGCGCTGGACGTCTAGAACTGAAGTGATCCCAGGTGTTTCCAAATTCGTGTTCAAGGTGACTTGCCTCCCAGATGCTCGGCAGAACCCGGGGGCTGAACCCTCACTGAGTGTTGCAGGACAGGGCTATCTGCTTTCTCTGTGTGGCAACCACTGCAGCCGTCACGGTGCTGGGAGACGCCTGACTTTGAGTTACAGAAAGCACAGCAAAACTAGACAGCCATTCAGGGGATGTGGACGACAGGGGCCCACAGGGCGTTGAAGTGCCCAGATGCGTGGGAGGAAGCATGGGGTCACCGTTCGCTCCTCTTAATAAAGTCATGTTAGGGTTGCTGGTGGAGGAAGAGGGAGCTCCATCTGGCTTTCCGACCAGGAAGCAGCAGTTCCAGGCACCCCCTGCAGTAGCTTCTCAAACCATAACAAAAGTGTTTGCTTTCCGTTCTGCTGTCCTGGGTCTTTGGATGCAGCTGGGAAGGACACGGAGGGAGGGAAGACGCTACATTTGGATGTGAGATGACCAGCAAGCGTCCATCTTCACGTTGTCCTGCTCCAGGTCCCTTACCCTGAGTCTCACGATGGTCCTTTGGAGCAAAACAGGACGGGCCACCCTTCACACTGGGCTTGTGTATCCCCTGTCCTCGGTGAGAAAAGGAAGCTCACGAGGGAGGTGTGGGCCCTCTGCTCAGAATCAAGCGGTGACCTGGAAAGGCAATCGGCTTCACCAGAGGAAAAATGTGGAATCCCCCCTGCAGGGCTGGGAGCGCTTCCCAGCCGGTTGATTTTGTCTAATTGGGCTCCGTCCAACAGGACCGGTGAGGTGGGTGGGGGTTGGACCGTCCCTCTTCATGGGCCCCAGAGCAGTCTGGGATTAGTGCGCAGCCCCAGCCTCCGTCCAGACCCCTCTCTTTCTCACCAGAGGAGACCACCTTTGCCTCTCTGCCTGCTTCCCGTCCTTCCATCAGATCTGGAGTGAGAGCACTGGTAGGAGATGCTTACACCCCACCTGGAACCGGCTAGTGGGGTTGCCCTGTCCAGTCCTGAGAAGCTCCTCTGACCACTGGTCCAGCTAAGAATTACATGCTATTCCCTGTCATAAAAGTGGTTCAGGTTCCTAAGGAGGAGGTAAGGACCCAGAGGAGGGATTTCGCCCTGGCGTACACAGCAGGAGGTGTGTGCAACGCGAGGGACCTCTTGCTGTGCTCCCCTAAGTACAGAGCCGGGTGATAATAAGCCAGCTGTCTCTGTGCATGGGACTGTAATCACCCACAGCCCAGGCGCATGTGCTGTCCCTCTGTGGCCTTCTGGTTTCTCCACATAAGTATGGGGGTGCGTGCCAGAGAAGCCTGGGTAGTGGTTTATGTTATTTGGAACATTATTTATTAGTTGGCTTGTTTTCCTTTTGTGTTTGAACTTTGAAAACCCAATCTATTTAAGTAGCTAAGACCTTCTTAAGATGGGAATCGGTTTTTCCTCATGGTTGGATAGTTCTGACTTGGCTACAGTGAGTTTTGTATTCTGCCTCAAACAAAAGAAGAAAATAAATAGCTCCATCTGCCAAGAGCCAGGTTCACACCCACATGCATCCAACCATCACAACAAGCAGGAGAGATGTGTTAGGTGAACTGCCCGGACAGGTCTGTCTTCCTGCCCTCACCCTCTGATTTGATTGTGGGGACGGCATATAATTGGAAAATTATAGAAGCCTGGAATTGGCCCTTGCTGGTGGCACTGAAAAGAAGGGAGATGCTGGGTGTGGACAAAGTGGGTTCTTGTCACATGGTATGTAGGACTGGGTGCCAGGTGGAGAGCTCCAGGTGGGGATGGTGAATGGACAGTCTGTGAGCTGGTCTTGGGGTTCTGCCACCTCCTGTTTGGAAAACCCCAAGTCCATTCCTACCCTCCTGTGTTTTAAAACCACCTCCTTTTCAGAGCAGCTAGGCCTGGGGTTGTGGTACACTCCTTAATCCCAGCAGTAGGGAGGCTGAAGCAGGAGGATGGCCAATTCAAAGCCAGCCTGGGCAACTTGTCCCAAAATAAAAAACAGAAAGGGCTGGAAATGTGGCTCAGTGGTAAGGAACCCCTGGGTTCTACCCCTAGTACTGCAGGGAGAAGAAAAAAAGGGTGAGTGGATTAAAAAGGCCACCACTATTAAAAGTACCCTCCTGTAATTTCCAATGACCTGAGAGACTCTAAGGTTCAGATCCTGAGAGGATCCAAAATTTGAGGCCAGCCTCAGCAACTTAATATGACCTAGATTCAAAATAAAAACAAAGCAAAATACAAACATTAAAAGGCAGATGACCGTGTCTTTTCCTGCTTGTCTCTGGTCAGCAAGGCCTCTGGGCTCCCAGCTTGACCTGTCGCCTTGTAGAAGCACACTGCGATTTAGGTGACTTAACTGCCTGTCATCCATCCCACGTGCTGGTCACTGTGTTAAGTGTTGAGAGGACTTGGCGACATCTCATTGTCCTCTCTCAACCTGAGCACTGCTGAGAGTGACTTTCTGCTTCAGAGCTGAGCTGTGGTTCTGATGCTCAAAGTAGGTTGATGGGTGGGGAGGAGATCTTAGAGGCAGGTGAATAGTCACCTGTGGCAAAGGCTGGTGCTGGCCACAACCACACTCAAGTCTCACCGAGTGAGAATGAATGAAACTACGAGGAGAGACAAAACCGAAAGAAAGGCAGTGGGCCTGGCTAATGACCAGGACGACTTGGGCTCCATGACTGGCATCCATTTCTCCTCTGCTGAGTCATGTGACCCAGCTCCATGGGAGTGAGGTCTGAGTTAACCATCTGTGAACCCGTGGCGCACTGACAACCTCTGCTTCTGTTTGGTCTTGTTCTCCCTAAGGTAATAGATCTTAAGTAGAAGGCAAATCCCCTTCCCTTTCATTCAAGAGAGCTCAATCCCTCCCATCTTCCCATGGGAAGCTTCTTGGAACAATTTTTAATTGAAGTAAAATCCACATACCATAAACTTCACTCTGTCAACAAACTTAAAGTCTACGACTTCGTGGGTTCCGGCACATTCCCAGTGTGCAGCCACTGTCTGGTTCCAGAACATCCCCATCACTGAAGTCAAACCCTGTGCCTAGCAGCAGTCATTTCTGTTTTAGCCAATTTTTTTTTTGTTGCTGTGTGGAAAGGATCTGAAAAGAACTACTTAGAGGAGGAAAAGTGTATTTTGGTTCATGGTTTCCGAGGTTCAGCCATGGGCTGACCCTGGGCCTGAGGTAAGGTAGGACATCATGGCAGAAGGGCAGGAGGTAGAGAGCTGCCCTACTCTTGGCAGCCAGGAACCAGAGAGAGGGATTAAAATATGGACCCCTGTTAAGGTCTGTAAACAAGTCTGGATGGCGCCTGGCATTTTGCCAGAGGGAGTGGTTTGTGAAGTAGAGCCAGCGAGCCATTAAGTGTGGAGATTCCTTATTGGTTGACTGCTGTATCTAGTTTATGCTAATTAAGATAAGCTGTGTGGAATATATAAATACCTCTGTTGTCTTACAATAAACGGCTCCCACTCCTGCTGTATCAATGTACACAAGTTGTTCATTACCCCCGCCCCGGTTATTTTGCTGCAGCTGGACTGCGGCAGACCCCTAAGTAGCACCTTAGTGACTTCTTCTAGCCACACCCTGCTTGCAGTAACTACCCAATTAATCCATTTCAGTGGATTAATTCACCAATCAGAATCTGATCATTACCTCTGAACATTCTTTCATAGCCTCACAAATGAGCTTTGGGGGACACTTACATCCAAACCATGGACACTCCCCTCCTCCTCCCATCCAGCCCTCAGAGCACTAACCTGCCTCTGTTGACCAGCTTTCTCTGGACATTTCATAAAAGTGAAATCATATAACTGAAGCCTTTCTGTCTGATTTCTTTCCCTAGGCATACTATTGTCAACTTTTGTTTATGTTACAGCATATATCAATACTTTTATTCTTTTCTGTAGCAAAATAATATCCCTTATGTGGTTGGACCTCATTCTGTTTATCCATTTTGTTCAGTTGATTAGTACTTTCAGGGTCAGGGTCGTCTCCTGCTTTTTTTTTTTTTTTTTTTTTTTTTTTGTGGTGCTGGGTGGAAGCCAGGGCCTTGTGCATGTAAGGCTCTTCCAACGGAGCTGTATCCCCAGTCCTTATCTCCACCTTGTGTCCCTTGGGATATATTTATTTTTAAAATGCTTTTTTTGTGTGATTTTTCCACAAATTTTTAAAAATACAAAGCTCAATTTCCTAAAACAGAGCAGAGCCCACTTCCTCTGTAGACTCTTGCTCAGCTTTACAGAATGGCTTTTATTTTTCTAGAGTCCTTTTTGACTAGATTTTTTCCTGACAGGATAAATTAGCCAGAAAGGAATAAACTTGTGTCAGTCAAGCGTCAAACACAGCAGGCAAGAATGCAGGCCTCTGAGTCCTGTCCAGAGGTTGGCTTGGATACTTTGCTTCATTCTCTTGCAGCTCACTCTCTCCCATGCCCTCTGGACCGTCCCTGGCCCCGCACCATCCTGACTGTGACTGATTATCTACTAGCACCGTCTTGGCTGTGAAGATGGCAACTTAACGGGTCAGGCAACAGCAGGGCTCCTTCAGGTAACCATCCTGCAACCCTGGGAATGTGGGAATCCTGCTGCTGGGAAGGAAGGCAGACCTCAGGATTGGAGGGGCAAGTAGTTTCTGCTTCAGAGGCAGCACAGAATAGCCTGGTCACCCCTGACCTGTGAGTAATCAAAACTTCTCAACCTCTGCCCGAGGACACTGGCCTGAGGAATTGCCCTGGGCTGTCCTGGGCATCCTGGGCTGTTAGCAGCACCCCTGCCCACCACATACCAAACCCAGATGCTAACAGCGCTGCTCTGGCTCTCCCCAGTCATGTTGTCTCTGCTGACATTGCCAAGTGTCCCCTGCAGAGGACATCATCCTTGTCTGAGAACCCCTGGGTCAGACAAAATAAGATGGACTCATTATTCTCCAGACTCTATGTCTGCAGCCTGATGGGAACAGGGAACAGATAAATCATAGAGAAATCACAGGTCTGAGTGGGTTTTCTGGAGAGGGAGCTTTATCAGGTGGGAGGCTGTCTGTGTGGGTCTGGCGTCACTCTGAGGACTGAGTGGCTGGTTACAGGCACAGGGCTGCTCCTCCCAAGTGGCCCTTCTGTCACCACCCATTAGAAGACATCTCATTTGAAATCTGTTTCTGGTTTTTGCTCTTTGAAGAGGACAGTGAATGAGGGCATAGGGATTAATGGCCACTCAAACCTATTCTATTCCAACATTTCTCCAAGGAAAACTAATCATTATGTTTTCTGAATACAGAGCCCTGAGATAAAGACACTAGAGGTAGCAGGTCATCTGCAATCAGATAGTCCCCTTGGAAATTGCCCAATTAGTTTCACGTTCCTTTTTCAAAACATCCTTGTCAAGTCACATCAAAGAGAAACAAGGTATATCAGCACAGCCTTTACCCAAATTATTACCAGGCTTTGGCCAGCATCTCTGAACCGAGTCACCCCACCAGGTGCCCCTCTGTGGTAGGTTTTCAGGCTCAGCCTGCATGTGGGCAGTGGAAGATGCTCCAGGGGCCAGTGGGGAAGTCCCCCTTGATCTGCTGCGTTTGCGTTCTTTTGACTTTTGGCTTCTGTTCTTTCAACCAATGGCTTCTAAACTGTGCCCTGTACTGAAGAGCCTGGTCCAGCTGGGCCCTTGACTTTGGCAAAGAAGCCCCTTTCTCCCATCCCATCTTGCCTTGTCTTCCTCCTTTCAGGAAGATGCTTTGCAGTCTGTCTCTTTCTATAATGTGTGGGCCCCTCTCTGCTCCAGGACAGTCCAAGACAGGCACCTGCAACTCCCTGCTGTCTTCCTCTCTGGGCCTTCACACATGTTCTTCTTGCTCTTTGCCTTTCCCATTGGCCAGCAAGCCCACGGGAATCTGGAGACGTGAGCTGAGTCCATCTTCTACCCCGGATGAGCTCGGGACCTTGCTCCACCTCACTGCTCCACCAGAAAGGGAAGGCCATGCTAACGGAGGTGGGGTCAGGAGAGTACGAGCTGATAGTTCTCCAGCGAGCCCTTCACGAAGCTACCCTACCGGGAGACGGTCCCCGTGTTCCCTTCCATGTGCCTTGTTTGCTTGTTCGTCAGTGACCTCTCCTCTCGCCCTCCCTAGCAGGCTAACTTTGTCCCATCCCATCTTAGAATCCTTTCCATTTCCCCTCATTTCCAGGCCCCATGTGTTCTGTGTGCTATTGTGTAACAAACATGGAAGTACACCCAAACTCCAGTCTTTCCCCCAAAGTGTCCCTGATGCTCACGTCCTAGCTTTGAGGCCTCCAGAGCAGGAGTGTCTGCCTTATTCAACAAAAGGGACGTGCATTCCTTCTGAATGGGAGACCGTCCCCACTAGTCTCCCACTCCATTCCCAAGGGGGGCAACATTCCCAGAAAGTACACCAAGATGTCCCAGAAATTCTCCTGTCTTCTTTTCTCTGGTTCTCCTGTGTTCCTTGGGAAAGTCAAGAGGAACAAGAGAGTGATTCATCCCATCTGACCAGGAGAGGGCAGCATCCAGCCTAGACCTGGCCCACGGGGCTGCTTTTCCCTTCTTAGAGGGGCAGCCGGGCTCTCTGTGGAAAGCACTGGTTCAGCACAAAGGCATTCGCTCATGGATGGCTTCTCCTGCCCAGGGGTTGGTGGGGAGCGATGGAGGCCTGCCTGAACTCCAGGCTCCCTGCCCAGTCCAGCTCTGTGGATTCTTCTTTGGAGTAATTCATGATTCAACTACATAGCCAGCTTCCTAGTAACTTTTACACTTCCATACTTTGCTACTAAAAAGAGAGATATTTTAGAGTGCTCTTATTCTGTGAAAAGACCTGGTTGAGGAAACTCCGTTGGTAGGCCCAGAGCAGAACCCACAGCCCAGAATCAGCCATTTAAAGCAGAGAGAGTTTATTGCCTTATTGACCCCTCGAGCTCATTGGCAGAGGGAGCTGTTCACATCTCATTGGAACTCCACCATCCCTGTGGCTTTGGTGGTGTGTCGGCTGCAGTGGAAGGAGTTCCAGAATGGCTTCTCCCCAGGGGCACAGAGAGGAAGGGCTGACTCCCATCTCTAAGGAGGCATCTGCTCTCTCCCTGGTGTCACTCACCCAGCGGGCTTGACCGGGCTTAGCTTACCAACCCGGGTCAGTTGGAGACGGGTAACTTCATTAAGGCTGAACAGGTTCCACTGTTCTTCACTACACATAGTGTTTATTCTGCAGACAACTGCCCAGAGATTGGTTACATGGCATCTCAGTAGCACTTGATGGAGTTAACAGCCAAGAGGCACACGTGGCGCGTACCGTAGTCACTGGTGGACCATGACATCAGGAACAACGTCTTCCGGCCTTTTTAAGAAATCTGGCCTTTGAAACCTTCGAACCAAATAAAGAAAGGGGAGCATTGAAATTTCTAGTTTGTGATTCATTTTACAACTGTAAAAAGAAGGAGAGTTGGCACTCAACAGATTGATGCCAGAGGAAAGGGCCAATCCTCCTCAGGCCCTGACCAGGTTGAGAAGAGAGTGAAGAGCAGGGCTCAGGCTGGAAAAGGACAAACCAACAGAGTCCTCTGGAGGGGGAGTTGGCAACAGCTACAAAGCCTGGGAATTTGCATTCTTGGAACCAGTGGTTACACTTCTAGGTGTTATCCTGAGGAATTAATTGTGGACCAGCTCATTCGTTAAGCCACAAGTATGTTTATGATGGCAATCTTGATGATAAAGGAATTAAAAAAAAACTAAACAGAACTGTATAATTTATTGTGATATTAAGTCTTACAGAAGTTATTCCATTTATTGTGTCAAACGAAAAAGTCTTAAAAGCAATATATACAGCTACGGTAATAAAAAGTGCATAAATATAGACATAGGGATCAATGAATTAGGACTGGGAATCCAGAAATAACCCCATCTGTTTGTGGCTAACTGATTTTCAAAAGGGAGCCAGCAGCACTGGATGGGAATAGTAGCCAATAAGTGGTGCTGGAACAACAGACATCCACTTGCAGAGGAATGAAGGAAGACCCTCTCTCACATCGTGAGTGTGAATGCTAAAACTATAAAACACTACAGGGAGAGATGGAGGTGAATCTTCAGAACCATGGACTTGGCAATGGATTCTCAGATATGACCCTGGAAGGAAGAAGAACAAAAGAAAACTTAGATCAGGCTTCATCAAAATCAAAAACAGCACAGGACATTTTGAAAGGGGGGAAATGAATGTGAAGAATGGTCGACGATATTTATATTTCATGTATATGATGAGGACGTAGTGTTCAGAATATTAAAAATAAAAACACTTCAAACTTGACCATAGATAACAAATAACCCAAAAGATGGGCAAAAGACTCAAGGAGATATTACTTTAGATAAGACCTACGAATGTCCAAAAAAGCACATGAAAAGGTGTTTAGCATCATTGGTCATCAGGGAATGCAAACCAGAATCACAATGAGATGCCTAGGCATTGTTGTGACTTATTTTATTAAGGAAAATAACAAGTGTTGGTGAAGATGTGGAGAAGTTGGGACACTTGTACCCTGAGGATTGGAAGAAAATCTGATTGAGCCTCTGTTGAAATCATATTGGCAGCTCCTCAGAAAGCTGCAGGTGAAATGACCACATAACCTAGCAATTCCATTTCTAGATAAATACTCAAAAGAATTGGAAACAAGTACTCAACAAGTCCGTGTTCATAGCCAAAAGTACAAGAGTTGTAGCCAAAGATGGAACCATCCCAAATGCCCATCAACAGATGGACAGACAGACAGAAGATCCACACAATGCTGTGTCATAAAACTAAGGAATGGAATAAAGTGCTGACCCAGGATACAATATCAAGGAACCTAGAAAACATTGTGCTAGGTCAAGGAAGACAGGTGCCGATAGTTCCATTCACAAGAAATAGTCTGACTAGGAGGGTCCATGGACAGAGAGCCCAGGTGGCAGCTGTCAGAAGCCTGGGGAGGGGTGGTCAGGAACCGCTGGATGGCGGAGGGACCTACTTGTAGTGAATGATGGGAGTGCTGTGGCACGAGCCGGAGGTGGTGGCTGTATGTGTCATGTGATGTTGTGAGTGTGCTCAGTGCCACCCAACGATTCATCTTAAAACCATCAACTTTATGTTATGCGAATGTCACCTCAAAACATTATTTTTTAGAGATCAGCCATGTGCACACCCCACGGGGAAGGCTGAAGAATGTCTGCATATGACATGCTGATGGCAGTGCTGTCCAGGATGTAGGACCAAAGCTGGGGAGCAGGAAGGCAGAGCCCAGTTCTGGAGCCTGGTCCCCACTGGCCCTGGTCCCTCTCCAGCTGTGTGGCTATGGACAAGTTCTTTGAACTCTCTGTCCCCCAGAGCTGGTGAGAGGACAAGAGAAGCCTTCAAGGCCAGACTCAGCACCGATGAGCAACAATTAGCTTTTATTATTTTCAGGGTGATTTAAAATTTTCTTGGTTTATTTGTGTTTTCTAAAGTTTTGACAATGAAACAAGTCTTTATTACAATGTCTGGCCGAGGTGTGGCAAGAGAGGACCAGGCTCAGATATCCTCTGAGAAACCCGGGCCCTGAGATGCAAAGGGGCTTTGAGTTATTGTGAGAAGAGGAAGAGAACCTCAAAACAGATTTCAGTGATGCCACACACAAACTTTTTAATATTAGTGTGCAAGGTTAAGTCTTGGCAAATACTAGGCATCAAACAGACTTCCTTATGTGAGCTTCCTGCTCTTCCTGCCCAACCCTTGGCTTCATGCTGGGGTTTGGAGCCTCCTGAATCAGGGGTCCCAGGCACATTATCTCTTAGGAGCTTCCACTGTCCCTTCCCTACTGTTGTGACGTATAGAGGATGCACAGTGTCCGTCTCACAAATGTCCCTCCTGATGGACCAGAAGCTCCATGGGATCAAGCTTGATGAGTATTTTGTTTCCTGTGTTTCTCAAATATCTGGTAGAGTCTAGGGCAGAGGGGGAGTGGGATGAATATTTTTTGAATGAACCAAAATGATCAAATAAAGATAGTTCCCCTGATCCCAGTGGACCATGCTTTGCAGGAGGACCGTTTTGTGGGAAGGAAGGGAGGATGGGTGTGTTAGTGCCTCTGCTGTGGGTTAGCAGAGGGTCTTGCTGTGTTTGGGGGACCAGGAGGCCCCTTTCCCGGGCCTCATACACTTTGTTTGGTCTTTTCCATCCCGGCCCCTCAGGCATCACCACATCCCCACTCCTGGTTCTCTGGGATGCTGGGAGGCAGCACGGGCCTCGGGAGTGGTGGGTTCTGTCCTGCTCTCCACTGGGTCTCCTCCCTACTCAAGGTCAGCTACAGTGATGTGGGGAGATGGCCTCAGGGAAAGTCTCCGTTCTGAACTGAACTGTTACCACCGAATGTCACAGATGGGTGGCTCCTGATGAAGACAGCATTTCCTCTCTTCTGGACTGGGATGCCCAAGACAAGGCTCCTGTGCCCTGTGACAGCTTTCTTGCAGCATCCTCACTGGTGGGAAGTGAGAGGGGGAGACAGGGAGGGAGAGAAAGGAAGGGAGAGGTCCACTTGTCCTTTTGTACCAATCCATCCCCCTAACAGCATTAATCCATCCACAAAGGCAGAATCCTCTTGGCCTGCACCCTTCTCAGAGGCCCCGCACTTAATCCTGTCCCCATGACAGATGGATTTCAAGCTGAGTTTTGGAGGGACAAACATTTCAAGCCATGGCACTGAGGTCTCAAGCACCTATCTTCAGCATGACAGTCACTGCTGCAGATAGGAGGCCACACTTAAGGTTCCAACCCCATGTGGTGCCAAGGTCCCTTGTGATGCCCAAAGACTGAATCACAGCCTGGGATCCAGGACTTACCAACATTCCCAGGTGGTCTTCATGATCAGAGGAGCCTAGAGATGCTTATCAGCCAGCCATTAGAACCTCAGAAGTGACCGCAGACCTGGGGACCCTGCCCTGGGTCTGGGGGTCTCGGCTTCTAGCTTGGCTTCCCCAACTTCTTCCCTTCCAGGGGCCACTGGATTAGGTGTGGTGGGTGGCAGTGCTTCTGCTGGATTCTGCCACATCCTAGGAAGGGGGAAAGCTGAAGAGCTCGAGGGGTCATCTCCTGGTCTCTCCTCTTGGGGTAAAGAATGGCCTCAGACAGGCGTGTGCTCTAGTGGTGATGGACCATGGAGCTCCTGCCAGGCTCCACCCCACCAGCTTGCCTGACTCCATGCCAGAGTCTTCTACTAGCCTGACATCCATCTTCAGGCCTCATTCCCTCAGACAAGGAGAAACATGGAGGGTCGGAGAGAAGCAGGCGAGAAGTCTTTCTTTAGTGACTGACACCTTGGCGCATGCAGGGCTCTCAGAAAGGAGAGCTCAGCTCCACCATGAAGAAGGTGTTCCAAAGCCACTGGTTTAAAGGTCACCAGAACGGTGGAGTTGGACCCCCACTCAGCAAACAGCTGGCAATCCTTCACTGAGTGAGGGCGCTGGGACCATCTGTTACTGTTTTCTAACATGGTGCAGTGGACCGTGGCGGGGAGACGTTCTGATACACAGGAAATGGAATTTCTTTGCACGACAGGACACTGCCAAGACTCCTTATTTGGTCTGGTTCCATGTCGGGTAACGGGTCAGCAGCCGAGCGTGGCTTCTGATCATCTGTGTTTTCATTGGCATGCACTTGTTTGGTTGGTCTTAGTTCAGTGAGACTTCACTCTGGCTACATCACTGTGTTTCAGTTTGCTGGGGACCGAAGCTCTCCTACAAATTCCCCCGTGAAAGAGGCAGGTGGCCTCAGCAGGTCTACCAAGCGTGGCCCATGTCTGGCTCACCTGTGGAAAGGAGACCTCCCAAAGATAGGGGCACAGGGAAGGGGTGCAGTTCGACTCCTTTAGACCCAATTTTTCCCTTCCATACTTTGTTGTCTAGCCCATATTCAAAAACTGGGCTACCATGGGGCCAAGCCTTGGCTGAGTGCACTGGGAACCAAAACTTAAGATGTTCTTTCTAAATTTAACTGGCCTCTGAGGCATTTGATACTATGGACTGTGGGGAGTGGACTGGCTGAATGACCGGCATTCTCCTGCTCGTGATCGGAGAGACTCTGTGGGTCACTTTTGTACTGATCTCAACATTGCCCCAACCGACCCCTGAAGTAGCAGAAGGTGTCTTCAGAAGTAGGCGTCCTTCCTGCAGCCCCAGGATGGAGCTACGCTCACCTGTTCCTTTGTGATGTTACCCCCTTTGCCCTGTTTGGGATAGAACTTCCATGGAAACGCCCTTTGTGTGTCCCCTTCTCTTGCTCTGCCCTTGGGTGTGGCCTTCCCAGATGTCAATCAACCTGCTCACAGCAGACATCAGGAAGCTGGATGCAGCCCCCTGAAACCTGACCCCTGACCTCATTTGAAAGGCTTCTCCTCAATAAAAGGGCCAGCTCGTGCTGGTTTTCTCTCTTTCTGCAGACCCTTAAGGTCGGAGGAGCCATCACAGGACCCCCAGAGATGAAGGTGTCTCTGTCTCCTGTGTGGTTACTTCGTCCAGCTCAGTTCCCCTGGAGTGACCCTGAGTGTTTTAGTCGTGAGGAACGAGACAATGGCCACCTCCTCTTTCTGGAAAGCTTATTTCCCTTTGTTTCCCAGACTCTGCCTGGACTGCCTATGACCTTGACTTTGACCTCCAAGCCCCTGCTTCCAACACTGTCACTGGAGTCACATTACTTCCTGAACTGTAGAATGGATAGGGTCTCTGTGGACTGTCTGTCCTGGCTCATCTCTTGTCATGAAGCTCATGTGCCTAGTGCTGAGAAAATGATCTTTCTCCCCAAGGAATCTCCCGGTTTTGTATATTAACTTTTTAAAACACATTCTGTTGGTGCATTATAATTAAACATGATAGTGGGATTCAGTATGCCATATGCATACATGCACATTATTTGATCAATCTCCTTCCCCCAGTACCTTCATTTCCCTCCCATCCTTCCCCCATCAGCTTGTTCTACTAATCTCCCTTCCATTATCTTTATTTCATAGCTATATAAGTGGGCCATTGTAGCTATATAAGTGAGACACAATGTGGTAGATGTCACTCCCCAGTACTTTCCCATGATACTATGATACCACGTCCTCCCTCCCTCTCAATCATCTCCCTCTATTTTATTGGTTTCTCTTCTATTTTCAAAAGATCCCACTTTAATTTACATACTTTTTCTCCCTCCCTAGCTTCTTCACACGAACAAAAACATTTGACCCTTGACTTTTTGAGTCTGTTTTTATTTCACTCGACATGATGTCCCATCCATTTACCAGCAACTGACGTAATTTTATTATTTTGTATGGTTAAGTAAAATTCCTTTGTGTATACATACCCACATTTTCTTTATCAACTCATTGGTTGATGGTTCTATAACTTGGCTACTGTGAATTGTGCTGCTATAAACACTGGTATACATATATCACTGCAGTGTGCTGATTTTAGTTCTTTTGAATAAATACCAAGGAGCGGGAGAGCTGCTCAGTCATAGTGAGGCCCCATTCCTAGTCTTTGGTGGGTCTTTAGACTGCTTTTCGGAAAGATTGTACTCCTTTGCAGTTTCACCAACAGTATGTGAGTGTCTTTCTCCCACATTCTTGCCAGCATTTATTATTATTTGTATTCTTGATGGCCACCACTCCAACTGAATTGAGGTGAAACCTCAGTGTAGTTTTGATTTGCATTTCCCTCATTGCTAAGGATTTTGAACGTTTAAAAAATGTATTTGTTGGTCATTTGTATTTCTTCTTTGGAGAAATGTCTATTTGTTTCTTTTATTGATTCTTTTTTTTTCATTAGGTTTTTGAGTTCTTTATGTTATGGATATTAATGCTCGACCCAAGGCTAGCTGGCACAAATTTTTCTCACGTTTGGTAGACTCTTTCTTTATGCTTTTAATTGTTTGTTGTTCAGAAGCCTTTTACTTTGATGCCATCCCACGTAACTGATTCCTGGTTTCATTCTTGAGCATTAGGTGTCCTGTTAAGGAATCAGGTTGGGCCCCATATGTCGGAGTGCTGACCTGGTGTTCTTCTAGCATTGCAGTGTTTGTCGTCTGATTCTCAAGTCTTTGATCTGCTTTGGTTTGACTTCCGTGTAGGGTGAGAGAGAGGGACCTAGTTCCAATAGTTTTTAGTTCTTTACATACAGATGTCCACTTTTCCTGTCACCATTTGTTTAAAAGGCTGTCTTTTCCCCACCCCACCATATGTTTCTAGCACCTTTGTCCAGGTCAGGTAACCATACATAGCTTCCACTCCCAGTTTTTATACATCAAATGATTTTTCAGGCTTCATTGTAAGTTTCCTTCTTTTCTTGCTTCACAGATGATTTTTCAGGCTTCATTGTAAGTTTCCTTCTTTTCTTTCTCCACCAAGTCTTATAGCTTTATGACATCTAAAGGCATCTTCCAATGCTTCAGTATGAAATGACTAGGACCTGGCCTCTGGGGGCAGATAGACCCCACCCAAGTTCTGGTGGGCCACCTGTGTGTTCTCTGGCAAGGCTCCTGGCCCTGGTGCCTCTGACCTGGGGACATGGCAGGTTCCTTCTGGGGTTGGGTGAGGAGGAATAAATGACACCCTTAGGGTCTGGCTTGTGTCCACCTCCTAGCCCCTGTGACCCCACTCTGCATGTGCAGTTGGCCTCCCGTAGGCTGCCACCTTCCACCAGCCCTCCCACAGAAGCCCCCGATCCTCACCATGGTGGTGGGTCCTGGCAGGATGCAGCTAGGGAGGAAATCTGGAAGCAAAGCAGGGCTGTTTGGGTGGGGAATTCTGGGACTCCAAGTCTCTGCAGAATTTTCTAGAAGCAGTGTGCATTGGCTTCAGGAGGCCCACCACCTTGGCCCCACAGTCTCTGCACTGTGGAAGTCTCCTGTGGCTGGAGGAGGACCAGAGTGGGCTGTGCCAGGGCCATGTCCATGCCTGACTTAGGCTGATGGTACTGGGAGGAAAACGCCAGAAACTGAAAAGATTCCAGAAGCCGTCAAGTTGGAGAGAAGAGACCTGGGTGCTCCCTCAGCAGACACACTGGCCCGCGTCTCTGAGACCCAGCGTCCCCTACCAGGCAGCTGCTTCACGGGAGTCATGACTTTTTACTCAGCCTGCTGGAGAAGCTAACTGAGACTTCAGGGCAGCAGCCACCCAGCCCTTCACTGTGGCCCCACCCACTGACCAGCATTGTCCCACTCCCGATGCTTAGAGAAGCACGCACAGCTCCGGCTTGGATGAGCCCAGAGGGCTGGCTGCCATACCCAGGGACTCCCACAGCATCAGAGGGAGTCCCAGGGAGCAGGGCTGAGCCTCTTTTCAGGGTAGGGCTGGCCTCCCATGGCCTTGGCTGCCCTGGTGCCAAGGCACACATGATGGATAGACGGGCTAGCACCTCTCCATCTACATGAGCCACAGGTAGGTCCTTATTTTAAAGTGAGAATCCTCCACTCCCAGGACAAGAGGAGGCAGAATGGCCAAGAGCATAGAGTTGGAGGGCTGGTGCCAAATCCCTGACACCCTCACTGAGGAGCCTGGGAAGTTCAGCAAGCCCTCCGGAGCCTCAGACTCCCCATCTACAAAACTGGGAAGCTGAGCATAGGGTCCAAGGATGGGGCCATGAGGACTGTGCTTTGATGCAGTAAGCTGTGTTCAGGGCGGGGTGCAGGGTGTGTGTGTCAGCTCTTCCTGGTGGTCACCAGGGGGGCAAAGCCTCTGTGAGCCTCTGTGGCTCATTGTTCAAGGGAGAATATGCATGGTTCTGTTCTCCCAGGTCATGGGGGGGATTCCAGGAGTTTGTACATGTAGAAAATAGGATGATTCTACTGGTGTTTGGCTGGTTTCCATTCTGGAGAAGAGGGTGAGGAGAAGCCCCGGGTGGGCAAGGGAAAGCTGAGCAACAGAGCAGCTGTTGTGGTGTAGACATGAGGTGTGCCCCAGAAGCTCACGTGTGAGACAGTGTGGGGATGTGCAGTGGTGAGGAGGCTGATTGTGAGAGGTGTAACACAATCAGAGGATTAATCCCCCGACATGGGTTTACCTGGTGGTGACCGTAGGCAGGTGGAGTGTGGCTGGGGAGGTGGGCCACTGGGGGTGTGCCTTTGGGTTCCTATGTTGTTCCTGGTGAGCGGAGCTCTCTCTGCTTCCTGATTGCCATGTCCTGAGCAGCTTTCCTCCTTCATCCCTTTCTGCCATGGTGTTCTGCCTCATCTTGGGCCCAGAACAAAAAGGCTAATGACAATGACAATGGCCATGCTTTTGAGAGCCCCAGGGCTGTGGGATGCCTCCCCTTGTGTGTCCTCGTATGAGTCCTATTTGTGTGTGGCCCAGCACAATCCTGGCTGCTGTCAAGCACATGGCACAGAGTGCACCAAATGATGTTCTACCACAGAGTTCAGACCTCAGGCAGGTCTTCTCATGGCTTTTCTGCTTGCTCCCCGTTGACCGCCTTCCCTGAACCACCTGCTCCTCTGTCTCCATTCTCATCCTCTTCCCAACTTACATGATGTTCCATCCTGATTTCTCCCCAAGTGTCTGTCTTGGGAGCCCAAGTAGTGACAGCATTTCCAGAGCCCAGTGTTCTGAACACTCTCCTGGGAAGCAGTAGCCATTTGGCTGGACAGACAGTGGCCTGTTGGAAGTAAAAGGGGGGTGGACAATTTCCGCGCAGTCTTAAGAGCACTCGCTCATCAATATTAACTAACGGCAGAGGACTCCAGGGGGAGGAGTGAAGGGCAGTGTACACTCTGAGCCAGGCTCTCACGTCCCCAAGGAGAGAACCTAGACGACTGCAGAAAACTGGCCATTCCCCCTGCCATAGATTCCCACTAAACCTCTGCATTTCTCGCCCGAATGTGCTTCAGTTCAGTTTAGCTAAATAGAAAAGAAAAATTGCTTCCCCAGCTGAATTTTGAATGGTGATTCATTTTGGTGGAAGTGCTTATAATTAAAAGCAGCCACAACAAAAATGAGGCATTGGAACACATGAGCCCCGGACAGTTCTGGAGCCCAGGAGACCCTGCAGTGATGGCAGCAGATGTGAGAGCAAATTAAACGGACAGCTCGCCTGTGCCCCTTTCCAGGGGCGAGCTCCCCAGATGGGCCAGTTGATGCACGTGATTATCAAGTGTGGAATGCCTTCCTCTGAAATGATTATGCATATTTAAAAGTCATTAGAATGTTGAGAAGACGGAGGTGTGAATACCGGGAAGAAGAGATGCTGCTCGGGGCGAGCCGGCTGGATTCAGACTCCTTCTCCTGGAAGGACAGAGAAAGGAGACTTACATTCAGATGCTGCAGCATCAAGGTCTCGCCAAGGTGAGGTGTCAGAGCACCATCACAGTGATATTGGCTCCAAGGGAAGGACAGAGGAAGAAGCTCATTTCCATGCCTTGCTGCCCATGCTGCTCTTCCAGCTGAGACTGGCGAAGATGGCTGGTGGGAGCCCCGCCTGGCTGGGCAGCACGGGGTGAGACCAGCCCCAAGTTTCCATGCCTTTCTCCAGGCTTTATGATCAGCAGCTGGAGGCCCCAGTGTGCGCTCAATGCCAGCTCCCTGTGGCATCCACACCCTCATTCACGTGTCGCACAAGTTCATTTTGAACCTTTCCTGTGCATTCAAAAACAACATGCCTTTGAAATGCTTTCATTGCCTAATGTGGCACTGGGGACATGGCCAGCGTGGTGGGTCCCTGGTGGAGATATTCCCTGAAACCATGCTAGAGGATTGCGATTTAGGCACCAGGAAGGTGCAGGTCAAACTCATAAATACTTGCTTCAGAGCCTGTGCTGCCTCCTGGAGTCCCCTACAAGGGCCTCTGGCAGTGGCAGCTGCCTCGGGGGACATCTCCCCTGGGAGCAGTTAGCTCAGTGCTGTCCCTTTGCCTCCCTCCCCTCTCTGCTCTCACTCTCCTGTTCTCTCGGCCTGGCACTCAATTCCTCTGCTTTATGGAGAACATGGTCCTAGGGGGGTTCTGTTGCTAGTGAACTGCTTCCAGGGTAAGGAAAACCCCGATGGGAGGTTGGGCCGTGGTGCTCTTGAGACAGGCTGTCCGACTCCCACCTGCTCATCTGTCAGGTGGGCAAAGCTGTTGCTCTTGTCCCCAGGTGGGCAGAGTGCCAGGGCCTGCTCCTTGGGGAAGTGTGGCTCCATGGCAGGCCCAACAGAGGCCTCACTCTAGGGACTTCTTGCAGAGTGTCCCTGGGTCAGTCCTATTCTCAGCAGTGTAGTGCCCTCGAGGCAGGGACCATGCCCTGCATCTTTGGGAAGCCCCTCACTGGATATGAGATGGCAAAAGGAGCCAGGTGCAGGGGTCTCCTGAAGGGCCACAGGCTGGCTTGACGGGGTGGCCTGAACAACGGAACTTCACTGCTCACAGCTGCTAACTTCAGCTGGAGGCCAGCAGTCCTCAGCACTCCCTGGTGTACGAAAGCTGACGGTGGTCTCCGTCTTCGTCTTCACATGGCCTTCTCCCTGGGTGCATGCTTCTGTCTCCAAATTTTCCCTTTTGCAAGCACATCAGTCATTCTCCAAAGGCCAAGGTTCACATTGGAAGCACTGTGGAGAGGCATCCACATATGGACTTCAGGGCCACACAGTTCATCCAAAGATAAGCCAAGGCTGGCGGGCTTCCTAGGCTCCGCGTCTCCACACAAGACAGCAGGAAGGGATGGGCTGTCCTGGTCGCGGAGAGCAGTGACCTCACTTCCCACTTCCATGGTGGTGAGGGTGAGCTGCACACGGCTGAGCCGGGAGAGGAGGACTTCACTTTTCCAGGAGCAGGTTGAAGGATCCAAAGACCTTGTGGTTGCTCTCCAACTGGGCAGAAAATTACTCCAAAAACGAAGACAGACTTTAACACCTCATTCATTCAGACTAATGAAAAGGAGGCCAATCCTCAGAAGCTGGAATTCTCTGAACAGAGTTCCTTGAGAAAGGTACGTGGATTTTTCTCGGTCTGAACTCAGTTTGCCCCAGGTGTCAGAGGTCCTGGCGGGGAGGAAGGACCTGGGGAAGGAAGAGATGTGTTAATGGTGAATACTTGGAACTGATAGGGAAAAAGAGGTTTTCAATCACTTAGGTTGTTTTCAATAACTTGGTAATTCTTTTCCCATAGAAAGTGGAAAATGTCCAAATCCCTGACTTATGAGCTGTTCCTGTAATGAGATTTGATGACATTTTTCAGGAAGGCATACAGAGGACAAGATAGAAAGTCAGGCCAAGATGGGCGCTTGCAAGGAGTGGGAGGAGGGGTGCCACGGCTGCTCAGGGTCATCCCAAGGTGCAGCCACACCTTCCCTGTGGCGTGACTGTGAGCTCCTCAGTCCTGCCCCCCTGGGCCTCCAGCCTGGATTTGGATGGCCCTACTAACTTTAGCCTATTTCTTTTCCCTAAATCTTTCAAAAGGTATCACATACTTCTAAGTTAGACTCTATAAGTATTTATTAAGCTCCTACTGTGTGCTGGGCAACATTCTCGAGTCCCAAGGATGTTGGCATGAAGATCATGTGGGTGAATGTCGGTTTATTGGGAAATGAGCAACAGTGGACTCCCTGGGAAGGTGGCGGAAGGAGAAAGGAGCCAGGGGAAATGAAGTTTGGAGGACTCAGGAAGGGCCGCCAGGCTGGACAGTCCCCAGCCTGAAGGGAACCAGGAGGAAGAGCTCCGGGGGCTCACGGGGAAGATCCAGAGCAGGCAAGAGTGAGTGCTCTGGGTGGTGCTCTGGGTGCTCCTCAGCTCAGCCCTTGAGAATGTTCCAGGTGGAGGAGGGCGTTCTGGATCCCCCTGGACCAGCTGGGGTGAGAAGCAGGAAGTAAGACTGCAGGAGTCTTCCCCAGAGAGAGCTGTTTGCCTTACCTCTGTCCTGGGTGAAGCCATGGGTTTGCTTCTCTTTGGCCATGTCACCCCATGGTGAACCCTGAACATTATTACTGATCTGCACTGAAGCCACCCCTGGGATTTCTGGTCCCAGCACCCTGAGACACTTGCTGGTCACCGAGCATCCCCTGTGGGTGAGGGAATGGGGAGTTCTGCTTGTGACAAGGCAGTGGATCCAGTGCCTTCTGAGAGAGGCAGGGGCAGTCACTTAGTGAGAGCTGCCTCTTGCCTTCTGAGCCAGGAGGCAGGACACACAGCTGCACATCCCTGCTCTGCCCCCACCCCCAGGAATGAGGGTGACTTTTCAGGCATCTCCAGGATGCCAAGGTAATAAAGGCAACTGCATTTAATCATTTCCCTAATTACTGTATTTATTACAGCTCCTCGAGGCTTTTCAGGATGAGCACAATGAGCGAGAAGGAAGCTGAGTGGCAGGGAGCCCCACTTTCCCCTAAAGGTTAATTGGGCTGGCCGCTGCTGGCAGACGGTGAAGAGCATCCTGGTGAAGCAAAGGCCAGGCGGTGGTGAAGGTGCCTGGCTCCAAGCCTGGGGCAAGGTCGGGCTGCAGCCTTTGAGAGCATGTTACCGTGGAGGCTGATTAAATTCAGCACAGAGCACGTTGTGCTCAGAAGCTTCTAGAGAATGAGAACAGAGAGAAAGCAGTGATGAACAGGATAGAAACTGAAAGGGTGCCTCTCGTTGGAGCGCGAATGAAAACAGACAAATTCTGTTCACTGATGGATCCCATTCATCTCTTCCCTCTGTGGCTGCGCTGGGCAGGGAGCGCTCTTCAGCTGCGGGCATCGATGACTGCAGGTGATGTCTTCTGAACGGGCCTGCGGCGCTAGTTTCCAGATGCTTGGTACACAGGGCTGCAGAAGGTCCATCTTGGGTTTCAGGGGCTGCAGTTCCCCTGCTCCACAGGACATGGGCCTGCACAGAGCAGCTGTGCTGGAGTTAGGAGGACATTCACTCTGAATGAGCCGCCTGAATTTACCCTGGTGAATGGCAGGATTTGTACAAGCAAAACAACAGTATTCACCCCAACCCCAGCAGTCCACAAAATCAAAAATGGGATGGAGCACAATTTGAAAAGTGCATGTCAGCAGTCTTTAAACAGATTCTTAGGCTCTGCAATTGTGGGTACAGAAATGTCACCCTGGAGAAATAACTACCAACGTGAACACACATTTGAATAAGCATTCTGTATTTTTGAACATAAAGATGCTCATCATCCTGTTTTAGTAAAATTTGGACACAACCTCACACACATTGTCTGTGTGACTTGGCAGGTAGCCATGCTGTGCCTCGGTTTCCCACCTGCAGCTTCATGGTTGCTTTGAGCTTGAATGTGTGGGTGCCTGTGACCTGCGACACGGGCGCTGACCCCACCCCATGCCGTCCTCACGTCTGCGTGATCATTGCTGCTGTTGTACTTGGTTACAGACAGGGTGGCCTTGGGATAGAGACAGCACTGATGTGACCAGACAGGAACTGATGCCGAGCACGCTGACGGAGACATGCTCACAGTAAATGGGAAAAGGCACTGCTGGGCGAGTACCATGGTTCTAGTTTAGACAAAGCTGTGCATGTGGGCACGTGGGCACGTACTTAAGTATGCAGATATGAACCTGATGTAAGCATTAGGAGACTAAACAGAATGTTAGCATGGTTGTCTTTGGTTGTGGAAATAAATGCGATTAAAATTAGTCCTGGGGCTGGGGATATGACTCAAGCGGTAATGCGCTCGCCTAGCATGCGTGGGGCGCTGGGTTGGATCCTCAGCACCACATAAAAATAAAGATGTTGTGTTCACCGAAAACTAAAAAAAATAAATATTAAAAATTCTCTCTCTCTCTCTCTCAAAAATAAATAAATAAATAAATAAATAAATAAAATAAAATGTAGTCCTTATATTTTGCTGGATCTTCCAAATTTTCTACTATGAAAACACTCGTTTTTTCAGTTAGAAAAAGGTCTTTTAAAATAATCTCCACTTAACTTTGCTCTATATCAAATTCTGAAATTGAGATTGGATTGAAGCAGAGTCACTTATTGTGGGAGAATACTGTTTGGCTACTTACAGCCAAACCCATGTGCCTGTCCAGTGATGCCCGTACACTGAGGACAGGAGAATAGCGAGTTAGGGACATCAGGCACCATCCAACAGAGAGCTCGGCAGGAGCCGTCTCCATGTTCCCAAGGCTAGCTACAGAGGTTTCAGGCCTGGGAGGCTTGCAGGACTCAGTGGTGACTTGTCAGGGCCCTGCAGTTGCGGAGGGCAGTGCACAGGTGCTGGGCAAGGTCTTAGCCTGGAGAGAAGGAGGGGAATGCAGTCCTGCAGCACACAGTAGGTCTTCTGTCCTCTGGGAGTGGCTCCTGGAGGGAGCAGAGGATAAACAGGACAGGATTGTGGAAACAAGGGAAAGTATCTTACCTGGCAGTGCCTCTAGTTTGAGAAGCATTGACTAGAGACTGGGAAAGGGTCATATGGACATTTTTTTCCCATAAAATTGAATCTTCAGTATTTAAGGTGCTTATGTTTGTATCTTTATTTTTAAAAAGATGGAAGCCAGGCATGTGGCTAATGCCAGGAACTCAGAAGGCTGAGGCAGGAAGATCCCCAGTTTGAGGTCAGCCTGGGCAATTTAATGAGATTGTCTCAAAAATAAAATTTAAAAGGAGCTGGAGATGTCCTTCAGTGGTATAGTGCCTACCTAGCACCTTAAGGCCCTGGGTTCAATTCCTAGGAAGTTAAAAACAACAACAACAACAACAACAACAAAAATAAAAACCCCCAAAAAACCGGAGTTTGGAAATACTAGTGGGTTGTCTCTAAACTCATCACACAGGGGAGTTTTTTAGAAAGTCAGTGCCTAACATGTGAGGGTGGCAACGAGGAGAACGAGGAACAGGAAAGGGGAAGCAGATGGTCATTTTGACAAAACACTCCCTGTTGGTCTCATCCTCACTGGGTCAGCTCCTAAGTGAAGAGAGTGAAGTGAGAAAGGGTCTCCCTCCTTTTCTCTTGTGCTGGATGACCACACCTTGGGGCCAGATGAACAAGATACAGCATTAGCGTAGGAAGAGGATTGACGAGTTCGTCGAGGGATGATTTAGAAAGCTTTCTCTGCACCCCGTGGCCTCTGGGAGGCTCTGGCAAACTCCCCTCTGAAGGGACACTGGCAGGTGTCGACGCCTGTCCTTTTCCGTTAACCAGACCCTTGGCTCCATAAAGGTCCTAGCTGGGCAGGCTCAGGGCATTTAATGCACAAAGGTTATCCCTGTCTAGACTTTCTGAATTAGCAGAGGTTGACCAATGGTTTAAATATTTAAATTTCCTTATTGTTGTCATGTATTTGCTTTGACTATAGCCTTTGTAGAAGCCTCAGCAGTTTCAAGACGGTCTCTGGGCGTGGTTCTGGGTTACGTAAGTGGCCACCTTTGGCCTCCTCTCAGCTCTCCCGGGGCTCAGTCTTCACGTGACATTTGAGAAGGCAACACCCCCTTTCAGACTGACTGGTCTCATCCTGGGTCTCCCTGCCCTGAACTCGTCTTGACCCATCTTTTCCAGGCCTGGATTTCTTCTGCTAGCCACGCTGAAGTCTTCAGGCTCCACCACTGGGCTTCATTTCATCCCGTGCCCTTGGCTCTCACTGGGTGGGCCCGTCTTCAGAGCTGATTTCTGGTCCCTGTCCTTCTCAACTCCAGGCGCACACTTACCTGGCCTAGTGATCACGTCCCCCTCCATCACACCAGCACTTGAACCTCATCCATGGAAGTCGGACCTGACCCCCCCTTTCCAATCCCACTTTCCTCCTTTCTCCCCCATTCACGCAGAGCCATTGAGCCTGGGACAGTGGACAGATGGCTAATTATCAAAGAAAAGGAAGTGAGTAGATAGTACTTCCCTGTCCCCAGTGGCTAACAGGCTGCTAAGAGCCTTGGAGGGATTGGACGATCACTCTTTTCAACACAAGCACCCACCCCCTGAACGGCTCTCTTCCGGCCTTTTGCTCACCTTTGGTCAGGTAGGGCATGAGAGGAAGACACCTAAAATTTATAGAGGGACAAGCCATCTCCACGGGCACCAGCTGTGGACCCCTTCCCTCCAAGGGAGTCTCTCTCTCTCTCTCTCTCTCTCTCTCTCTGTTCTATCCCTTAAATAAAACTTGTTTTTTTTTTTAACCTCTACATTTCTCTGGTGTTTACCTTCAACACTGGGCGAGCGAGGGCCAGATCTGGTTTTGAAGGCTGGTGTCACCATCGTCCTGAGTCCTCCCAATCCTTGCTTGTCATGTGTAGACACCTGGCCAAGCCCAGGGTCTCTATGCTGCTCCAGTGTGCCTGCAAGTGTGACATCAGGACAACTTCTTATTTTTTTATCATATTTCTGATTGTATCACTTCATATGTCTCACTGTCTGTCTGATCATATCACTTCATACACACTACATGTCGGATGCTGTGGCTGGCGACGGCTCCTCTGCCCCTCCTCTCAGGCCTCGTCTGTCCTCCCCCTCCTCCTTTGAGCAGTCAGCTCTTCTGCACAGGCCATGTGGCTTCCCATGGCAGACCTTGACTCACTTCTTTCTACCTAGAAACTTCTCTCGTTCAAATTTCATGTCTGAATCCTCCTTATTGGTCAACATACCTCAAAAGGGCTTTCCAGAAACTACTCTTTGGCCATCTTCTACACCAAGCTCTTGTGATAGGTGGGAGATGGACAAAAGTCCTAGGCACATGCTGTTGGGGGATGATATATGAACGGGGCCTAAGTGCTGGGCTTTCACCCGTTTTCTCCTAGAAAGAAATTTACCCTAAAGCAATTTACCTAAGACTCCTTTCTGAAATTACCTGAAGCTGGACTCTTGTGACCTTCACACAGACCAAAGGTTCCAAGGACCCAGGAAGACAGGACTATTAGAGGCAAACTCCACTGGTCATACAATCTGTAAACAACAAGCACCAGTGAGTGCCATACACACCTTGGTCCATGTGGACCAAGGTGACTGGGAGTCGCCTTTAGATCTTAGCATATCATTTTGATCCTATCCTTACTCCATGGGTTTCACTTGGGTATCTGCAGATAAGAGCGTGTGTAGTGCGACTTACAAGTCAATTGCCATCCTACTGTCGCGCCAAAGCAGAGGTGGGGAACTTCCCTAAGACCCACAGTAAAACCAGGAACAAGGGGGCATGCCATTGCGCTCCCCTCTTAGAGACAACCGACCCTCCCTCCCTTTCCCAACATACTTTGTGGTGCTTTTACTCTGTTTTGTACCTTGCCTGAAATTTTCTCCTGCAACAACGTGAGAGCCAAGAAGCAGCACGAGCCTGGGTTCCCAGGAGGACAGCAGCATCGCTTGGAAGTAGCTGGTCCATGCTCGCTCAAGGCCGGTCCACATCTGCTCCACCAGGAGACTCTCCCACCAGGAGTGAGTTCCTGGAGTCGGGGCCTGACTCCTGATGCCTCCTGGAGGGAGCCTGGCCTCCCTGAGGGTTTCCTGGGTGGGGAGAGCTGGGAGAAGCCACTGGCTGCTGCTGCACTCGGGTCTCAGGCCTAGGAGTCAAGGTCCCCAAGGTCAGCCACTGGATCCCACGGAACAGCAAAAACAATGAAGTTTGAGGACATGCATTCTACTTCAAGAAGGCCCCTTGTAAAGACATGGCGTCCATGTTTGGGCTGTGGACTACCGTCTTCCAACCACTGCTTCACTGGTGTCTAAAGTGAGAGAAAAATTTTTTAAAAAAAGTGGCATCAGGGTTTTCTCTCGTAGGCGACATCCCCCGCTGGCCTTTGCCTTCCTGGACAGTACCCTGAGGCTTTCTCTGCCCTGACGGCGTCTGACAGTGCTCAGTGCTGATGGAGTCCACGACCCGGGCTTGTCCCTTGGCTGGTGCCTGCTCCACAAGGGAGACACGAAGCTGCGGTTCCCACTCGTGCTGTTGCCCACTGACCCCATGAAGGGGAGGAGACTTAATTGTCATCTGAAAGATGTTGGCCCAGTGACTTAAGGATCTTGGGGGAACCCTTGTTCTGAGGATCGCTGCAAAGGTGGTCTGAACTGGCCCAGAGAGTCTGCAGCTAACCTGAAGCCCTTGAATCCACCCAAGTCCAGTTTAGCCACATAACCACAGCTACCTGTTCAGCCACGTGGCGGTGCGGTTAATGATCTGCAGGAAGATGTAGGCTGGGGCCAACCCCACAGCGATGGGGCAGGTGCAGGAGGCTGCTGCAGGCTCTCATGTTGCTGGGTCTAACTTCTCTCACCTGCAAAACGGAACCTTGGCATCATCTGGCCGGTGGTTATGATATTTCATGACACAATGAAGCAGCAAATGGCCAGCAATTAGCTAGCCCTGGTGCCTGGCACTGAAGGAGTAAATGAAGGAATTATGAAAAAAGAAAATAACAGCTATCAGAAGAGTAATAGGAGCTGTCACGTGCATATCAGGCTGAGACATAACCTGCTCAGCAAATGAGCGTCATTGGTGGTCACTCAGCAGCGACTGACCTGTCCCAAACTGGGTTCTGTGATGATTACTTTTATAACAATGTGTGTCGAACATGAACTGAAGAAGACAGAGCGAGAGTAAGGACATGATTGCAGAAGTCCCAGCCTGTGGAGTAGATAGAGCAGTGCAGATGTGAACAGACGGAGGGACTTCAATGGAAAACCCAGAAACCAACTGGAAACAGACAGAACGGGAGGGCGTTACCAAGGGAACTCCTCCAATTAGGACACTGAAAAGGAGTGGAACGTGGGGCCATTTGGAGGCATGGTGAACTGGGGAGGTTCTATGCTCCACTTTCCTCTCCTTGAGTGCCACACTGTTGTGTCGTATCAGCGGAGCTGACACTCACCCCTTGGGGTGGAGGCTGATAATTAGGCAGACTCCAGGGCAGGGTACTGCCATGCAGAGCTCTCCTCCTGGTGCCATGGCTAAAGCCACAGGATGAAGGAGAACAGCAGGCAAGAGGAGTGGGAGAAGAGAAAAGGTAGAGAGTTCCACGTCACCAGCATGGCGGAGGGAAGCCAGTGAGAGGGGATGGTAAGCCCCAGGCATCCCCCAGCCACGCTGAAGGCTGTGGAGATAGGAGGGCTGAGGACAGGCCATGGGCTGCCCTGAAGGAGACCCTAGGGCCGAGCTGCAATGGCTTCTTAGTCTGGTCCTGCTACGTATGAAGGTGGGCCTCTGGTGGGACCCTGTGCAGGAGAGAGGCACAGAGCTCCTGGGTCCTGCCAGCTGTTTAGGGGATTATACTTTTATTACAGTGAGGTTTGTTTCTTTTGAATGGAATATCTGAATCATGATTCTTTTTATTCTCCTCCTCCTCCTCCTCCTCCTCCTTCTTCTTCATTTACAGAAAGATTCCCAATAATCTGTTAGTTCCTAAGTGCAGAGGTGGGTTAAGAACTCTTTGGGGAAAGCGGTGCTACTATACTGTTGTTCTTAGAGTCAGTTTCCACCTGGGCTAGGAAATTTGATGGAGTTTCATAATTGGCATCTTTTATGACCTGGGGTTATTTCATAACTTGAGTAAAGACGACTTCACAGCAGTCCCTACAGCCCAAGGTATCAGGAAGGGAGATGTAACTGTGAAAGCAGTCAGTTCTAAGAGCCAGAGATGCCCTACGAGGATTCAGCTGCAGTCGAGGGCCAACTCCTTCCAAGAACAAAATCTGCATCTGCCCCCCGCCCCACCTCCCCGGGCAAGTCTCTGCCCTCCCAAGCCCAGAAGACCTGCAGGCCCTCACAGGCTGGGCTCTCAGAGTTTCTGCAGAAGCCTAACTTTGATGGTTACCTGAGGCTGTGTCTTTGAATAACGCTAAATATCATCCAGATTCACAGATGGGGGTGGACTAGCTGAGGCTCACTGCCACCCTCTTCTCCAGCTCCCCTGTGCTGCTCTCGGGCCACTCCTGGGCACCAGGGAGCTGAAACCACATGGACATGGAGGCACTGCTCTCTGGGCTCTGGTTGTGCCTTGTGATAAACATTCACACCCCGTGGGCTGGGTGGATGTGGGTGTGAGGAGGTGGCTAGAGCCCAGAAGGCAGAGCGAAGTTCAAGGGTCTAGTGGTCAGTAGCATGAACATACTCACCCGATGTTCCCTGGGGAATGGTGCATTCTGGCTTACTGGAATTGTGGAGGGGTTGTTGGGAAAACAAAGCCAGAGCAAGTATGTTAAGTGGCCCAGTGGGGTCTGGCTGATCTATGGCTGCTCACCACATGACACAAGCCATCCAGGTAAGGGAAAGGAAGGACTGCAGATGGCCTCCACAACAGTGTGATGCCAGACCACAAGGCCATTGACACAGACGCAGGACTAGGAGCCAGCAAGGGGGTGGCATGTCCCCGCACGACTCCTCTAACCCTTTCACCTTGGAGGTCAGGAAAGATTCTGGGCTCCAATCACCCCTAACTTGAAGGACCCTGTCAAGGACAGCACTTGCTACCAGTTAAATGGAAATTTCCCAAGCACCTGTTTAATTGAATTGCCACCATGAGGGATAAATAGGTCACCAAGCTGTGCCTGCATTCATTACATTTTCATCGCGTTCTTGCAACTTCTAATGTGATTAGAGTGCAAAGACCCAGACAGTGTCTGTGGGCAGCTTAACCATGTCCTCTAAAATTCCTTGGGTTGTGCTCACGGGCCATCCACTAGGAGGCAACACCTTCTCCTGCAAGTGGCATCCCCCTGGGGCACTCACTGTGAAGACCTAATCTGAAGGCCTAGTGGTCTGGTGGCTGTTTCGGTGTGGACAGAACACCAGGGAGCAGCTGTGCGTCCCATCCCCCACTGGAGAGTGCTTTGGGATGGACGCACAAGGTGGTATACAGATGGTTACAATGGGAGGGCCAGCCAGAGGAAGTCCAGGTGGTGTTCTGTGGCCACTGGCCACCTTGCAGACTCAGTCCTGCAAAAGCAGCAGGCAAAGCCATCTGTGTGGCACCTGCTTTCTGTGGCTCGCAAAGACAGGGCAGCTGAGGTGGGAGGATCGCTTCTCGATGGAGCGCTCACCTGCAAAGAGCAGGGACAAGACTGTAAATAAGCAAATGTCCATGGTCAGGCACAGTCCAGGTCTGTGCGCTTTGCTGGCCTTTCTGCCAGTGACCTTGCCCTGGGTGGTCCTGTGGCTCTGTCATTTGGGTTCCGTTCTTGGCACAGCTTCTGGCTAGCAGAACTGAACGGTGCTGGTTTGGTGTTCTTGGCCAGAGCTTGGCCCAACTCTCTCCTCCTGTGCCAGGCCAGGAGGGGAGCACAGTTGTCCCTGTCCCAGGCTTTGGAAGGTCAGGTTCATTTCTGTCCTTCTTGGCTGTGTCCCCCTGGGCAAACTATGTGCTCTTTCAAGGTTGTCTCCTTTCTGTCATTTGTGAGTAATTTTAGTCCTGTTGCTGGTGATGTGGGGATGAGGTTCCCATATGGAGAAATTTATCTGTCACTTACCATTGAACATAGTATGTCCTTTAATTCCCTTCCGCCTGTCTTTTTCTGCCCCATCATCCTTGCCCAATGGTTGGTTTTTTAACCCACATGAAGAAGCCTCTACTATCTGCTTATTTAATCTTACTGAGTTCTAGTCATTTTGGGAGAAATGCAAGAAATTGTTCTCTTTCCCCAAATACTTAACTCCTGAAAGTCACCTGTAAGCAATTTAGTGCTATTATTGAAATGCAAATTCTGCTGCTTCTAGCTTGTAGCTTTTATCTCACAGCTGATTTTTTTTTTTTTTTTAACCAAAGAATCTCTAAAAGAGTTACGATTTCCATCCATTTCTTGCAAGGCTCCTTTGAAATAAAATAAAACTCAAGATATTTATCAAATCATGCAAGAGTTTCCCTGCCCCCCTCTCTCTGGAGATTCCTAACACACTAAGGAAACACAGCTGACAACAGTGAGACCTTAAAACAGCAAAGGATTTGAGCGTCCACATGGTTCCCAGGAGAAGAGGGACACATTGGGCCCTGGGGCAGGATTTGCTGGCAGCTTAGATTCACATGAGCACCTCCTAAACCCTGAAGTCCGTGTTAGAGCTGAGAGCTTCAGTGTTTCATAAGGTCCAAGTGATCCTGGGAGCAGCCGCCCGCCGAGGGCCAGTGCTGGGGAGGCTTCTGAGGTGCTACTGGGCCTGCTCTTGGAGGGTCCCAGCAGGAGGAGCTACCCCCTTGTGAGCAGGTGATTATTTGGTCAGTGTCTTGGTCTGCTCAGAGGACTGCAACGTATTGCCACGGCTGCATGGCTCATAAACAACAGAACTTTGTTTCTCACAGTTCAGGAAGCTGGACCAAGATGGAGGGCCCATGCAGTCGGATTCTTCTCAGTTGCAAACCGCCGACTTCCAACAATGTCCTCCTCTGGTGGACAGGGGACAGCAGGCTCTCTGGCCTCTTTCTTATAAGGACACTCACCCCATTCATGAGGGCTCTACCCGATGAATGGCATTATCTCCTGAAAGCCCATTTTCAAATGCCATTGTTCAGGGCACTGGGTTGCAACACACGAGTTTGGGGGGTGTGCAAGTATTTGGTCCTTACCAGCAAACTGTAGAGCTGCTGTGGGGAGGGCAGAGAAGGGGAGGGGAGGCTGCCCTCTGTACAGAGACACCCCGAGTGACCCCCAGCTCCAGCCAGTTGATGCCATGTGGAAGTGCAGACTGACAGCTGCCACACACTCTACTTTATGAAGGAAAGCTGGATTGTAGCTCTCCGTGTCCATGGGACTCAGCGTGGGCTGATGATCTGAAGACAGGCAAGGAAGCCATGCCCTGCACTTGTTCTCTCAGAGCCAGTGGCCTTGCTCTGCAGGGCTGTCTGAGGAGCCCCGTTGAGGGTCCCATGGTGTCTGGAGAAGAGGAAGTTGGGAGGGGCTGTTCCCAAGGAGCCAGTGGAGATAAAAAGCAAGATGGCGCCGGGGTGGGGAAGCAGAGGCTCTCGGGCAGGATTCCATTTCCCCTTCTTTCCCATTAAGCCTGCCTGGAAAAGGCAAAGCTCCCACGACAAAGATCCGACTGTGACCTCCCCTATCCTGCTGCGAGCCCCCAGAGTTGCCACACACAAAGAAAAAGGCCCACTGAACCAGAGGAAGACCTCACGCTGTGATTTGAGCTGGGAGTGGGGGCAGGAGGGGAAGCAGAGAGCCAGGGTTTACCATATGGGCTGGAGTTGGAGGCCCGTCAACCTGAGGTCCCTTCTGGCTTCCTCAAAGCCATCTCTGGCCTGCACTCTGAGAACAGCAAGGACTTTGACTGCTAGTGGGTGCAAGTGAAAAAGAGTGGCCGACTGGGCTGGGGAGGGCTGGGCACTGGCTTTGTCACAGATGTGCACATAACTGAAAGCCAGGTCCTGTCCTTGACGCCAATCCAACAAAGAGGAAAGAGGAAACAGTTGTATTGCTTTGCCAGCAAGAAAAACACAGGGGACTCCTGTCCTGGAGCCTGTGATTCTGCCCCTTATGGGGACCAGAGGAGTTTTAAAGAGATGAATCAGAGAAATGAGATCAGGCAGGAAAGATCAGGGAGGAGGACAGGGAAAAGAAGGCTGGGAAAAGAGCAAAGCACATGGATTTTAAAGCAACAAGGGATGTAGTCAGAGCATCAGGTGGACCGGTACATGTACATGGTGGGCCAGGCTGGGAACTCAGGAGAGTGATCTTCCCAGGGAGAGCAGGAGACCCCTGAGTTCAGTGTCCAAGGACAAGTGTTGGGTGAGGGTCAAGAATCAAGCAGGCTCTGGAAAGAGGAGGTGTCAGAGGTGGGCAGCTGGGTGTCCATACGAGGGCAGGTGGTGGCCGTGCCTCCCCACCCCACCACACGCATGGCTTCACCTTCATTCGGCAGAGGAAGTGAAGGTCAGCCCTCGTTAGCCTTTAAACCAGGACGTGAGGTTTTTGATTGAGCATAGGTCAGGTTGAAAACGGGGAGAAGAGAGGGAAGACGGAAGAACAATGTGTGGACGGAAAGTGCTCAGGGCCCCACGGAGGAGGGCTGGGGACAAGGAAGGTCCACTTGTCCCCACCCCAGCCAGCCATTTTCATGTCGGACTTGGGTTAAAGGCAGTTTCAGTGGTTTTGATGACAGACACTTGGTCCCCAGTGAAATGGCAATGAGGTCTTCAGTTCCCTCTGCTCCTGAGGTATGTTAGTAATTAAAGGCTGCTTTAGCAAAGAAGAGAGCTGGACAGTGCAGGGTGATTTGACTAAAAGAGCAAAGCACATGAGCGTGGGTGGTCAGTTGCCACCTCGTTGGGTGGCGTGAGTGGGTAAGCTGATTCACTGGAACCATCTTACTCTCAGAGCCTGGTCATGTCCCACGTGTGTGCCCATAATCCCTGAGAGGATTTGGGTAGCACTAAGGCTGTGTAGAGTGACGGGCAAGGGATGATGACTTGAAAGGGACATGGGTCAGTCCTGAAGTGACCCTGAGCCCAATGGCCAGGCGTGCAGTGTGATGAGGGCCAGCATGGACTGTTGGTCCTCGCAGCGTCCCCTGTGCCAGCTCCTTTGAGGACGCTGTTGGTGCGTTGGTGCAATCTGGCTCAGGGACTGTTTGCCAGCTCCTGCCAGCCAAGGTCACATTGATTCCCCCTGACACATTTGAAATGAAAGCAACTTTCTGTTCTGTGGCTAGGATTGAAATGGGCCCTGCCTGGAGAGTTAACGTGGACCATTGGTGTTGCCAGCGCTCTGACAGCGCCTAGGAGAAATAAGGGCCACGTGGGACTCATGCTCCCTGACAGCTCTCCTTTGACCCTTTCCTTTCATTTGGAGAATAGTGGGTGCTGCTGCCAGAGCCACTACAGGGGCCAGGGCATCCAGACAGCACGGGGTGCAAGCTGCTCCACGGAGGGCACATTTGCCACCAACATGGACATCAAGCCCTGGGAGCGTGGCGCTTTAACAGTAAACCGGCGAGAGATGGGGCGGAGCGTGCTTGACAGAGCTCGCCCTTCATTATCTGATCGGTCTCCTTGGAAACTCATAAAGAAGGGAAATTAAAACACACGTCCTCTCTGCTCTGGCCGAGATCCAGCGAACAACATTGGCTAGTGCTTTGTTTTAGTGTCTGCCTCCTGCAAACGATGTGCAAACAACGAGGAGGTATTGATTTAACTGCAACAGATCCCATTAGTCGTCTGGAGGTTTGTGCACAGAAGGCAGAGTGGGACCTCCTCACAGTAAGAAGAAACGCTTCCGAGGAGTGCAGGAGTCCCCGGGAAGAGCCCAGGAAGCTGGCATGAAGCTCACTGTTCGAGGACTGAGCTGTGCCCCGGCATATTTGCACGTGGGGCAGACATATTCGTTTCCTGGCAAAAAAGCAGGGGCCCAGAGTCCAGGTGACCGTCAGGAAGTGAGGTAGATGTACTGGCATCCACAACGTGGGTTCCAGAGCGGGCAGCAGGGCTCTGCCTCTGGTCTCTCTCCATGCTGGTCCATGCCTTGTCCTGCTCCTGGGCTGGCTCCAATCTCCCTAAGACAGCGAAGGGCTACAGAGTGTGGAGCAGGCGGGTGAACGTGACTCACTGGCTTGCTGGTCTCCCGGAGCTGTGCTACCGTGGCTGGCCCTCACAGGCAGCAGCAGGAGGCTTCCTATAGAGTGGTCAATGTGCTGCTTCTCTTTCCCATCTGTAAAAAGCAGAAGGGAGTGACTGTCAGGAGTTGAGAGGGACCAAGTGGCATAAAGCACTGTCTGCAGAAAACAGGGCACAGTACCTAGGAGAAGCTGCCGTGGTCCCCAGGCGGGACTGGAGTATGATGCAAGGTGGCAGAGCCCAGGCTGGTGGAAGTGGCCACCTGCGGGCCTTGTCTGAGCCCCCAGGACGTGTTCTGCACTACACCACACTGTGCCATGACCGGGGAGGAGTCACAGGTGCTATCTAACCGCAGGGAGGGGCTGCTCATAGCTACACAGGAGGCTCCAGGAGGAGTAGTATATTGGTGTACAGAGGAGGCAGAAGCCAGTTGTCCCCCGCTGGATGACCTAAGTCGGGGGACACTTTCTCCCTCCCAGGTCTGGAGCCCAGAAGTCCAAATCAGGGCATCACAGAGTCGACTCCCCTGGAGGGCTGTGATGGAGTCTGCTCCCCGCCCCTCCCCCAGCTGCTGGTTGTTGGCAGTCGTTGGCATTTCTTGGCTGCCAGCTGCATGGCTCTCTGCCCTCCCTCCCCGTGTCTCTCTTCTGTCTCTTATGAACCATCTGCTGTTGGATGAGTGGCCATCCCGATTCCTGGAGATTCTTACCTTATTTACATTTTCAAAGGTCCTTCTCAGGGTCACATTCGAGGTTCCGGGGGATATCCCTTGGGGTCCCCATTCCACACGGGATGCGAGGACATGGAAATCAAGTCCTGTCCTGCTGAAGCAGCTCCTGCTCTAGCCCTGCTGCTCCTCAGAGCTGGGAAACCTGGGGTCCCGACTCTCCGTGCCATAGAGGTAGACTTGGCTGGCACTGGCCTGAATTTTGAGAGTGAGCCTAGAATGGTGAGTTTTGGAGGCAGACAAATGAGTTCCCCTCTAGGCTGTGTCTGCGGCAAGTTCCCTGATCTTTCAGAACAGCCGTGAGACTCTTCTGCAAAAACAGGGGTGCTGTTCTGGCACGTCAGGCTTGCTGCGGCACCATGTGCCCTAATGAAGGCAAGGCATCCTCCCTCCCTCCTCTTGACTAGCCTCATTACTTCTAAATGTAAGCAGCTCCTCATATTAAATCACAATTTAAATTTAAATCTTAACATTTAAACATAGATATTTGTAAGAGAATATTTCACTCTCTATACAAGCCAAACTGGGCCACTGAATTTTGTTTTTAACTCCTCATGACTCATGTATGAAGCACTGTCTAATGAACAGTAGGCAAGAGGCTGCGATGGTGGGCGGAGAGCCACCGTGCATGGTATGTGGGCTGGGAGGAGCAGGCCACTGTGCCTGGAGGATCGCAGGTCAGCTGTCCTCTGGAGCTCCAAGGTCATCCTGCGCCTTGGCCTCCCCTCCTTCTTCTATAGAAAGGCTGGCTCTCCCCCTGCACAGGTCTGGGGTCATTTCTTGACATCATGTTCACACTACCTGCACCTCTTGATTGGTGTTTGGGGTGACCTCCAGAAATATCCTTGTGTCTGGAAGTCGTCTGATTTGTGCTGAGAATGGGAAGGCATGGCTCTACTGCTCCTGGGAAGATAGGGCCCTGTTTTGAAAGGCAATCCCTAGACTTGCTTAGCCTTGTGTAGCCAGACGTGTGGATTCCACCTCACTTGGCCATCCGCGGTGGCCTTGAAGTATTGGCTGGGAAGCAACCTCTTGGGTATCCAGGGTGTCTGCCATCCTAGAGATGCATGCAATCTGGAGTGTCCGCCACCCAGGTCACAGCGCCTCCCTGCTAGTTGATGAGTGTCCCCTGGACAAAACCCAAACACTTTTAGCTTTGAGGCAAGTTCTTGGTTGAAGTGCATTGCCATGAAGTATTTCACTCCAGAATTCCTCAGCTGGCCCAAGAGCTACTGGAAAGGACAGCCCTGAAACCAGGATGTGTGATGTCCCTTTGTTTTTCTTCCTAGGATATTAATATTGATTCGAATCCACAAGTGTGGAGTAGTCTTTAATTCATCTGTGCCATATACAGTTGCTTTTATCTGTGTTTATGTTTTTAGGATGACTATTACCAAAAGAAAAGGTGACAAGTATTGACAAGGATGTGGAGAAAGGGGGAGTGTTACACACTGTTGATGGAATGTGAATTAGTACAGGGGAAGATGGAGCCTCCTCAAAACACGAGAAACACAACGGCCACATGGGCCAGCAATCCCATTTCTGGATTTATATCCCAAAGAAATGAAATACAAATCTTGCAGAAACACCTGTCCTCCTGCGCTGATTGCAGCCGATATGGAAGCAACCTTAAGTGTCTGTCAGCAGGTGAATGAATAAAGAAGAGACACACATAAGATGCGATATTATTGAGACTTGACAGAGAAGGGAATCCTGTCTTTGGCGATGGCATGATAAACCTGGACACGTGTTCTAAGGGAAGTAAGCCAGGTCCAGGAAGACCAATGTTACGTGATCTGACTTACGTGTGAAACCTAAGAAAAACAACTCAGCAAGAGTAGAAAGGGGGCCCCAGGGAGCTGTCAATCACAAGCAGACTGTCAGTTAGGAGACCTGTAAGCTCTGGGTACCTACTGTCCAGCCTGGTGACCATAAGGGATTGCATACTTGAAATCTGCAAGGACCGTAGCTCTCCATTGTCACCACAGGGAACTGTCATGTGGGTCTATTGGCAGAGGAGCAGAGGGAGAGTGCGGAGAACCACTCCTCCCACGCTGTGTGCTGAGGGCTTCCTCCAGTGCTCTCAAGATGACTTCTGTGACTAGCTCTGCATGTCGCCTGACGGGGCTGCCTGGAGTTCTACTGGCCCTTTAGACAGCCCCATGCTGCCCTGTGCTTTTCTGGGTCTGTGAGGATTAATGCTGTGATTATTCTGCATAATCAGCCCATTTCATGCAGAGGGACCTAAATTCCATCGCCCACGCAGGTTGTGGGTGAGGTGCTGTGACTGATAAGCGTGATTTCAGAAAAGTAAGACTTTTACAAGTGATAGATCAGAGAGCATATAAAAGCCTATAAAATAGTTACTAAAACACATTTCAGGATTTTGTAACAGGGAAAGGCGGAAGTTGGTGTTTGCTATCTTTTTCCTATTTTCGTATATTTTAAGCATTTCCATATTAAAAGGGAGAGGGGATATTAAGGGCACACACCCCTGGGTTGACTTTTCCCTCTTGGTGGGCAGTTAGGCGCCTGGCTGGTGTGCCCCCATGGACCGTGGCTGGGACGAACCTGCCTGTGGAGGCTCCCCAGCCTGACTTTGGCCAGAGGTGCTGAAGCCCGCTGCAGCCTCCTGTGCAGCCTCAGGTAGGGGTGGCACTGCGAGGGCCCTGGGTGACGGTTCCCATGGACACGACTGGACACCACGTGGATGGTCCGGAGTGACCCTTTGGTGTCTGTGTGATAGTCCACGTCTGTTGTGCCCCTTGCCCCCTTCTCCACCCATAAATCCTCACCTCTGGGGTGCAGAGGTGTCACCTGGCAGAGGCCTTTTTAAGGGTCCCTTTCTTAAAGGACATCTCCCTGCAGTCACTTTTTGGTTCCAGTGGTGGTGAGGCGAGTTCACCAGCCCAGCCCTCTGAGTGGATTTGCACCAGGTGAGAACAAACTAGACAGAAAAACAATGGCGCCCGGCTTTCTGGGGAGGTCCCTGCAGAGACTTTCATGTTTCTAAACCATGAGCAAAAGTGTATGATTGACAAGTTGTCACGATTATCCTCGACAAGGGAGAAGTACTTTAAAATGTATAATTAAAAAGCTTTTTCTTGAGGTTGTTATCACAAGTTCCAGGAGATGTGAAGAAAATAATCTTGTCAGTAGAAAATAGGAGCCTTTATTTTATTTTATTTTTTGAGGAGATGACCAAAGTATACCCCACATCTCCACTAGGATACAACTTCAGCGAGTGACAGCATGAATGAATTAAAATAATCCATTTAGACTCCTGGGTAATTAAGGAGCCATTTTTTGATGACTCCGTGTTATGTGTAGGCAGATGCTGGATTTTTTTTAACTAAGCAATTACACGGTGCTGGTAACACTGCCGTCTCGATTGTTCGGAATGTCATTATTACTCCTTTCACTCTTGGGAGCTGTACGTGGCTATAGTTCATAATTGTGCTAGCTTCGGGAAAACTTACCAGGAGTTGTAAAACAGCCAAGTGCAAATCAAAACTGTTTTTTACGTAGGAGATTGATAATAACTGAAGGTGAGTTGACCTAACGTTCTGGCTTAGCTTGAGTTCCTTGATTGATTTACTGAGGGACCGCTCTGCAGGAAAATGAAGGGTGAAGGAGCCAAGGAAGGGGAAGGTGCCCACCCTGGGTGTGGTCATGGGGAAGGTATGGCTGGGCTGGGCCCCAGGCAGGAGGCTCTGGGTGAGCCAGCTGTCCTGTGCCACATCACGTCGAGGGGGCAGGATCCATCCCTGAGAGCCATGTCCTGGTGGGAGTTCTGCATCTTGCCCAGTGAGGCTGTTCAATGAAGAGGATGAGTCTTCAGAGCAGGGGCAGCTGTGGCTACCAGCCAACACACCACAGCTGGGCACAGGCTGCCAGCAGGTGAAGACAGACTGCAGAAGTGGGTAGGGCATGGCATGGCCCACAGTGCCCACCCCATGCAGAGCTCAGATCCATTTCTTTCTCACGTTAACTTCATCCACCCATCATTCCGTGCTCCCGGTATTGGGGAAACTCATAATAGGAGGATTGGTGGGGGAATTGTACCCCATAGATGACCCAAGGCCATAGCCAGCAATGTGTCCCTCCTCTCTGTCCCTCAGGTTCGCCCAGTCTTGAGTAGTGCCTGGCTGGTCTGGTGGATTGCCTGGGGGTTTGATCATGGGTCTCCCTTTACACAGGCACTGCCCCCCTTCCTGGGGGCTCCACTCCTGGGCCTTATCACCTCCCAAGGGCCCTGCTTCTAATGTCATCGTGCTGCGGCTTAGGCTTCCCTGCGTGCTTTGGGGGAGATGCAAACATTCAGTCTCTAATGCTGGGTCCCTGTGGAGGGGGCTGTGGGACGGGATCAGGCCACCAGGTTGACCCTCCCTGTGCCTCAGGTCAGGCTTTTCCACCTCGTCCAGGGAACCTTTGACTTAGGCCACTGGTAGTGGAGGTAGCTTCTTGGGTGAGGTGACCTTAGCAGCCAATCCACAGCCATTGGTGGTGTGGCCAGCCTGAGGCCGGGGGCCTGGATGGGCCACCACAGCGCCTGCTGCACCCAAATGGCACGGGCCCAGATTTCAGCACGTCCGGCTTCCCGGCTGTGTGAATTAGGCAGACTGAATCATTTCTGTGTCTAGTCTATAAAATGTCCCATAATGAACTCCCAAACACATTAGTTTTTATTAGTATTACTTGGTTTTGTTGGCATTATTGAAACTCTTCATTTAATGGATATTTTCAAAATAGATGTAGACTAATCTTTTGAGATAAAAATATAAAATTTTTAATGTACTGTTTAATATTTAAATGTACAACTAGTGTCAAGGTCAGTTAACTCAAAATGACCATATTCACTCATTTTTATGAAAAGATACAACTGCTCAATACTCATGCTGAGCAAAATGATTAATAAGGTGTTGATTGGAATTTCTCATTACTAAATGTAGGAAGTGCCTTTGAGGGCCACCAAGAGTCTTGGTCTGGTCCCCAGACTCATTCCTGATGCACGGTGGGACTTGGGAAGATGACAGCCCCCTCGGTTCCTCTGCGGGTCTCCAATAAATGGTACCAGGGAGGAAAGTGATATATCTGAGAATATTTTGACCTGGAATTGGTGGAATGTTGGAAACAGAAATCCATTTAAACTAACTCAAACAAAGGCAGATTATTTTCATTTTACTAAGTTCATCAAATCCAAAGGATGATGTTAAAACCATCCCACAGAAGTTGGGAATCAGATTATCTCCAGGATCTTAGCTTCAGGAAAATCCATGCTTTTTTTTTTTGAAATACAGTTCAAGTTCTAGTTCTCATGATCTGGGTCTCCAAGTTCACAAGACAGAACAGGACTGACAGTTGAGCAGAACACTGCTGCTCCTTCAGGGCCAGGGCCGGTCAGCTGGACCACGGAGGCCCGTGTGGAAGATCAGGACTGTCCTGCTCAGAGCTGCGACTGGGGATGCAAGACAGAAGGAGGCCTTGAATAGGATGGAGGTTAAGCTCAGGAGAAAAAGCTGTGGTTGAGGATGTCCGCCATGCTCGCCATGTGACGTCAGCTTTCTTCTTGATCACCTTGCTGGGCAAGAAGGATGACCTCGCCTGCCTACAGGAAATACATGAGTTTCAGCTTTATCATAGGGCAAACCAGAGCTCAGTAGATCAAGGGCCAAGAAGTAGCACAGCTGTAAACAAGCTTTAATTAATCACTCATGGGTAGCTCTATGATCACAAAATACCCTGACCGTGTTAGTCCATTTTCTGTTCCTATAACAGAATACCCAAAGCTGGATACTCATAAAGAAAAGGGGTTTATTTCATAGCCTCATTTGCTTGGCCTTCTGCAAGTCTTCTCTTAAGTGTGGGTCACAACACGGCAGAGAAATGGCAAGATGATGTCAAGTGATGATAAAGGGGTAGCCTCCCTTATAACACATTACTTTTTTTTTTTAACAAAATAAACTTTCATTTTAAATTTGGTGTCTCAAACCTTTCCTGATATGAAATTAAACAGCATATATTTTACATTGCCACCTGGAAACTATTAAAAGTTCAAAAACTACATGCTATATATACTTCATCTAGCCTTAAAATTTCATTCTCCTATCTTGCTCCCACTTTAAATAATCCTAAGGAAACTTCACACTACGACTCATGAAGTGCATGACAAAGACTAACATTAACCTCTTCCAACTGTGATGCCCCGGGACCTGGCTGCCTCCCACGAGGCTCCACCTCCTTCCTAGAGGCTCTTCCACTTCTGAATTCCGCCACACCAAGGACCACGCTCCCAGCCTGCGACAGGGTTGGGGTAAAAGTCACATGAAGTCCTCAGACGCGCTCATCCTGGAGTACTGCTGAAGCCTCCCTTGTTGAAGGCCTGCCTCAGCTTGGGTTGCCTGGCTCTTTGTCTGTGGGCTTTCTCTGCGGATCTCCTCACTGCTGGTTTACAGCTCCCACAAACTCCAGGTTCCTGCTTCCAATGCCATCTTTTTGTTCTCCCTTACGGACGGAGAAAGTAAATGCTTTGGAAAGTTTTCTTTAATTTGGTAGGATTTTGAAGAGGGGCCTGGAGCTCAGTGTGCATTATTGATAAAAGTTAGGACAAAGCACAGCTCTTTGCCGTGCATCACGGCTGCGGTTGGTGTTTTGCATTGTGATGGTAACAGAGGGGTTTTAGTGTGTTAGCTTCTGCCTTAGGTTTTTGTCTCTTTCATGAGGCATCTTTCCAACAGTGGATCATCAGAGACAAGGCCCCTGGAAAAAAATTAATTTCTGATGCTTGATCTTTTCATCTTTTTTAGTCAATATGTGCCTGATTAATGCTAGTTTCAAGGAGAAAAATAGATTCCATTGTAGACAAATCAACAAGAAAACAGTCTTTCTTTTCAAGAGAGCTACACACACAGAATGCTGTGCACTTGGGTGGATTTATCCACGGATGAGAGTGGGGGGTTATTTCCTCAGACAGTGGAAGATGGACAAAGCCCTGGTCATTCAGTCACCAATACATGTAATCCTGAGTCCACAGCTGGATTTTAGCTCCACATGACCCAGTTTCCAATCCTCATCACAAGAACTGGAATGCAGTCCACTGGGATGTTTTAAGTCACAAGTTTGCAGCTGGAGGAGAAGAATCCACCCTCTCACATGAGTGAGTGGTGCTGAGTCCTTCCCTGGGGGACCTGGAGGCTCCTCCTCCCTGTGCAGCAGCTGAGCCCACACCGGGATCTGGGGCTGCTCCTTCATGGGGATGCAGAAGCCAGTACCGGATTTCCTTCATGTCTGGCCACTTGTAAGTGTTCAGCCTCCGCATCCCTCCCTAAAACTACTGTCCTCCAGGCAATAAGTTGATTTCCCCCAGCCTCTGAAAGTGACCCAGGCATTTTGCAGACAGGATTTATGCAGCGTTCAGTACCCTCCAAACTTGACCTAGCTGAAGCTCAAATTCTTCGTCTTTGGCCAGAGAAAAGTGGTCAAGTTGGCTTCCGGATCACTCTGACTTGCCAACAGTCTATGGTTTTAGTAAGCTCTTGTTTCCTGCAGTGACAAGGCGTTCCCGCTTCATCTATCCGTTATCTGCCCCAGATCTTGAGTCTGGGATTCACTGAGAAGTCTTGGTTTCTTGCAGGAGGAAGGAGATTTCAAAGCCATAGTTGGGGCTCCGACTGATGACAAAGCTGTGTTACTTTGATGCATTCTTATACATGATTTATTTGACTACCCATAAAACATGACTTTTCAAATTTATTTTTTATAAAAGTGGTGATTAGCAATTCTTTTTAGTAGAAATAAAATATAATCACATTTTTATTTTTCTAAAGAATAACATTGAACCAAATGCCTATAATCCCAGTGACTCAGGAGGCTGAGACAGGAGGATCAAGTGTTCAAAGCCAGCCTCAGCATCTTAGTGAGGCCCTCAAACACTGTGAGAAAGCCTATCCCCAATAAAATGCCAAAAAAAGGGGGGGGTGCTGGGGATGTAGCTCAGTGGTTAAGTGCCCCTGGGTTCAATCCCTTATACCAAAACAAAACAAAGCAAAACAAAAAACAGGAACATTGAATCAATTTATATTTCCAAGCTAATACCATTTCTTCTTATTTTTGTGGTATGGTTTTGAGATTCAATATTTACCACTGGATCTTCTAAGGCAGAGAAAGTACATCTTAACCCTGGACATGCAGTAATCTCTAACTCATTTCTGTCTTATTAGTGGGCTCTGCCTACGGGGAGCGTTTACTTCTTTAAGAGGATTTTAGCTGTAGACATCTCTGCTGCAGACCTCTAGCTCCCGTTTCCTTCGGGTTCAGTCTAATCCCAAAGTCTGGCATTCGCATAGTCTCTCCTTGCTGGGGTTTGTTATTTATTTATTTATTATGGGGAGTACCAGGGGATTGACCTCAGGGTCACTGGTCATGAGCCACATCCCAGCCCTATTTAGTATTTTATTTAGAGACAGAGTCTCATTGAGTTGCTTAGCGCCTTGCTGTTGCCCGAGGCTGGCTTTGAACTTGAGATCCTCCTGTCTCAGTCTCCGGAGCTGCTGGGAATTACAGGCATGCAACACTGCCTGGCTCGGGCTTTATTTTTAACCACTTCACTCCCGTTGTTCATTCTAAGACACCTTGCTAACTGTGCAGAGCCTCTTCCTGTTGTCCTCTGACATGGGTTTTGGTACTGACAGTCGGGGGTTCAGAACTAGTGCATTTTATTTGGGGAAACCAGTCAGCTCTTGACCTGGGTGAGCCTTGTTCTGGGAAAACCCAAATGCTGCTGAGGAAGGGCTGGTGTGAGTGTCACCCAGGTGCGGGTGCTGAGGACAGGCAGGCATGGAGCACTGGGAGGGGCTGCCACACAGAAGAAATAGCCAAGGGCAAAGGGCTTGGGCGGGAAGTTTGGAGAGTGGTGGCACGGGAAGACCTGTGGATGTCACCATCCTGCTCGTTCTCAGCCACATGGAATCTTCTCCAGGTTTCCTTCATTAATGCACACTGCACCCTTTTCCCAGGGCAGAGCCTCACTTCTGTTTCATGAACATATTCTGCTCCTATTCGTCTGTCTCCATCTGAGGATGCGACTGCATTGTGCTGTGACACTTGTGTTTTAAACCATGCTCTCTCCCGCGGTCTCTTGTTCCCAATTACGCTGTAATTTTCCCGGAAGGGAAGGAGGGATTTGAGTGTCCACCATGGAGCTGGTGGCCTGCTGAGTGCTCTTCAGGCACTGTGAGCAGAGGGCAGCGGGTGAGGAAGACAAGAGGCACATGGACCCACACACGTGGGCACATGCCCGTTTCCAGGGTCCCTGAGTGTGCAGGAGAGGCTCAGAGAAGTTGTAGATGAGGAGGGACCTGGGGCAGCTGAGGTGATTGGCAGGGAGCCTCTCCAAGGGGACCCTGGGGCTGGGATGCGCCTAGCTCATGTCCTCTCATCTTGCTGCCCTTTACTTCCTTTTGTAGCCCGCACATGGTGACTGTATCTCCCTCAGACTCACTTTATGCAGGATTCACACCCAGCTCTCACCAGCACCACAGGGCAGAATCCACCCCTCACCTTGGGGCTAGGCCAGTTGGAGCAAGGTGGGGTGGCCATGTGGAAGGAAGATGAGAGACACCAAGGGCCAGGACACCCTTATCCCCAGGGGAGAGTGCCTGCTCATCCCTTCCCTGGGAGCCCTCGGAGTTGCAGGGTGGAGGTCTCTGGAGGACAGCCCTCTGCCCTGGAGGCTGCTTCCCCTCGGGTCATCAAGGCTGCTGTCTCAGAGCTCCCTGCAGACTCCCCTGGGGGTACCACCCCAAGGGGAACACGTCCTGCCACCAGCCAAGTGTCACGTGCAGAGAGAAGGATCCAATTCCTCATTTACAACTGGGTTTTGTGATTCACTCCCTTGTAGATGAAAAAGAGGTTAGAAAACTGATCTGGATTCCAGGTTCTAGGAATCAAAGGGGGATTCTAGCTCTGACTGCCACGTGGCTGCTTGCCTGCCGTGCTGTGGCGCACACCGAGCCTTCTGCTCCGGCGGAAGCTGCCTTTCCACCTGCTCCTCTCTGGTTTCCTGGGTTGTGGTGTCAATGTCTCAAACCGCCTTGAGCCTCACCTGGAGCCAGACCTTTAAATTGTGATCAATGCATCTAAAATGCGCTTGCAGGCTCTTGGAGGATCCTAACTATTTATATAATTTACATCTTATTTCAGGAATGTAGTGGCCAATTAAACTGTCTTCAGTATCAGATTCTTGTAGGGAAACATTAACAGTGACATTTTCACTTGCATTCTACAAGTTGCTGTGAAAATGATTAGGGTCCTGAAGTGTTTGCTAATAACACGTTAGCTGGGAAGTGACTGCTCTTTCAAGGAATTCCTGCACTAATAAAGCTGTCTTCTACTTGCAGCTTATGGGTCAATTTTTCTCTCATTTTTCTACGTCATGAACCCCACGAAGAGTAGTCTGCTCGGGACAGGGAGCTGGTAGTGTGAGTGCGGATCTCAGGGCTTGCCGGGACCTCTCCTGCACACCCATCACTGGCACCCGGGGGGTTCGGCTGTCCACTCGGTTTCTCTCCTGACAACCGGAGGGCTCAACCTTCCTCCTCATTCCCCCAAGACCCTATCATTGCACCCTGGGCTAGTTCTCTCCAAACAGCTCTTCATAATAGCTAAACTGTGGAGCCAACCTAGATGCCCTTCAGTAGATGAATGGATTAAAAAGTACGGCATATATACACAATGGAATATTACTCAGCAATAAAAGAGGATAAAATCCTGGCATTTGCAGGTAAATGGATGGCATGAATGGCATTGGATAAGATAATGCTAATTGAAGTTATAACCAATCCCCCCAAAACAAATGGTGAATGTTTTCTCTGATATAAGGAGGCTGACTCATAGTGGGGTAGGGAGGGGGAGCATGAGAAGATTAGATGAACTCTAGATAGGGCAGAGGGGTGGGAGGGGCCAGGGGTTAGCAAGGATGGTGGAATGTGATGGACATCATTATCCAAAGTACATGTATGAAGACATAAATTGGTGTGAACTTACTCTATATACAACCAGACATATGAAAAACTGTGATCTATATGTGTAATAAGAATTGTGATGCATTTCACTGTCATGTATAAAAAGTAAAAGTAATTAAAAAAAAAACCCTGCTCTTCAAATGGGGTGGTCACAGCTCTACAGGAAGTCTCACTTGGGCAGCCCTGGCCCTGGCCCCGGCCCTGGCCCCCGGCCTGCAGCCTGCCGGCCCAGCTGATGTGAACAGCTCACTGTGCATCCTGCCCTGGCTGGGATCCTGCACTTTCCTGTCTATCTCCGTGGCTGGTCTGAAGAATGGAGGAAGCAGGATCTGTGCGATTCTGGCAGTGGCAGCCACTGAAGGCTTGCTTCATGAGTGGGCGAGTCCCTGGAACACCCGGGGACATGGAGGCAGCCCATGGAGGGCATCTGCCATCGCACCCGTGAGCCCCAACCCTCAGGCCTGCTGGGAAAGCGCAGATGCAGCCGGGAACGTCTGCATCTTGACCAAATCCAGCCTCATGTCATTTGTCAAGGGGAGGTTTGCCAAATGACACCCAGTCACAGCTGAGGTGGACACGGCTGCTGGCCTTGGACGAGAGCGGCGTCTTCTGTTCCGGCACTGCCCACCTCCACAAAGGCCCCAGATGCCCTCCCTGCTGTTGGGGACTCTGTGCTGGGTCATGAGTGGTGACACTGTTTACCGAGCCTCGAGTCACACTGTGAAGCATGGGCTGATCCTTCACTCCCCTCTGTCAAGTCCAAAATCAAATATTAAGGACACAGGACAATTAGAGAATTTAAATAAGATCTGTCACTACTAATTTTCTGCTTTTGATAACTTTATTGTGGTTAGGATGAGTACGTTGGGGTACGTAGAAGCAAAGGGACTATGTATCTGAAAGAACGATAAAACGTTTGGGTAATCTGGGCGAAAAGTGTATGGGAATTCTTTGTAGCAATTTTGCAACTCTTATGTAAGTCTGAAATTATGTCATAATAAAAACTTTAAAATACAAAAAGAAAGAAAGAAAGAAAGAAAGAAAGAAAGAAAGAAAGAAAGAAAGAAAGGCATCCAAAGTATTCAAAGAACCTTCAAAGAATTCACAAAGCTGGATTCTTCACCAGCTTCCTTGCTTTCCTGAGGCCGAGATGAGGTTCATTGAAGAAGGACGGATCAGATCCACAGCTTGGACACGGGGGTCTGGCGTGTTTGCTCCCTGGGTGTGGTTGGTGAGCTTGCTCGGCAAGGTTGACTGAGAACCCGTGTGTCTGAAACTTCTCATGCACCAGGACGGACAATGTCCTTGTGAGGACTCTCCCTGCCCTAGCAGATGTTAAAGCTTGGAAACACAGCAGGAGTTGATGTATGTTAAGGCAAAGTAGGAAGCACTCTTAATTCTAGCTTCCTAGCCTGAGTGAGAATCAAAATACCAGAGCTGAGGAACCCAATATTTCTCCCATGTAAGGTTGACTTATGATGATGCGTCTTCTTCCAAGCTAGTTTTATAACTCATTTTTACGTTGATTTCAAAACAATTTTAGTCAGATATCTTTGGCTAAATAATTTTTTTTTAATTCAAAGACCACAGAATGACATGAAAAACATATTGTCTCCATATAAAGTAATTAAGTTTACCAAATAGCAGATAAACTCTGATTTAATATTTGCAGAAATTGTAAGAAAATGAATGGAACAAAGATACTGAAACAGTAGTTATCTGAGTTACAGACCTTTAGCTTGACATCCTCTTTCCTGTCTTTTTGTGCAAAAAGGTATACAGTGTACATGTGCACTATTTTGTAATAAGAACTAAGGTAATTTAAAAATCAGAAACAAAGGAAAAACATTCATGGTTCTGTTTTTTAAAAGTTTTCTTTCACTAGCAATGGGTGTGCTCTTTCATCTTTTGGACTAAAATGGAATCCTTCGCACTCACACACATACGCTGTACTCAAGTAATCACTCATTAAAAGGCTGCTATTTTATTGGTTTTGTTTTTTAAGAACCCATTTATGAGGTAACTGTATTTATGTGGGTTTGTCTCTGTCCTCTATTCTGCACCATTGGTCTACAAGTCTATTTTGGTGCCAATACCATGCTGTTTTTGTTACTATAGCTCTCTAGTATAGTTTAAATTCTGGTATTGTGATGCCTCCTGCTTCACCTTTCTTGCTAACAATTGCTTTAGCTATTCTGGACCTCTTATTTTTCCAAATGAATTTCATGACTGTTTTGCTATTTCTGTGAAGACCATCATTGGAATTTTAATAGGAATTGCATTAAATCTATATAACACTTTTAGCAGTACGGCCATTTTGACAATATTTATTCTGCTTATGCAAGAACATGGGAGATCTTTCCATCTTCTAGGATCTTCTTCAATTTCTTTCTTTAGTGTTCTGTGGTTTTCATTGTGGAGGTCTTTCACCTCTTTTATTAGAGATTCCCAAGTATTTTATTTTTTCGAGGCTATTGTGAATGGGGTAGTTTTTCTAATTTCTCGTTCAGTTGATTCATCTCTGATGTAATGGAATGCAATTGATTTGTGGGTGCTAATTCTATATCCTGCTACTTTGATGAATTCATTTATGAGTTCTAGAAGTTTTCTGGTGGAGTTTTTGGGGCTACTAAATATAGAATCATATTGTTTGCAAATAAGGATAGTCTGAGCTCTTCTTTTCCTATTTGTATTTCTTTAATGTCTTTCTTCTAATTGCCTTGACTAGAGTTTCAAGATAAAAACAAACAAACAACAAAAAAAAACCCACTATGAAATAAACGTCAAGGTGTGGAGAGGGTTCTGAATAGGGATGCAGCTGCAGTGCCAAGGAAGACCAAAGGATGTCCCTGCCTCTGTTGCAGGAGCAGCTGTCCTGGGGTTCAGCCAGAGGGGCTCCAGGAGTGTCCACTGGTGCCACACTCGTGTCTTCCAGTGTCCGTGGTGATTTCCATTCATCATCTCTTGCATTTGTGGCAGATACTTCCCTGGACATTTGACCAGGCTCCTTACACCACCCGAAGCCCTCCTTCCTGGCCACCACCTCTGCTCCATCTCTGATTCAAGAAAGGTGCCAGCCCTGTGCCATTCCAGGACTCTGAGCTCCGGGCGATGGCTGGGTGCTCTGTGGGCCTTGAGATGTGCGTTCTTTCTGTGGTGGTGTTCTGTTAGAAATAGGTGCTGTTTGCACATTTGGACGGTTACGGGAAGGAGAATGATGCTCCTGCCATCTAGCCAAGGCTGCACCCCTGGCCCATGTTGGGGGCTTTACATGAAGAAGGTGCCTGCTGACTCCCCTGAGGCTGGAGGAAGAAGACAGGGCGTTCCACTTGGGGTCCTCATTTGAAGTGCACAGGTGTTGTTTCTGAGTCCAGCCACCTTGTGCTGAGCTTAGATGCCACAATTGCCACTCGGATGGCCATGACTGGCTGGGGTCAGCAACAGCAACCGGAGTCTGGGCAGGCTTATTTCATCCTCTCCACATACTGCTGTGGACGGCGGCTTGATCCTGAAAGCAGCCGAGACACGAGACAGGAGCGGCATCAGAAGGGCCCCGGGCTGCACCTGCAGCTAGGTATGGTGTCCTCAGGCCCCGGAGAAGTGTGGCCGGGAAAGTCCACACCTCTCCTCATCACCTTCCTTGACATCCCCCAGGGCTCCCTCTCAGTGAACCTGTACTGAGCTTCAATTCTGCTTAGAATGAGCCCGAACTATGTATAGGAGCCCATTTTCAATTTTTATGGCACCAAAACATTTGATGTCTTTTCACACTATGGAAAAACAATAGACTTGATCAGGGCATCTGAGATTTAGACAATCATCACACACCCTCACACACACACACACAGACACGATATATATACAGAAAACCACTATTGCATATTCCAACGAGCATTCTAATTACCCAGTTAACTTGAAGTTTCCTTGTATCAGATTTTACTTTAGGCACGAGGTCTTCTAATCCCTTAGTTTTCCTGCTAGCTCTGTGTCAGTGGGGTGACCAATGATGGCATTTGGGTAGATGGGGGAGGGGTGCAGTCCTCTCCCTGGACTGGGAAGCCTGGTCCAAGGAGAGGGACCCACAGAAGGTGTGTGCAGATGTCGAGGGGTGTTGCTGCCCTGGGAGGTTCTGAGGGTTTCTTCTCACCAAGTGTTTGTTTGTCTGGGTTCCTTTTATCAACGAGAGCTCTCAGTCCTCAGTGATATCTGGAGACAGGTGGGGAATTCCACCTGAGATTCAGCACAATCTAACCAGGTGTCCAAGGTCATGCCAGGAATCCCTGAGGGGGCTCCTCTATGCTGCCCATCTTGGAGGTCACATCCCAGGCATGTGGCCGTCCCAGGTTCTCCTTGTGTGCACCTGGGGCTGGTGTGGCAGCAGGGCCACCTTGTCCAGGAAACTCAGTTCTTGGGGATCAGCAGCCTCCTGGACTCCCTGTGCAGGCAGATGAGGACCTCACAGGGGTTTCCCCGCTCCCACCAGGCCAGAGCTGCTGCTGCAGGGTCCTGAGAGCCCAGCCTTTCCTGCGGCTCCTTCAGTGGATCTTAAGTGCACACAGCTGAACCTTTACAGAGTGCCACGTGCACACTGCGCTACACCACGCGTGACTTCTTCCCGTGTTCTCAGGCCTTTTGCAGGAAGGCTCTGCTCACACATCTCCAGCACCACCAGAGCGACACTAATGCCTTTCATTTGGGTAGTTTTACACTTTGCCCACTGCTTCCCTGATTGCTCTCTTTGGAATAAACTCCTCCTTACGTTCTGGCCAGATCATCCTTCGTGATGATTGGTAATTTTGCTCTAAAAAGCTAGACAGAGTTTTAGGGTTGGGAGCACGATCCTCTGAAAATGTGCAAGTTTTTGATTGCTTGTGATTGATAAGTAGGATTTATAGTGCTGAGCTTCGGGAAACGATATTCACTAAATTATCATCTTTGCCTTAGAAAACTGGGCTCTATTTTCCTCCCCTCAAAATGTACAGGAAGAACAGACCTTGGAAAGAGAATGAATCAGCAGATGAAGCCCAGAGAGAGACAAGCTTTTACAGCGAGGGCTATTTTGGGAATTTGGTTGTTTTCCTTTGTGAGGGTAATTCATCATTTCTTTCCTCCATTTTTTATGTGCACAGAATTTTGTTTAAAGGCAGTTTGGTAAATTGCTGGCTTCAAATGTGATTAGAAAATGATTGTTCTGAATTATAACCAGCCAGACACCTTTTCTTGTGCAAAAGCCAGCCTCGTGATGAAGAACCAGAAGTCCTATTGACCAGAATCTACAAATGCCCTTAATTGGCAGTCCTGCCTTGGTGCTGGGCTACTCTCCAGGAAGGAGGTAGACCTCTGGAGCACCTGCCTGGCCCCTGCTTGCCCCCTCCCCTCCCAGAGCCACAGCCCGCAGAGCTGGGACACTGGCAGGCTGGAGACGATCCTGCTCCTTGGGATGTTGAAGTCTTGATTGCTGCCTGGCATTCCTTCCAGCCTGTCAGAGCCCATAGAAGTCCTGGTGCCATTAGTCCCACCTAGGAGGTCCTGTCTGCGTGCCCTCCCCAGCCAAGGAGCCAGGAGGCACGGCTCCACCTGGGTGGAATGGCTGTCAATGGCTTCTCCTACCACCTCTTTAATAGAAGAGTGGCCACTAGTTGACATGATATCTGTGCTTGAGGAACACAGACCCTCAGGCCCGAGGGGGACACAAATGGCACACCTGTAGCCAGCAGCCCCAGAGACAGGTGGGCGCCACGACACAGTGCTCAGAGCTGCCTTCCAGAATGTGACGGGGGGTGCAGCTGGGAGACAGACCAGTTGGCAGAGGGAGCTGCTCCACTTCCTGCCATGACCTGCACTCAAGGTCTGACAGACGTCCCCACTCAGGGCACCTCCGAATGACAGGCCCAGTTTCAGGAACCCACAGTGGAACTGTTGCTTCCACCTACACCATGTCACAGCTACGTCCTCCCTTCCCCACCCCCCTCACAGTGGTGACTGCAGGTGCCCATGCTCATCCCTGGGTTCGGTGCCAACAATCTGCATCTCGGAGCAGCCTCCTGGCCCCAGCCCTCCATGTGGATGGGCTCATGGATTCCCCAGCTCTCAGCCCAGAGGTCTCACCTGGTCCTGGTCTCTTCCAAGTGTGATTTGAGAGATAATTGTAAACTGTGCATTGGAGCATATCAACCCTGCCTTCATCTCTTCAGTGGCTTTGTCTTTGTTCTTAGAAACAAACAATAGCACCCGTCAGATGGCCGCCAAGTCACTTGACCACAACTGTCATCCAAGCTAGGACAGTTTGGAGAGTACAAGCAAAATATAACTGAACTTGTGCAGTTTTTGAAATGTTTATTTTCTTAATGACAAATAGGTTTCAGGTGTTGATAGAGCTCTAAAATTATTCTATTTTAAAAACTGCCTAATATATGAGAATAACATATACATTAAAGCAACATTTAATTTCCATTGTTAATTCAACATTAAAATAAGCAGAATAATCATTATGGGTACATATTTAGAAAATTTATCAGCTAGTTAGCATATTTTTTCTACTATTAAGTCACTGGTATTTTTCTTCAGAATGTATTTTTAATAAGGTCTTAGTTTTTGTAATATTTTTAAAAAATTAGCTGTAATATTTCACAAAGTTGAACTTTATGATGAATAAATGTGAAATTAATGAGGTCATTAATTTAAGACTCAGCTATATTACTATGGCATTTTAAGTTGAGAGTATTCTTCCAACAGGTGCTGATGTACCTGGTACACTAATAGCAAGTTTCTCAGCAAAGAAGGGGCTTCTTGATGCTAATTTTTATATTGAAATACAGAAATGTTTCAGACCAAGTATCTTCCAATTTGCTGACTTTTATCTCCAAAGCATTATTCTTTCTTAAGTATTTTTTGCAAGATAAAACCTATTATATAAATTATCTCTGTTTATGAATGTTCAAAATGGTTCCACTAAGTTTTGATGTTGAAAATCACAGGTCTCCTCCATGTCATCTCATTCTGGTGCCAAATACATACACCTTTGGCTGTTGAGTTCAAAGCCCTCCAAAAATGCTTCATGAAACCAGAGACATGAAGTTTCAGAATTATATTTCAGCACCCTATAAGTTCTCATCTTTAAAAAAAAATTAGTTGTATAATTGCTCTTTAAGAGTAAATTTCATGTTCTTGCTACTTCCTAGCTTTGTTACACAAACTTGAAATTTGCTAGAAAGTTCCGGTAGCCAAAGTCTTCTTTTCCTGCATCACTGATAACCTAAGTTTGGAAATTTCCAGTTTTGGGCAAATGAGTTCAAACGTCCATTCTCTATTCAGGATGTGCTGAATGATTTACAAACATGGTGATTAAAAGCATAAATCTCTTCCAAAAATATTCTTACTGATACACACTGTATGTAGGGTACATAAATTTTATATGCACAGCCTGATCTTGATTTAAAAAATTAATATGCCCTTGTAGCCACAGCCCAGATAGAGACAGAGTATGTTGCCATCTCTCCCAGCCTCTGCCTTCCCAGTGAGACTCCCGCGTGTGTGTCCCCTACTTGACCTCTTCCCACAGCGTGGGCAGGATAATGGCCCCAGAGTGTCCTCCCTCATCCCTGCACCTATGAAGATGCTGTGTTTCAGGTGGAGGGAGTGAGGGTCCTCGATCCACTGACCTTCAGGTGGGGTGCCTACTCTGTTTCCCTGGTGTCTTTGTGTTGGCACAGTGCCAACACAAAGGTCTTTCCAGCAGACAGAGGAGACTCAGAGAAAGAGTCCCACTGTGAGAGACACGCCACCTGCCCCCACCAGCCTTGAGGATGGAGGGGGCCAGGAGCCAAAAAGTAGAGGACAACAGTGAGTCCGCGTGCCCTCCCCTGGCTTCCAGCAAGGAGGGCCACCTGATCGCCTGTGCTTTCGGCCGGGGGAGCCATTTTGGACCTCTGACTCCAGAGTGTAAGAGAATGGATGTCCCTTGTTTTAAGCCACTAACTGTGATAATTTATTAGAGCAACAATGAAGAAATGAAGAAGTGCCGTGCATCAAGTTGGTTACTTGCTTTTGCTTTTGTGTGGAGGTTTAACTGACAGGACATGCGCAGCCCAGGCATACCCTGGGTTGAGACTGGGAAAGGTGCAGGCCTCTGTGTGACCGACATCCCCTGCAGACACGGAGCAGTCCCTCATCTCAGAAAGGTCCCTGCGCTGCCCTCCAGCCAGTCCTGCCCCCTGCCCAGCGGGGCTCACTGTTCTGACCTCTGTCGCCATGGTTGGCCTGGCCTGCTACTGAAGGTCAGTGGGTGGGATCACAGGCGGCTATCTGTGCTCTATATATCTCCTTTCTTTGCTTAACACGCTGCTTTAGACCCTCTCCTAGGGGTAGGAGCCGGCAGGCTTCCAGTCTGGGGATATAATGAATGAAACTGCTATAAGTATTATTCTAGAGGTCGAGTTCTGGCCTCTCTTTCCCTGCTTTTAGACACAGGCCTCAGAGTGGAGTGGCTGAGTTTCGGGGCAAAATACTCCTCCCCAGAAACCTCCAGAATCCTTCCACGTGGTCCAACCACCTTGCATTACCACCAGCCACGTGTCAGCCATCAGTGTTCTCCGTCCTTGGTAAGGGGACATTGCCAACCCTGCTCACGACGGCCACTGGAGCATGAAGTGGGGTGTCCTGGTCACTTTAGTGAGTCTCCACGGTGACTAACAACATGGGTGCCTTTCCATGAGTTTATTGGCCAGCACACATTTTCATTTGTGAGCTCCCCTTCAAGTTTTCCCCCTCCTTTCAAATGCTGGTGTGTTTTTATTATTGACTGGTTAGAATTTTTAAAAATACACACCGTAGACATGTAGAGCGCAACGTAGAGGTCAAGGCTATTTGTCTTTCCAGCTAGCATCCTTGTTCCTCAAACCCTGCTCTGTATTTGTCACCATCTTTAGTCTAAGAAGCATTGTTTAGTTATTCTGTGCCTGTGCATATGTTAACAGTGTGTGCATCCAGAAATAAGTTCTGGTTTTGGCTCATGGGGTCCCTCAGCTGGTTTGAATGCAGTCATGAATTATGGATACACCATAGTCATAATTTCTTTCCCAATGTGATTCTGGTTTACAGATTTTAAATTTGGTAAAAAATAATGTGCCTTTGTAAAGATATTTTGCTCCACCAAAACTATTGTTCACATCATTACACAAAGTAAATAATTCTGTGTTCAATGTTGAATCTTTTTTATTTATTTATTTATTTATTTTTAAATTTTTATTTCTCTTTTTTTATTGGTTGTTCAAAACCTTACAAAGCTCTTGACATATTTCATACATTAGCTTCAAGTGAGTTATGAACTCCCATTTTTACCCCAAATACAGATTGCAGAATCACATCGGTTACACATCCACATTTTTACATAATGCCATACTAGTAACTGTTGTATTCTGCAATGTTGAATCTTTAACCAAATATACAAGAAAAATTGGCAAGAATGTTTCACCTCCATTAAAACAAAGTAAAACAAAACATTCCAAAAAGTTTTTCTTTTAACTTATCAACACATCAGTATTCAACTATTATAATTAACTAGTTTTTTATTTAAAATGCCTCATGATGTGATCTAAAACTACATCATCTGTTACAAACATTTTCGGTCATGAAACAAATTTATTAATACGTATTTCTTCACTTTTTGTGCACGTGCAAGAAAACTTGGAATTGAAAATGTGCAACGTTAATTTAGAAAACAGTCATTTGGTTTAAGGTCAAGCTACTTGGTATGAAAGTGATTTCGCCTTCAGCAACTGCTGGCACTGTATTGTCACCTTCGGGCACCCACTCATCAGGTTACTGATATTCCCAAGCAGCTCTGTGTCTTTTGATTTTTGTGTGCTCTGTGATGTCACCATGTTGTGCACGAGCACAGAGCATGATAAATACTGACAGATGTTTTGTACACATTACATATTTATCACCAACATTCTTGACAAATACAAATAATTTTTAATTAAGCATGCACTTTCACATTTTAGCTCATTACTGCTGAAGGTGTTTAATAAAAGCAATGTCAAATAAAATAAACAAATAATCATGGTTTTTACAGGGTAATATATTAACCAGCTGTAGGAATAAGAGCCTGCAGACCTCCAGCTGATAGGATTCTGCCTTGATTTCCTGCAGCACAACCCAGGATTTCTCTTGTTTACCACTAACCTTGCTGAAGGTAGCCTGGTGGCACCGTGCATCTTGCAGGCTTCGGCAAGTATCAGGACAAAATTGGCTTGTAAATCAGTAGATGGCAGGGGCAGCCGGTTGTAAAACTCTTCTCATTATGGCTGGAGGGAAGGGGGACTCAGCGACTCCCAGCTGCTTGTGTCTGAGCATTTTTATTAGCAATGCCCTTCCGCATGCTGCCCTTGGAAAGAAGGTCATGCAAATCTCATATCCTGCCGGTCGCTGAAACTACCAGAAGGAGCGCTGCTTTACCTACTTTACCATAATTTTGTGCAAAGGGTAAAGATACTTTGTTAAAAATGGAAAAATCGGAGACAAATATTCAATCACATTGGAAGCCAGAGAAATGGTCAGAGTCGGGACTCTCATTTCCAGTTAGGACAACTGATCATGCCCTATACAACTTTGTGCACTCTCTCTCCTCCCGCTGCAGCTTCACAGAGGCATGGTCCTCCTTGTGTGGTGACCTTCATGTGGACATTTGATTCAGGTTTTCTCCATTGCTGGACTCAGCCTCCACAGGCACAGCACTCCCAGTGGATTTGACTCACCATTGGATGCCCATTCTCCAGGGGGCTGTCTGCCAAACAAGACTGCTCAACAAGAATGTTGACCGATCATCAGGTCCAGAAGGAGGAAAGTCAAAGATGGGGAACCCTCATATCAAAGCTCTCAGGGGAGAGAGCCTCTCCGTTGGAGGGCTGTGGGGGACACACATTAACTGCAGAGGAAGATAAAGTACAGATATGAGCGATGGCTTTTAATTATTCCTTTTCATTTCTTAATTTGCACATTTTTTTTTGGTGACCATAGTACTTGAAAACATTAGTTCTCTCTTACATGCAGGAGATATGTTCCACACCCCCAGCAGATGCCTGAAGCCCTGGAGAGTCCTGAACACCACGAACACAATGCTTTCACAGACGTACCCATGATAAAGTTCAATTTATAAAACATGCACATGAAGAGATCAACAGCAATAACTAATTATAAAGAAGTATACCTGTAAAAATTTACTAAAATAAAATATACATGAATGTGATATTTTTCAAAAATCTTAGTATGTTGTTCTTGCCCTTCTTCTCTGTGATAGCCAGTCCCTGGGGGGACTATTACAGTATTGATCTCCAGTAGTCACAGGCACCAGTGGAAGCTCACTCCAGGTGCCCTGCAAACCCACGGTGCTCCCCACTGTATCCCAACAAACATGCACGTGTGCCACACACACTCAAGCCATTTGGTAGCATGATAACATTTGGAAAAAATTAATTATGAATATGAGTACATTTATAAAATCATCAACTTTTAAAGTTACATATATAAATAAAATATGAAGATATAAACAAGCATGCATTTAGCTAATTATTACAGTAACAAATTAACTCCGAAGTCTCAATGACTTACTGTAGCAACAACTTTTTCCTGCGACAGTTAGACGCAGGGCACAGTGCAGGTTCTGCTCCAGATACTGACACAGGCAACCAGTCTGGCCCAGACTCCAGCCTCCTGGGTCTACACCCTTCTCAGTTACAGCAGCTAAGGGGTCTGTCCCTGCTCTGGAGTGCTCTGCTCAGCAGTGTCACACCTCACTCTGCTCCCAGCCCATTGTCCAAACGAGAACAGGGAGTATGGCACATAGACTGCCTGTGTGTGCTCGGCCGTTTGGCTTCTGTGAGACTAACAGGAAGTGCCGGGGAGGACCCAGAGCTGGTATTGTCTCTCCTAGCCTGTCCTCCACCATGCCATGTCTTGACCAGGTCTCCTGCGTTCCTCTCTAATGGAGATAGAGTCTTCTCCTGAGATCCCCTCCAGCCTTAGCTAGGGCCATGGTTTCCCAGTGTTGCTAAGAATCCTTGAACCCATCCCTGCTGTGTGTGTGTGTGTGTGTGTGTGTGTGTGTGTGTGTTGATTTCTTTACATCTCACCAGGACTTGTTCCTGTCAATCGAGTCTTTTCATTGTGTGCTCCGTGTTTCCTGCTGAAGGCCTTCGCTCCAGCAGCTCCGTTGTTGCTGATCACAGAATAACACTTGGGCCTGCCCAGGAGAGACGTCCTCAAGTCCTGTCCAGCAGCTGAACGGAGCCCACAAGTTCAGGCTCTGTAGGATGCACAGTGGCCTTGACTCATGGCTCCTGTTAGACCACTCCTGGGACTGCAAAGGGGGTTGTCCACACACCAAAGAACCAGTGAGGGAGCGCCACCTGTGATCATCAGTAGCCACTCAGGAAGCTGCTGAGAGGTACGTGGAAGTCGAGGTTCACGCGGATTCTGAAAACGTTTTGGTGGTCACATTGCAAAGACCTTGCTCTGGAGGAGGGACTGTTACTTCATTAGCTCTGGACGCTGGTCTCTGTGAGAACATCTCTTGTTCCAGTTCCCACGTCTACCTTCTGGGAAGACCTTATCGACTCTGTTCCATTTGGCTAAATCAGATGTGGGCTTCAGGAATATTTCCGCAGTGAGGGAAGTGTGGCTTTGCCAGCCCACTCTCTGCCTCCAAAATGTTAGGGCCTCAAGTTTTAAATCTTCGTATGCTTTCTCAGGCCAAGTTCGCAGGACAGTTCCTGTAAAAGCTCAGTAGGTTTCTGATCTGTTTTCACTCACTTCCGTGCTCAGCTGTTATAGAAGAAGTACTTCAGGAAGAGACAGCAGGACGTGAACACCTTACTCAAAGGTCCAGACTGTTGCAAGAAGGGACAGAGAGTGAAGTCACCTCGGAATTCGGCAAGGACAGCTGGGGACTTACAGCAATGATCAGCCCGGCGGGTGCCAGGGCCTGGAAAATTACTAAGAACTGCTGAGGTCTCAGGGTGAGGCAGAGGAGGCTGACCAGAGATTAAGAGAGGTGACTGTCACTGACGTGGCTTAGCAGGACTCTTGCTGAAACGAGCCACCTGGAGTCCTGGCTGAACCTGCTCTGGGGGCCAGGACGAGGGCCAGGACGAGGCCTTGCTGAGGGCCACAAGGGAGCCTCGCCAAGGCCTGTGCTCACTGCTGTCCGCTCCTGCGCGTGTTGCCTCCACAGTCTGCCCTTTCCTAATGGGGGCTACCGGGAGGTTTTCTCACATTTTCATTTCTCAACGTCTCTCAAAGTGCTGTGTGTTATTCTTTGAGCTCTAGAAACAATGGGGTTGCCCAACATTGCAAAGGCCCTGGATTCTGCACTCTGTTCTCATTCGTCGGCATCTGCACATCACTCAAAGCTCACCTGCCCACCATCTGTCCCATTGTACCTTTCTGATGCCAACTAGTGACCAGCACTCGCTACCATTCTGCCGAGCATCGTTTAGCTTCTGCAGTCCATCCTCTTGTCAGATGCTGCTTGACTGCTGATTAAGTCCATGCCATACACACACACACACACACACACACACACACACATATATACATAATTTTTTGATTTTTATTTCAGCAGCACTGCACCTTGCACAGCATCTGTATTTCTGTATTCTTATGATAACATGATGCTCTGCTGCAGTAATAGATGAATCCTCAGGTTGCACAGGTGTGACACCATGAAGCTAAGTCCTACTCACATAGCACACCCCATACCAAATGGCAAGGTGGTGAGGTGGGGGGGGGCATGTTCCGAATTGCAGTTTGGTGACTCGCAGCTGCAAGCTTGGAGCAGGATAGCCCCTCCGCAGCTGCAGCAGCAGAAGAGAGGACTGAGGTCTTGCCCAGCTGGTCTCGAAGGCGCCAACCTGGAATCCACAGTCACGACTGCTCATGGCCGATGAACAGAAATGGTTATGCAGCCCAGAGTAATTGTCAGGGAGCAGGAAATGTGGCAGCCCAAACAGACATTTAGGGCACAGCAAGAGCATCTGTCACCACGGGTTTTAAAAGCATTATAAATAAAGAACTATATATAAGTGAATACATGAGCACATGCATGCACATACATGCTGTTTGGAAATAGCCATGGTGGAAAGCCACAATTTAAATCGCTTTGTACTCTGCATCCCTTCATAATTAAACATCTCGGTGGGCTGAATTTTCCAGGAATGACCACACAGTTATCTCCCGTTCCATGAGCTCTGCCACAGGGATCTGTTCCTCTCCCCACCCCTCCAAAGCATGGGTCTAGCTACCTTGCCCAGGCCATGGAGCCAGGCTGACCTCAGGGACTGACTTGTAACCAGTAGAGGTGGCAGAGTGACGCTGTAGAAATGGCCAGTAGCTCTGTCTGCTTCCAACTGAATGTCCCCGTTCCAAGAATTCATATGAGAAACCTGAACACCTCATGCAAACAGAGAGAGGCGAGGGCTTTGCTGGGGGCCAGGTGGTGGGAGTGGAGCCTTGTGGTGGCATCTGTGTGCTCTAAGTGGAGGCCAGAGAGTCCCTGTCCCCTGTCTGTTCCTCCCATCTTCACCATGTGAGGGTACAACCAGAGACATCGTCTCAAACCAGGGAGAGGGCCTCCATAGACACCTACTCTTCTTGCTCTTTGGTCTTCAACTTTAGCCTCCAGAACCATGGGAAATAAATTTCTGCTGTTCGAGCCACCAAGACTGTGCCAATCTTGTCATTCTGTGGGTTTGGACAAATGTGTCATGACTTGTGTTCACCATGGCAATGCCACACAGAACAGTTCCGCTGCCCCCACGTCCTCTGGGTGCCATCGACTCATCTCTGCCTCCCCAACCCCTGCCACTGTGACTGGCTCACACTTTCTGTTGGAATGATCTCTCTTGTGACCCATCTGCCATGTTGAGAAGCCCAAGCCACATACGGAGGACACATGCAGGTGATCAATCAATAGATATAGCTGAGTTCAGCCTTTGAGCCTGCCCAGCCTGGCGGTTGGAGTGGCCTGCAGAATCTCAAGTCGTCCTGACTAAGGCCCCAGGCATTGTGGGACAGACACGAGCCTTCCTGTGTCCTGTGCAGACTCTGACACATGAAATCTGGGGGCACATGAGCTGTGGTTATTTAATACCACTGAGTGTCGGGTGGCTGGCCATACAGGTTGGATGAATGCAGCAATATTTTAAAACTGACGACTCTTGCAATAGATGGTGCTGTCCTTTAGATCTGGAGTTGCCCCCAAAGCCCCTGAATTAAAGCCTTGGCCCTCACTTGGTGCAATTGGAGGGGGGGACCTCTGATGGGTGAGGCTTACTAGGAGGAAGTTAGGTCACAGAAGCGTGACCTTGAAGGGGATGCTGGGATACCAGTCCCTTCTTGTTACTCTCTGCTTTCTGGCTGCCACCAGGAGGACAGGTCTTGTTGAGAGCCACAGCCAAAGGGGCCCCAGCAAACTTCCAGCTGCCAGCAAACTTCCAGCTGCCAGCTGATGATTGGCTCACAGCAGCCCCAGCAACTTCTAGCTGATTGGCTCCTCTGTGGTGATGCTCATTGGGCTGTTTCCCTGCCCTTTCAGACCATGGAGCTGCTCATTGGGGACTTTTTTTGGCTCTGCCCACGCGACCCAGCCAATCAGCCTCAAGAGCAGGAGGAGTGGGGGAGGTGGAGAGGCTTGTGGGAAGCCGGTGGTGGCAGTTGGGCTTTGAGGTTTTTTCCTGAGGAGCTGTTTTGTTTATCGTGTGTGGTTCTAAAAATAAAGTTAGTTTCTTTTGACAAGTGGCTTCTGAATTGTGCCCAGCCAGACTGTGGCAAGGTCTCCTGTGCCATGCACCCCCACCACGATGTACTGGGCCACTGCATGGTGAAAACAACAGGTTAGCTGTCCGTGGACTGACACTGTAAGGCAAAATAACCTTTCCTCTTTTTAAGTTGACTTATCTCAAACACTTGTCACAGAAACAGAAAGCTAATAACAATGATGGTGTCTTATGGGTCTTTTTATTTTATTATTTTGACAACTTGGAAGTTAGAATACATGTTACATGTGATAAAATATGGTAACAAATAAATATGAGTATAGTTTTATGAAAATAGAATGCGGGAAGTCCCCTCCCACACTTTTTTTATGGAGCTGGGGATTGAACTCAGGGCCTTGTGCATGAGAGGCAAGCACTCTACCAGCCAAGCTAAATCCCAGCCCCCTCATATTGTTTTTATACCAGAAATACATTCTATAACTGTATGAATATATATACAAGTATATATATGTATTTATATATACAGTATGTATGTACTCTAGATTTCCCCTATATCATATACTATGAAAGAGCTCTGTGAATCACTGTGAGTGAGTCTGACCTTTCCTCTGCATGCTGCATTGGAGGTCTCCAGGCTGCTGCTGTCCCCCGTTGTCTGTGGCTGTTTAAATACTCGTCCCATGTTCCTCGGTACGTGTCGGCAGCTTTATGTACCGAGAGCCACCGAATCAGCACGGCATGCCAGGTGCGCGAGCCAGACCAAGCCCTGTCCACCTGGGCCGAGGCACTGGGGACACGTGCAGACCAACACAATGGAGCCTGTGGAGCTGAGGTCCCGAAGGGAGCCAGGGAGCAGCGGCAGGGGCTGGAGGCTGGAGTGGCGGGAGCCAGGAGCCGTGGCAGGGGCTGGGTGTGGGAACGCAGGGAGTCTCTGCTCCTGAGGTCTCGGGGTGCCAGGACAGACCCGTGTTGGTAAAAGTCATTCTGAAGCACCCAGGCGTCCCTCGGTAGGTGAGTGGATGAATACAGGTGGGACTTCCGACAGCGGGACATCAGTGCTGAGAGGAAGTGAGCTATGTAGTCCTGGAAAGTTAAGGAAGGACTTCTAGTGAGTCACTGAGTGAGTGAGGTCAGCCTGGAGAGGCCACACCCTGCTGCGCTCCAACTGTAGGACATGCTGGGAAAGCAACACTGTGACACGACCAGGAAACAGAGCAGGGGCTGTGGAGGGTTGGTGGGGAGGGATGGGCAGGCAGCCCAGAGGACTGGGGCAGGGGGATGTGACCCTCCATGGTGCTGCTTGTCATCACACATTCGCCCAAACCCACAGGATGTCCCCAGAGTGAGCCCTATTGGGACTTGCACTCACTGGAATCACGCCTGTTAAGGTGGTTCAGTGATGGTGACCAATGTGCCACTCAGTGGGGGACACTGACAGAAGGGATGCATGGCTGCTGTGGAGAGGGAATGTGTGGAAATTTCCACCTTCCTCTCAAATGCGCTTTGAACCTAAAACTGCTCTGAAAAGCTAAAGTCTATGTGCAATGAAAACGAAAAACAAAAATGCCATTTTAGACGTGTATTTGCAGAAGTGACAGTTGGGGGTGGGCCGACACAGCCCCTGCCAGTGGCTCTCAGCTCATGGCTCCCATATCCTAGTGCCCCTAAAACTGAGCATGTGGGTAGGAGGAGGGAGTGGCAGGGAGTCCAGCCCAGTGGTGACTGTGCAGGAGAGAAGGACAGTGCGACCCAAGGTTGGGCAGCTCTGGTGCCGTGCAAGCTGATGGAGGGAGCTTCCTGCACCTCTGGGCTCCCTGCAGAACACACCATGTTCCTGGCGACCCTTCATCCATCGCCCTGTGGGATCATTTTCCAGTTAGGGCGTTAAGTGCAAGATCTCAGAGACAATCTGAGCTGCCTGAGTCTCAGGTTGGGCCAGGGCCGTAGCCAAGGAAGGTGGTCCTGGGAGGAGACCAAGTCGCGGGTGATGGTGCTGCACCCAGCCCAACGCGTCCTTCTTTCCCACTTCCTTCACTTGCTGGTCCCTTTCCCTTTCTTTAGCTGAGCCTTCTTCCTCTTCCTTTCCTTTTCCCCAGATCCCTGTCACAGGGACAGTTCTGTGCATGGTGAGCAGGGCAGCCCCCTTGTGGGGAGTGGGAAGGTGCCCCTGTCCCCAAGTACCTCCCCGTCTTTTGTTGGATGCTGCTGTGGAGGGGCCTGTTTGCACTAGGTGGGTGGCAAGCGTATGGGTGCAGTGCCAGGCTGGGCAGAGGCACCAGGGGTTGGCTGAGCCGGCACAGAGCTTCCTGTTCCTGTACTTAGCCTCAGTGGCCAGCGTTGGAGGAGCTGGATCCCTGCTGTAGCTCCCGAGGGAGCTTGGTCTTCACCCAGCCCTCTGCAGCCTCCAAGGAAACACTTCCGTAGGATGATCCCAAGGCAGTGATTTCCAGGTCCGTCCCTTTCCCCACAGACATCGGTTCATTCATTCGTTCCTTCATGGACTTCAGATCTGTGATTTCAGAGCTGGAAGACTTTGCACAGAGACACAGCTTTCAGGGGACCCACCAGGGCTCTGCGCTCTGAACTCCAGGGTCATGTTTCTCCCACAATGTGGCCAGACTGGACCACTCTGTGAAGCACATTGCTTCATCCTATCGTAAACAGGCAGGCGAGGTGCCCTGGGGAGCGCCCAGGGCGGCTGGTCTCTCCCTGCGTATTTCTTGTGAGCCACACTAATGTTTTCTGCTTATGAGGAAATTTAGTCTGGGTCTTGTGAGTACAAGTCTTTGTGAAGACAAGAAAATGGAATATTCCAGTGTTTTTTATTTGCAAATAAGGCTTCAGCTGGCTGGGCTGTGGGGATAGTTCTGCTTCTCCCTCCTTATGTTGGCCTCTCCTAAGTAGCCACAGGAGAGCACGGAGAGTAGGCGAGGCGGCAGAGGAGGGTGTGTAAACACTTTCTATGCTGGAAATGCACAAGGCTGAGTCACATGTCCCAGCCGGGTACCTTCGATTAGCTGTTGGCGTGCCGGGTTTTTGCAGTGTAATCCAGTGCCACAGGAACTGTCACTTAGCACATTGATTAAAATGATTGAGGGCTGCACCAGAGCCTTCCCCGAGGTCCCAGAAACACCCAGAAAATGCAGATATGGTGGAGGAGGAGAGAGCCAGGGTGAAGTCATGGAGCATCCTTGGCTGACCTCAGCTCCAGACGCTGGTGAGTGGTTGAATTTGCTTTGTCTCAGGGACAGGGAGGATCTATGCTTTCACAGTCAGGATTCAAGTTCCCATCAGGCATCTGTCATCCTCAGCATCCACGGGGACCGGACAAGCTGAGCAAACCTCTGCACTGTGGCGGTGAGAAGCTGGAAGAAGGAACATGAGGCCGTCTGGAGAAGCTCAGAGCACTCAGGAGTGGACCTGGGACCAAGAGAGCGAGTGACCCCTGCTTTGTCAGTGAGGTTTGCAGGCACGAGCTAATGAGCTAATGAGCTTCCCCCTACCTAGGGGGCCAGTCCTAGGCTGTGAAAATAAAAATTCAACCTCTCCTCTCTTACCAGATACTGACCATTTAAACCAAGTCAGCAGCCTCAGCTCTGAGAACATGTGACTTTAAATCTCAACCCGCTTCTGCTTACTGCAGCCGGAGCCCCAGGCTGCCCCAGCCTCCCACATCCTGCGCGGAAGCAGCTGTTGAGTTTAGGTTTTACCACGTTCCTTGAGGAGAAAGGGGCATGCCGAGCCAGGGGGGTCTTTGGCTCAGGCCCCCCCTGCCTGCAGTGGGGGTGGAGAAGGGAAACAGGCCCACCCCCAGGGTGCACAGGCTGGTCGGGAGACAGGCAGCAAAGGCACAGGAGCAGGCAGTGCTGAAGGGCTGGGCTGGAGCTGCTCAGGAGGAGCAGACTGGAGGTGCCCCCACTGGCCTCTGAAGCGACTATGTGGATGTGCACGTGCGGAGAGCAAACGTGTGCAACATGCCTGTGGGTGTACCTGTGTACATGTGTGCATGTGCATACACGTGTGTGCATGCTGTGTGTGCCTGCGTGTTGTGTGTGCATGTGTCTGTATGTCAGGGGGAGGGGAGACACAGATTTTCTCGACGGTGGTCTGACTCCTAGACCTGCTCTGACGTAACTCGGGGCACAGCCACAGCCATCTTTAAGGGCTCCCCTGACTAGAAACCGCAGCGGGTTAGAGCTGCTCTGGTGTGACGTGGTGCTCTCAACTGCATCCATCAAAATAGGAAATTGCTTGGTCCAGGACCAAAGGTCGCTCACATGACGGAACTCTGTGCCACATCCACCTCTGCCTCTCTGAGCCGCTGGGGACAGGCACAGCTCAGTCTGGCTGTACAGCCCGGGCTCAGGGCCCAACAAGCTCTACCACGCGGCTCAAAGAGATCTGCCAATTGGAAGAGTGTGCTTCCTGTGCGGCACAGGCTGGGAATGGACTGTGAGGGGCACTGGGGGGCCACCTGAGCCGCCACACGACTCTCATGCCGACTGGCTGTCTGTGGTCCTGACTGCAGAGGGAGGTTCTGTGCAACTTCCCAGGCAAGGATTTGGTGGCACTGCTGTTCTGGTTACTGTCTGCGATGCTCACCTGAGTCACTGTTTCATCCCCCAACGGCTTCCCTTCCAAAATAGTTCCAGGGACCTTCCAATAGGGCAGGGGACAAGGCAGTGCCTGGGCCCTGAGCTGCCTCCTTCCCCTGCATTTTCCACCGGGTGCAGCGCTGGGTAACGTGGGGGTCTCCCCTTGGCAGCACCTTCTCTGCTCGAGTGCGGCCCCCAGGGGACTGCCTCCTCTTCTCTCGGCAGCAACCCTGGGTGCTCTGTGGGGATGACTGGCTGTGCCTCCCAGGTTGAAGGTCACCTCTTGCCACTGCCCCCAGCTGTCATCTAGATGTTCAGACTCTGCAGCAGCATGTGAAGCATCTTTGAGATTTAGCTAAAAAACAAACCAGGACAGGCCGGCTCCTCGGCCCACATGGCTGTTTTTATTATTATTATTATTATTATTATTTTATTTGTGAAATTCTACTTATCATCATTTTCTGGACACTGAAGATTATTTTCTCTCTTTTAAGGACTGCAGGGTCCAAGAATTCCTGATAGCTTTCTCTCTCTCCCACTGCCCTCTCTCCCTCTTCACCCATATCCAAACACAGGTGCCTGTCTGCTTCTGGGGGACCGTGCCCTGCCTCTGTGGTCCCTGTTCATGGTCATCTCATCATCCTGACTCCATTCAGCATCCAGTCTCTGTCTTGGTGCTCAGAACCCAGGCGCAGTGGGCAGCAGAGAAGGAGGAACTGGGCAGAGCCTGGAGTGGCCTCCTGAGGCCTCCTGGGACAGAATGTTAGAGGGTGGTTGTTGGGGTTGAGAGAAGCAGGGGTTCAGTGACCAAGCACAGCAATTGTCAAGCCAGGTGATTCCAAACCCCATTGAGGAGGGTCTCACCCAAATGACGGGACTAGGAGCCGTGTCAGTCCTGGTCCCCGAAGGAAGGAGGGTGACTGAGACTCTGGAACAGATGGCCTCTGTTCTCGTGCAGCGGTCTCCTCAGCACTCCTCTGCCCAGCCCACCGTTACAGAAGAAGGGAATATCAATGGGCTTGAGCCAGTAGTGTCACCATGTCACCACACCTGGCAGCCCAGGAGAAGCTGGCCAGGTGGAGGGCTGGGGCTGAAGGAGGATCCACTGCGGCTGGCTGGGAGGACGGTGTAGCTCGCCGTAGAGGCAGAGGTATGTGGCCAGCTCAGCCTTACCAGAGCACCTGGGCAGGGACTGAAGAGTGGCAGAAAGTCCCTTAGAAACCACTCTCAGGACTTTGCTTCCTGTGCCTGCACCGTTACCTCTGCTGGTGGACAACCTGAAGTGGACTGTTCATTGAACTGGGAGTCGAGACTGTCTGGCATCGAGCTCCTCAGACCCTGGGCCTAGCAGGCATCACCCCTGGCTGGAAGGGTTGGCCTTGATAGTCAGAGGGACCTGGGTGGCTGCCCAGGGTGCAGACAGGGAAGTTGCCCTCTGTGACTGAGGAGATTCTCTGGGGCATCTTGTGATGTTTCCATCTCTAAAAGTTAACGGGCAGCTGGCAGGAAGTACAGGACCACAGAGCGTTCAGACCCTCGGGAGTAAGAAGTGGGCCACCCAACCAGGCAAGTCCTGGGATGCCCAAAGTCAAGGCTGCAGGCTGTGGACACACGTGTGGACATAGAAGACGGGATCCATGAGCCAGCTGAGACCCAGGCGAGATAGGAGACAAGCAGCTGTCCTACGTGTGGCTTCCTGCCACCTACCCCACCTGAGTCCGGGGCCTAGCTTCTCTCTCTTCTCTCCTCCTCTGATTTCTCTACTAACCACAGTTGATGGTGGACCTCACAGTTCCGTCTCTGGGGGAGAGGATCTGAGGTGGGCTGGACCAGAATATGAGGAGTGATTCACTCCTCAGAGGTGGATTTCATGACTGTCCCCAGAGTGAGGCTACGTGCTTTTGGAACTTTATGTCTCCCTTTTTCCAGAACAGAGGGTCTTCATTCATGTGAAAGGAACTGTATTTGTTAGGTGAAGCCTTGAAGACAGAGGTGTTGGTGTTGTGTGTGTAAATTCACAGGTGTGTGAATTTACAGGTGTGTAAATTCACAGGTGTGCAAAAGAGTTCAGCAGGAGGCTAAGCCAGATGGTGGAGAGTGAGATCTTTTCCTCAGGTCTGGGCTCTGCAAACCACGTTTCTCCTTTGGAGATGCTCCCATGAGGCTCTGCCCAAAGGACAAGAGGATGCTGGGGGGCTGGAGCAGGGAGAGGTCTTGTTTGTCCCCTTTTGTCACGTTCAGCACCGTCTCACCAGTGGCCTGCACTCTGGCTGAGCCCGGCTCCAGGTCCCCATAACCTGAGCTCCATGGGGTCCTTCCCTTGCTCTGTGGCACCAGCATCTGGTGGGCCATGAATAGTACCTCTTCCTCAGGGACCCGGGTTCCAGCTCTGCAGGGCCTCTGCCCCAAGCCCGTATGTCCTGAGTTCAACTTTGGAAGCAAGAGCAGAGACTAACAGGGGGATCTGTCTGATGGAAAGTTTTCAGTCGGTGATGGGACTTCAAATAGAACTCAAGAACTACGGCAAAGACAAGAGGAATGTTCGGATCTCAGTGATGTGAAGACTGGACCTGTTTACAGATGAAGGTCGGAGACATCCCCAGAGAAGGAAGATAGAATCATGGAAGATGGGGAGGGCAACTGGCAGGAGGAGGTTCTGGAAGGGTGGATGCAACCTGGAGGGGAGGGGAGCTGTTCTCCCTGGGAGAAGAGAGAGGAAGGAGAAGAGGCATGGGAATGAAAATGTATCTCTGCAGGAGAAGCCGGGCCCTGGCGAGCAACAAGTTTCACCGAGGCGTGAGCAAGACTTAAGGGCCACTTCCAGGGGGCCACAGGCTCCCCCACCAAGTACAGGGCATCGTGATTCCCCAGTGTCCCAGGGGCACGTGCATTTGATGATGCTTGGAGCCCGAGGTGCCTCATTTCCACTGAAGGACACCTGAAGTTAGAGGTACATTAGGGATGTGTGTATAAATGCAACCCGACTCCTAAATTAAACCCGATACACTTGCAACTTACATGACAGTTTCGTCACTCCTGATTTTTAGATCCCTTCCTGCCCTCCTGGCTTTTGTGGCCCTTGTCAGCAAGGCCTCAGGTGCAGGAAGGGATTCTCCTTGAGTCACCAGTGAATGGTTCAGAAGTCAGAGGAAGAGATCACCCACATTTCCCACCTGAGCCCTGAACTTATCGTTATCTCGATTTCTCTGGTGATTCTTCTCAGGTTCTCGGAGAATTCATGCTAGAATTGAACTGTTCCCTTCTCTTGCCTTCTTAATTCATGGTCACATCTAAACAAGAGGGATTGTTTTTTTTCCTCCGATCAAAAGTGTTTAACAGTTGGACTAGGTCAACTAGGGGCACCCATGGAAGGCCGGTTCCCAGGGAACCGTTCCTGCCATGGTGTCTGTGGGGATCCGAGGCTCAGGCTCAGATCTTCCCTGGTTCCTGCCCAGGCAGCCAGAGGGGTGATGGGGGTGGCTCTCTGGTGTGGGGCTTATCACCAACCTCCCTCCTGGTCCCAGGACAGCATTGCTGGAAGGTCTGCATCTGTCTGGTGTTCTGTAAAACCCTGACGGCTGTCACTCATTCTAGTCCTTGGCCCCTCTTTCTTGGTCCTGTGTGTTTGGGTGATAATGTCTCTGTTGGCCATTCTTTGCTCTTCAGTCATTTACTCGAAGATCCACAGGGGAAGGCAAGAACAGAGTGCATGTGTCCCAGTAGAGGGTCTGGGGGAGCGAGTGTCTGGGTGGGAGAGCACCTGAGCCATACCTCAAAGGCCACTGCAGTGGAGGGCTGGACACACCCCTCCCCAACACCACTTGCCACTGGGGGGAGTAAGCACAGCTGTGGTCACCCAGGCTGTGTGAATGTCCCTGGGGTCCTGCACTGCTCCGTCCTGCTGTCTGCCAGGTGCAGGAGCAGTCCCTGCCAAGGCGCAGTGTCCCCAGGAAGGTGTGTGCTTGCTTACCGGTGGCTACTGCTCACCATCAACACAGCCTGCAGCTGCCTGCCCTGGGCCTTGGGAGAGAGTGCTAGGAAACACCAGCAAAGTCGGTCTTACTTATTTATTAGTTTTCAGCTGCTGGAAAGACACGACAAGTAGGTGGGGAAGCTGCAGAGTCACAGACTAAGTGCGAGGGAAGCCCCTCCTCCTGCCGCCAGACCCTCCAGGGACCCTGAGTCTGACTGCCAGGCAGACATGGTGGGGGGTGGAGCTCAGCTTCCTTTGTTAACTGCAGAGCCCTGGGTGGGGCTCAGGCCACGGGCTCCCAGAGACCCTGCACAAGACCTACGGGAAGGCCACAGGTTCGCTGTTGAGACAGTATTTCAAAATCCCTGAAGGCCGAGTAGATTAGGGAGGAAAGGGCAGAACCCAAGTCAATCACCGTCTTCAGAGATGATGGAGGGGAGGACCCGGAGGCTGGAAATGGGGCCCAGTGAGCCTCTCACTGTGGGCTTTGAAGCTGGGGCCTCCTGGAGGCCTGTATTTCCTGTAAACCACCAATGACCACATTGCAGGGCTGGGACCAGTGGGGGGCTGACTGTCCTGGTGCCCAGGGGAGGCACGGATCGGAGAATGATCCCAGGTTCTGGCTCTGAGTACTGGGCTGTCTTGGGCAAGTCGTCCCCTTTCTGGGCCCCAGGTTCTCTCCTGGCTGTTTGGGGATGACAAATCATGAAAGGAAAGCTGTGGTGGCAAGTGACCCCAGGTACCAACAGGCGTGATGCTGGCACCTACCTCCCAGCGCTGGGCGCCTTGTGAACGACAGCACTCAGCACGGAGGTCCTAGTTTGGCTGTCACCTGATCCAAGTTCTCCTGCAGGGTTGCCTTTCTGGCTTGGTTTCTGAGAACGGAAAAGGAGAGGACCCCAGCGAGGAGGCGGTCCTGGATTGTTTCAGCATAACAGAGTGGATGAGTCCATGGGTCAGACCCGCTGCCCCCAGCTAGGGATGTGGGACACAGAGCTGGGCTTCTCACCAGCACCGTCCCCAAGAGCAGCATGAGAGCTAAGGTATGAATGATCGCATCTTCTGGAAACTAATCTGGTCTTACAACCCAAGATCATGTAGCAATGTCTGCAGATGTTGTTTGTTATCACCACCAGAGGGGGACACTGGCTTCCAGTGGATAGAGACCAGAGGTACTGGAAAACATCCCTCAGAGCACAGGGCGGCCTCCATGTGTGGGAATTATCCAGCCCCAAATGCTGATACTATGAGGTTGATTAGATGAAGTAAATGGTGTGTGTGTGTGTGTGTGTGTGTGTGTGTGTGTGTGTGAGAGAGAGAGAGAGAGAGAGAGAGAGAGAGAGAGAGAGAGATTATTCAGCTTCAGATACTACAATGAAATACCAGAAGCAGCTGACTTATAAATATAAAAGGTTCATTTAGCTCAGAGCTTTGGCTGTTCAACAACATGGCACCCGTGTCAGCTCAGTTATGGGGAGGGTGGCAGCTACAGCATGCGCAGGGGCAACTCCCCCATCTAGCCTGGGGCCTGCGCAGACAGAGAGGGTGGACTGGGCCCCACAACCCCTGCATGGCCATCCCCAGGGATCTAAGAATCTCCCATAAGCCCCGCCTCCCAAAAGTCACAACTCCTATCACAGACACCTGGGGACCAAGACTTTAACATGTGGACTTTGGGGACATTATTACTACACCCAAACCACAGCAGTGTTCCCCGGGAAACTGACTCCAAGAAGAGGCAGTCCTAGAAGTTCAAGGGCTCCTTCTTGACCTATGAAAAGAATTAAGAAAATAGAATTTCTGCCTCCCTTTAAAAGAAACATCTTAAAACTCTGGTCTCCATTTAAAAGAAGCATCTTTTAGTACACTTTTCACTAAAGAACCTATGAAATCTGGTCATGCGTGTAAGACATTAACATTTCCACTAAATAAAACACCAGTTTCAAAGATCATGTCTTGTTCTTTGAAAAAAGAGATAATTTCACATCTAGTTTGAAGACTTCTTTCAACTTAACCTACCAGTTCAGATTCAGACTCATCTTCCCAGCTAACCATTTCATTATTGGAAAAACTCAACATTCAGGAACACTGGATATTAAACTCTTCTCTTCCCTCTCCCTCTCCCCCTTGTCCTATATCACTGTGTAACTAGATTTGGTAATAATTAAGCATCACCCAGATGGTGGGTGGATATCTACTGACAATTACCCACAGATGCCACATAAACTCCATCTGGCCCAGAGAAGCATGAGTTTAGCTGTTCTGGAGGTAAAACACGATATGCCAGGGACCCAGAGCAGCACCTCTTCCTTGGAGTGCTCAGGGCTAAGGGACCTAACTCCCCGCCTACTCTTGGGCCATGTTGCACATGCCATACTTGGTGCACATAGGTCCCTTGAGAATGAGAACCAGCAATGCCAGCAAGCCACAGGCGGGTGTCCAGGGTAACAGGGAGTTCTTAGCTCCTGCAGGACAGAGCGGCTCTGAACACCTTCACTGTTCCATGGCCCCTTCACCCTGAATCGCACCCCAACCACACACCCGTTCCTCAGCTTGGTTTCAGTCTTGGCACATTCCAAGGAAGAGAAAATGGGCTCTGAGAAGAACCCAAGGAGAAAGGTCCCTTGAAGCTTGGGGCGACTTTGTGTTGTGCCTAGATTTGTGTCCCCTGTGATGGCTCCTGGATGGAATTGGGCAGTGGGCCCTTCTTAGAATCCACCTTGACCTCAGACTAATCCCCTGGGGGATGTCCTTGCTGTGTTCCAGAGGATACAGAGGCTCCAGCCTGCCTTTCTAGATCTCTCTGGATTCATTTCCTGTCCAGTCTTTCAGATTCTTTGAGTGCCTACCATATGGCAGGCACGGTTGTAATCTGCTAAGAGCCATAGCCAATTAATATGATGCATGGCATTTTTGATTGAAAGGTGATGCCAGCTAGCCATTGAGATGATATGATTATGTTAAAAATTACATTCATATGGATACCGGACTCCTGCTGTTTACCTCGGCCTGCTGCGGGACTCCTGGAGAGTTCCCATTGGTTGGGAAAGTGCAGTAGGAGGGAATTCCGGGGGAGGAACTTGCTCTGGGGTTCCGGGAGAAGACCCGGGGAACGCCGCGTGTGTGGATCGGGAATCTTCCCGGGCGCGTACGGGGTATTGGCGGCTATTTCAAAAATAAAGTTTGTTCCTGTTTGAGTGGCTCGTGATCTTGTGCCCAGCCAGACTGCGGCAGTAATCTTTTCGATCTTATCTCTATCACTTATTACTATAGAATTATTACCATAATTCACTCTACCCCCCATCCTCCCATTCGACCGTCTAAGAGGACAAAGGTGACATGGTGGACAGTTTCTCGCTAAGTTGCCTGCCCCATGGGCTGCGTACCCTGTGTCTTCTGACAGTGACCATTCATGGAGCTCCACAGGGAGATGCACCCTTGGCAGACGAGAGTGTGCTGCTGTCCCGGGTTATTTCCACTGACGTTGACCTCACAGTGAGTTCAAGGGCTCAGGAGACGCTTCCCAGAGCACGCACGTCTGGCGGTCTGGACTGTTGTTGCATGTCTTACATAATCATGCTGGAATTTAATTCAAAGCTTCTTGGCATTCTAAAAATAGTCTCTCCCATTGATTATTTTTATACCCCTACTATGGCTGCCAAGTTTTCGTGTGGAGTGAAGCATGAGTTAAAATGGATACACGGGATGATATTAATTACAGCACTCTGAATAGTGAGGAAAAGCAGCGTTGCTAACCGTCCTGGCTAATCACATACAAACAGCACTTGCCTTCAGCTTTTTATACTGACACAGGAATGAGTGGGGCTGTGGGACAGTGTCCTGCAGGAGCCAAGAACACAAATAGGTCCATCCAGAGCCTGGAGGAAGGAGGCTTCTCAGCGCCTTCTCAGGACACAGGGCCCTCATCTTATCTGGAGGATCAAAAAGAAAACCCAGGGTTCCAATGCCACCCTGGCGCCTCGTTGAAGCAGGTTGAGAGTTGTCACTATGGACAATGGACTCTCTTCTCTCCTCCACTCTCGTCCGGCAAAACAAGAAAAGTGGCTTAATTAAAGTAAGTTCAGACTTTCCCAGTGTCCTAGGCTTCTGATGCTGTCACTTTAGAGCATGATTCTTTTATAAAGAAAGAATGAGTTAAATTCCAGAAGAACATAATGGTTTCTTGGCAGGGTTCAAGGAGAGACCACGGTAGACATTGTAGTTTAATTCAAGCTAATTTTAGTTGATACAAAATAACCCAAGAAATTTGGGAGACTTTAGCCCTAAACTGAAAACATTTTCTATAATCTAAGAGAAATGTAAAAATTAATTCCTAGGTAACATGAATAAACAGAGATACATGAGCTGCTGTATAATCTTGTTCAAATAATTTAGGCATAATTCCTTGTTTTCTTTTCAGAAGGTCCTGTTCTATTTGGCAAGCATGTCGTCCTAAACGTTGACAGAAGTTTGAGGGTGTCCATCAGCTGCTGAGGAAGATGCCCTTTGTAACACCCTCCTCCCCAACACCCTGGTGCAGCCCCTGAAAGGCAACCAGTGGTACGAACCATCACACAACTGTGAGCATTCTACTCGCTATGGTTGGATTTTGCCCCTGGGGTGCTTGTGTTGGAAACTGAATCCCCAAAGCTTCACATTAAAGGCATTTGAAGGCAGGAGGTTCATGGGGACTTTGTCCTCATAAGTGGATTAGCCCATTCAGGATTAGTGGATGAATGAACGTACACAGGGCTGGCTTGTCATGCAAGATGGCACCCTGCACCTTTGCTCTGTCTCACCACCTGGCGCCCTCCGCCGAGTCTTGATGCAGCAAGAAGCCCTCACCAGGAGCTGGGCAGAGGCAGGTGCAACCTATGCCCTTGGAAAGGAGCGGATGTAGCTGAGTGCTGCAGTGCTTGCGTGGCATGTGTTGGGCCCTGGGTCCAATCCCTACGGCCACCAAAAGAGCAAAAAAGTATGGGCTGGGGATGTGGCTCAAGCAATAGCATGCTCGCCTGGCGTGCGTGCGGTCCGGTTGGATCCTCAGCACCACATACAAACAAAGATGTTGTGTCTGCCGAGAACTGAAAAATAAATATTAAAAATCTCTCTCTCTCTCTAAAAAAAAAAAGAGCAATAAAGTGGCAGAATTGTACACTTTTAGGTAAGTTGGTGAGTCACAGGTAATCTATCATTGTAACAGAAACTTCAGCAATGCCTCCTGCTAACAAGTAAATAAGGAAGGAAACAAATAGCCCTTAACCAAACAATAGGAGAGTGGGTGTTGGATTATGATACCCAAGCCCCACGCAAAGTCTGCTCTCAACTGTTATTGCTGATCTGAGAGCGATGGCAACCACAGAAATGTTATTTCCATTAAAAATGACTGAGGTAAATGGGTGAAAAATACAGAAACGGGAATGAGAACCAGCAACAAAATAAAATACTCATTAAATACATACTTTAGATTCCCCCAAAGATCTGAGATTATGAATACGGGTAGGAATTTGTTAAAGAAATCCTGGCCACAATTTTCTAAAACTGATCAAATACATTAACCCACAGATTTAAGACTGTCTACAGAATCAACAAAAAAATAAAAATAAAACAAATCATCAGATACACCAGAAACTCCTTCAGAAAAAGAGATTGTATCCAATTGTACCAATAGAAACAAACACCTAGACATATAGTTAATAGGAAAGACAGTATTGAACTAGCAGCCAGAGGGGAACAGAAGACACTTGACCTTCAACAGAGCAACAGGAGAGTTGAAAACTGAGTGTCTTGCAGAGTAGTCGAAGCAGGAAGACAAGGGATAATATCTTTATCTTTAAGAAAATTGTTGCTACCTCAACTTCTCTGCACAGCAGCTGTATCCTTCAAAATGGCACAAATGTACAGACAAGAAAATGCATAGAAATAATTGCTAGCCATGTCCAATACAAGAAATCCTGAAGGCCATCGTCACAGAGAAGAATGCCCATGGCAGACGGAAGCCTGGGAGCCCAAGAAGCATCACAAAAGGACAGAAAGGGTGAGTCAGGTGGTTAGTAGATACGATGTGGGTGATATAAAACAATGAGGGAAATTCAGGAAGCATCGAGGTGTGGGGCAGTACCATTAAACACTGCCAGGTGGAGAAGCGCTGCGTCATCGGCCTTATCAAGGGAGCGGCACACATCATAAATTAAATTGTAACCTCACCACGCATGTTTCAATCCTCGGGTCAGGACTGGGAATATGGAATGAACGGGTGGCTACCCAAACTGGAGGGCAGCACGGGGTGTTGAGGGGATCTGCTGTGTCCTTCAGTCTGGCTGATGATGCTGCATTTCTGTTTGTCCTTTCTTGAACCATTTTTGCCACATGTTTTTCTTCTATGTTGCAAACCTGACAGTGCACTGCAGCTAGTTTTACTTTTAAAATGGGTCATCTTTTGGAGAGATGCTGCTCGTAATTAAGAAAGATCTCAGAACCCATGAAGGTACCACTCCTGGTGCTCTGGGCCCCTTGTGTGGACTTGGGACTCCACCTTCCACCTTTTTCTGTGCTTGAAGGATGTCTTCAGCACACCCTGTAGTGCAGTTGGTGAGGAATTCTTTCAGTGTTTGTATATCTGAAAACATCCTTATTTCTCCTTTAGTTTTGAAACATATTTCCAGGAGTGAGGGTTCTTGAGCTGATGATTTTTCTTTTGGTACTTTCAAAGTACCTCCACGCCTAGCCGACTTTGTTGCTGATAAGAAATCTGTCCTCATCCTTTCCTTTGTTCTTCTAACATGAAGTGGCTCATTCTCTGGCCGTGGTTAAGATTTTTTGTTCTCCTTAGTTTTGAGAAATCTTCTGGGTCGCCATGGCTTCCATAAGCTTCTTGTTCTTGAGGATCACTGGTTTATAGCTTTCACCATGAAACTTGGGGCCTTTAGTTTTTTAAGCGATTTTTCTGTACCTTTCCTGCTCCGCTCTCCTCAGCTAACTTCTTTGGGAACACTATTTTTTTTGGGGGGGTGAGGGGGTACCAGGGTTTGAACTCAGGGGCACTTGGCCACTGAGCCACATCACCAGTCTTATTTTGTATTTTATTTAGAGACAGGGTCTCACTGAGGTGCTTAGCACCTCACCATCGCTGAGACTGGCTTTGAACTCTCCATCCTCCTGCCTCAGCCTCCCGAGCCGGAATTACAACGGTGAACCACCCGTGCCTGGCTGGGGATACTGTTTGACTTCTATTTTGCTACTTAAAATTGCCCTGCTATTCATCTCTTTTAAAGCCCCCCTTCCCCGCACCCCGTCGTGTTTCACACCTCAGGCTTGTCTTCTGCAACACCCGACCTTCTATCGGTGGCCCTGTTTAATTGTGTGTATGACAGGCAGCCCTCTTCAGGGAGTTTGACCCCTTGTTTCTCCTGATGTCCTCATCCCTCCTTAACCACTCCTGAGGTTCAGGAACGTGTGGATGCCGTCGTCGTGTTATACCGTGTCCGTCTCGGCAGGGTCTAGTTTCTGGGTCAGTTCTGGCCGACTTTTCCTACGTTTGTATTTCCCTGTTCTCTGAAGGCTTGGTAGTCTTTGGTTGGCTTCCAGATGTGGTAGATTTTCCTCGTGTGGGCTGCTACTCTTGTGTTCCTGTACTCTAGAACTATTGCATCAGGGAGAGTGGATGGGTGGGTTGTCTTGAAAATTGGGAGAATGAAATCCACAGACCCAAGGGGGAGAGCAAAGCAACAGGATTTATTAGAGTCACAGAAAGAAAGAAAGCAGAGCTCCCAAGGGAAGGGCCCCCAAGAGAGGGATGTCAATGGGTGTCTGTTGTCCGGGGATTTTTAAGGGCTTATCCGATGGCCCAGCACAGGTGACTGGGGAGCGGGTGAGGGGTGCCCGCATGGGCCAGTCAAGCTCTTCAAGCTCTGAGTTTAATAAGCCAACCGGAAGTGCAGAGTTCAATCCCTTAGGTTCATCATTCGGAGGTGTGTTTCACCTGGTGGTTTGGCGCCTCTGTCGGGGAGAGGAGGCATTCAGGTAGGGGTAGATTTGGTGGTTCACGGTTGCTAGGGTTAGGGAAAGGGCTAGTGAGGAGCCCCACTGTTGCAGCTCTTAGGAACAGGAGCGTGTGCTGGGGAGGCCTGTGGTTGCGGCTGTCAGGGGCAGCACCTCACAGGATGTGCTCCAGACCCCACTCTCCTCCTAGGGTGGCTGAGGTTCCCCTCCCTCCCTCCCTTCTCCGAGGCCCTAGTCCTGTCTGCCTGTGGGAGGTCTGTCTTTCCACCTCACTGACTCCCCACGGAGGCTGTAAGGCACCCAGAGATGGTGAGTCCTTTTGCAACTCCCTGTTAAGGTTACTCCTTTGGGGCCGCAGCAGAGCTGCATTTGGCTGAGGGTCACTTGCCTTGGTGGGGGGCCCTGCTCCTGGCTGAGGAGCGATGCTGTTCAGGAGCTGGGTTTTCCTCTGATAGCTGGGGCAGGCACTTTCTGAAAACCCTGCGGGCCGCTCTCTCAGCCGGTGTCCTCAGAGGCACGTGCGGGACTCCTGCCCCATGACTGGACCCACCCTCTGTGGATCTCTAGTTTCCCTGTGGCTCTCTCCCCTTGGGTGGCCTGCCTGTGAGCCTGAGCACCTGGCTTCCCGCATCCCCTGCTCTCTCCCAGCCCAGGCACCAGGCAGGCTCTGCCTGGGTCCCCTGCCCTGTGCTGCAGCCTTGGCTGGCATCCTTGGCAAGCCGAGTCCCAAGGATTCACCTCACTGTCCTGTCTCTTGGCCACCTCTGCCCCTTGAGGTCCGATGCCCAAAGTTTTGAAAACCATTGACAATGTGTTTTGTCAGTTTTCTTCCCCCGCACCCCAAACTTTCCCCAGGCTGAAGGGTTATCAGTCCCCATCACTCAATCTTGACTGGAAGCAGAAGTAACCCCATAAACAAACTGGAACATAAATGAGAATCTCAGGCAGTGGCTGCAGTAGGTCAGCATATCCGAGGAACAGGCCAACGGTATTATTAAAAGGGTGTCTGAGACTCACTGTGACCTCATGAGCCACAGGAAGAGACCAGAACACAGGAAAATTCAGTGGACATATAACCCTTTTGAAAGGGTCCTTTTGGGGAAATTGTGTTAAAGTGGCCAAAGGGCATAGAAAAATGTCCCCTTCGATAACCACTAAGGAGATAAAGTTTAATCAGTCATCCAGGAAATCCTGTTTTCTTCCTCTCGGATTGGCAGATTTAAATGTGGTGAGCCACAAGACAGAGGCAATCATGCACTTAAGGAGGGCGCTTGGTACCGTTTCGACTTACACATGTGCTTTGTAGAGTTTTAAGATTCCCTGTCCCATTGATCAAGTATTTTTATTAGAAGTTTTCCTAATGAAAAGCAAACCAAGTCTGCAAAGTAGGCGTAAGGATGCACATTAAAATTTCATTCACCAGATTCGAAATTAAATAAAACCTCTTATTTAAAAATAGCACATTGAAAGAAAAGCTATGGGATATATATAAAAGGAAATGCTAGACTACTATTAAGAGTAAAGATTTCTCTACATATTCTTTACATAGAAATATTTTGCTGTATAAAAATGCCAGCATTCCAACAAGATTATGGTAAGATCCTGTCTATAAGCATGTGTGTGTGTGTGTGTGTGTGTGAGCACGTGTGGGCACATTGCTGTGCATGGGTGTGCACAGGTGATTATGTACATGCACATGAGTTCACATGTGTGTCTCAGTGTGCAGTGTGAGTGTACATGTGTGAGACCACATATGAGTGCTCATATGAGTGATTTGTATATTTATGTGTGTGAACGTATATGTCCGGTTGAGTGTTTTCTTTTCTTTGTACGTTGTCCCTATTTTCCAAATGTCTCTGTGAAGAGCATCTATTATATTTTTCTAATTAGAGATGGCCCTGAAGTTCTCATCACTGGAGGGAGGAAATACTGTTAACAAGCACAGCGTACCCCTCATCCTGAGGAGATGCAGCCTGGGAATTCAGTGGACATATAAACCCCAAGAGGTCTGCACAGTCTCGAGACCGAATTATAAGAACAAGAGGTCAATCCAAGAGTCAGAAATGGAAAGTGTGGAAATCAAAGTTGATGCAGAAACTTGGACAGAGAACAAAGGCGTACAGGGAGGAAGGAACGGCTCCTGCTGACCTCCCAGGAGCAGCCCCTCTGAGGCCTCTCCCCAGCAGCCTGCAGGCCAGCTGGGAGCGATCACCTGGTTTTCTGATCATCCAGTCAGATGCACGTCCAATCACAGAAGTGGATCCCCACGAGATGTGCCTGTGACGGTGTGAACTGAGCACTGGGCATGGCAGCAGACCTTGAGAAAGCCCTCCGTGGTCAGATGCCATGCAGGAGACAGGTACGTGAGCAGCAGCTGGCTCTGATGGCTGGGGCTGTGGGTGGTTTGTCAGCGAGGCCTCCTGACTTGGCAATGATGACTCTGTGGGGTGGTCAGGCCCTGTTCTCCTGTGGGAAACCCTCCCAAGTTTCTGACTCTTTCCTCCGCAGGAAAGAGAGATCAGAAGATGCATTTAAATGCCACGTGGTACCCTCCAGATTTGCACCTCTCCTGGGCATAGCTGGAGAGCCTTTCTGGAAATTTCATTAGACGTTTCTTTCCCCCTTACTCCCAAACATCTAGCTAGCCCAGTGACTCAGCTTTACCTAGTGGTGGCTGCAGATTCCATGCTCTGGAGGCCTGTCCTGGTGGAGCAGGAGAGGGGCCTGGGGACTCTGGAGTTGCGAGTACGTCGAGTGTCCCCAGATCTCCTGCTTATCATGATGGCCTGAGAACATGGGCTGACTGTTAGTAGCATCCTCTTGTGTCTCCTCCACGTTGCTGGCCCTGGTGCTGGTGCATTGTATGAGGACAGCACGTGACAAGGAGGAGAAGCCAGGTCAGCATTTGCCAGAACAAACCCTGTGGGAGGCTATTCAGTGCATCTTGCGATGGTTCTGTCCAGCTTGAAACAAAACGACAACGACGACAACAAAAGACCTTGATCATTTCCAAATGGCATCTCATTAGGATGGATGCAGATGGACTCGGCTGTCCTCTGGTTCCAAGAGGTCAGCACAGTGGGTCATCTATGGGGCTGTCACTGATGGACAGAACAGGAGCGGGTGCCCATAAATATCTGGCAGCAGTAGTCAGTGTTTCTATTTTAACTCCCCTCCTGGGCCGTGGAGGGAACTGCTGTGGCGTGAACACTGTCTTCTGGGTTCCTCCCAAACCCCCACAAGGAGTGGGGTGCAGTGTGAAGCTTGTCATCCTGTTTCTCCAGATGGAGGCACTGGGCAGTCATCAGGCTTGGTGACATCTCCAGATCCTGGTGCTCTTTTGGAGTTCAGCTGAGGACCCCACACGGATGCGGTCTCGTTGGCCCTGGCAGGCAGAGCTGCCCTCCCGTGCCTGCCACCCGATGCTTTGGACCATGGTGGATGATTTGAGGGTCCATGCCCAGTCTTCCCTTTTTAAAGGCCTGCCTTTGTGGCCCACCTTCCATAAGGACAGAAAGCCTCCGTCCCCGCGAGGTGTCCCACCTTAGTGACTCTGACCTCCTCTGCATGCTCACATTCCCCCTTGTCCAGGCTTCAGAGAGAGTCTCACTCAGCGCTTCCTCTCTCCCCGGCCAATTCCTCAGCCTCCTCCAGGACAGAGCTAGAATGTGCTGTTCTGAGAAGGTGCCCTTGACTCCTGGTGGCTGCAGTTGTCCCTCTCATGCGCTCTGCAGCCTCCCAGAGGCTTCTCCCTGCATCAGCCTCCTTACTTCTTGATGCCAGGGTCATGTGGCCTTAGATCTCCACTGCAGGCTCTGTCATGGCCCCTGGGCTGGCATGACGCCCACTGCACATGGAATTAAAAGTTAGAGAGAGGGCACAACAGGAGGTGTGAGGACCCTCACCAGGACAACTGGGCTCAGGACCTGTGCTGGCAGGAACCCAGGGGGACCTTGCTCAAGCACCATGAGTTCCTGGCCTTCCCCTTCTGCCTAGTGAGAGGAAGCATGCAGACATTATGTGGGGATGGAAAAGCTTAGTAGGTGCAAAAATTGTAATATTTTGCAATGAACGGTTTTCTGCCTTAGCAGCAAGCTGGTCTGGTGGCCAACAGCATGGAGTCCAGAGTTGTCTTGGCTTGGCCTCTGCTGCAGTGTGACCTTTGTAAAATGACTTAGCTTCTCTGTGCTTTGGCTCCACATCTGTGAAACAGGTACTATTATCAGGGTACTCACTTCTCACTCTCCTCTAACATGTGGAAGCACCCGGAACACTGCCCAGCACAGACGGGGCACAATAGTGATGTTGGCCATTATTGCTTTGGTTAGTGCTACTAGTGTCAACTGATAAGAGGACAGGCTGTGGAGGCTCCTGCACCATCATGGTCCTCCCACCCGACTGTGGCCAGTTTCACCCTGGGTTTGGTGGGCTGACACCTCAGTCTGAGGTCATGTGCTTGTGTGACCTGATGCCCTTTTCCCACCCCTTCCTGTGGGCTGAGGTGGAAGCCAGGCAGGGCAAACATGCCCAGCAGCCTTTCTCCAGGGGCCCCAAGGTGTGAGTGGCCACTCCTTGAAGTCCAGGGCTCTGACCTGGAGAAGCAGGTGGATGCCAGACCACAGACACTGGGCAGCATCAGCAGGAGGCCCGAGAGGCCAGCCGTGCCAGGAAGCCTGCTCCGGCTCCCAGGCACCTTACGTTTTCCTGTTACGCTGTGACTTATAACCCTGGCACAAAAGGCCCCTGAGGTCTCCTGCCCTTCTCCAGCAGGACCAAGGACATCGCCGTGGACTGCATTATTGCTTCCTCCAGCTCTAAGTGTCTGGGATCTCGTTACAGCCACTCTGCCATAGTCCTGTTGATAGGACTTCTGGGAGTAGAGAATGCCGAGTCCACCTTCCTCAGACCCCGATGTCCACTCCATTACGCTCCCAACGTCCTCCTGGTGCGTCTGGTCTTGGTTACCAGTGAATCTTCCTGATTTTGCATCTCCCGAGTTCTCGCTGACTCAGCAGTTCACTTCCAACTTTCACCTTCCTATTTCCACCCGCTGACCTTCATGTGGTCTTCTCTTCCTCCCTCATCGACCACCCCACCCATCAGTGCTTCCCACCTCACTGGACGTCAGGCATATTACAGTCCAAACAGGAAAGATTCAGTTCACTGAAGTTCAAGAAAAGGTGTCTGGCCACTCATTAGCATCAACATCTAGCTCCATGCGTTGCTAATTAGATGTCTGACTTTGGGCATGTCACAGGAGCCTTCCTGTGTGAAATGGGAATGATCAAGCACCTGACATGGCCTGAGGGTGCATCTACTACCCTGTGGATCAGGGCTCACCCAACTTGGGTGTCGACGCCTGCAGTCACTGGCCAGCCACTCCCGCTGAGTTTGGCCAGAGCTGCAAAGTTTCCCCACTTAGCCACACACTGTGGGGTAGAGAAGCAGAGATTTCTTCTGGTTTGATGGTGAACTTGGAGAAACAGAATCAATCGACTCTGGCTCTTTGCCAGTCCTGGGGTGGTCCAGATGGTGGGCTACTGGCTATAGAAAGGCTCTGGAGTGGCCAGATGAGAGAAGTCTCTCACACATTCCTGCTGCAAGCCGGGTGCCAGCGCCTGCACCTCCCTCTCATGGCCAGGTGTCTATTCACACGCGGTGCATTGGCTTACCACCTCAAGGGTTACATGCCTCTTTTGAGCAGCGTAGAGCATTAACTCAAGACTCTCTTGATTTTAGTGGTAAGAGCCTCCCCTGCAGAAACAATCAAGTTTTGCTTCAATGTTCTATGGGCAATCCTTATGGGTTCCAATTTAGATATCATGATAGCTGAGACTCTTACAAAGTAACATTTTGCAATATATAAATTTACTCAGTTTAGTAGGAACTTAGAAATTGACAACACTGCATTTTAAATTTATTAGAGTGTCACACCTAGTAAACTCCAACACCATGCCGTTGATTATTTTTATTTATTCACTCAACGTTTGCATTTTATGTGTTGCATGCTATTTAACATGTGGTTCAGATCAGCTCTGTGCTCATCTGAAGACTTCAAAGCGAGCCAGGAATGGGCGCTTCCCCCAGTATCTGAATGTCTGGGGCAGGAGTGGGACAAACAAACGCAGACACATACTCCTAGCACCGCAGAAGTCTGTGTGGGTTTGTGGAATCCCAGAGGAGGAGAGGCCATGAGTATTGCTGTGGATGGTATTAGCTACTGCCAGCTGACGAGGGACAAGAGAATTAGACTCACTAATGAGACAATAGTAGTGTGACAAATATTATTTACTTGGAATTCCATCATACATATACATGTGATGTGAGGCTCTGTGTGGTTTGGACACGGTCGGCCCCCTCTAAAACTCACTCTGAAGTCTGATCTCCTTCATGGTGGTGTGGGGTGGGGCCTCCATGGTGACTAGGTCACGGGAGGATCCATGACCTTCCCATGGAAGTGGGGAGACTCAGGCAGTGGTGGGTGAGTTACGGCCAGGGCAGGTTCTGTGAGGTGGGCCCGGCTCCTCTTCCCTTTTCACACCTCCCGTTGCCCTATCATCTTTCTGCCCTGAGCTCAGCATCACAAGGCCCTCAACAGATGTCAGCAGCTGGCTCTTGGACCTCTGGGCCTCCAGGACCATCAGCCAAGGTAAACCTTTCTCCTTTATGAATTACTTGGTCTAAGGAATCATGTTGTATGATGCAGTTTGGATCAGCAATGTTCCCAAAGCACTGGCCACGGCCCTCGGTGCCACTGAGAGTGGTAGAAACTCTAAGGGGAGGGGCCGCATAGTCATCGCAGGGCCAGTGGGACCCCAGCCCCTCCTCTTCCTTCCTCTTGCTGGCCCTGAGGTAAGCGGGCTTTGCTTCATCACCCACTAGGGGTGCAGGAGCAGCAGAGGGCTGACCATGGACGGAAGCTCCCAGACTCCGAGGCCAGAACACGGCCTTTGTCTTTATAAGGAGATCGTCTCAGGCATTTGTGACAGTGGAAAAAGAAAACGGACTAAGAGGAGGTAGCATATAGAGAAGGGGCTGAACAAATACCCGGACAGGTGGAGGCAGGGTTGGAACTGGGCACCGGGAGGCAGGGGTGGGTTTGAAGTGAACGCTGGGAAAAGCCAGTATCGGTGAACGGAGTACGGAGGGCGACTCGGGGGTGAGGGGTCACACGAGAGGACCAGGCAAAGTCTGGACCTTCTCCGAGATCACCTACGTGGCTTGGACTGGGTGTGGACAGAAACGCAGATGGCAAAAGTCATTCTGAAGAGGTCCAGATGAACCGAGGAGAGGTTTCGGGAGCTGGAGATAGGGGCATCTTATGGCAAAGCAGTCGGCTACTCCGTGTCCATTCCCGGGACCTCAGGGAATGTGGACTTCGGGCAATGGTGTCGGACAGAAGAAAGGTTCACATGGCAAAGCCCTCAGGGGGCTGCGTGGCTGGTGAAACTGCTTGTTGTAAAACGAGACAGCAACACATGACGCAAAGACAGAGTTTACAGTCAGAAGGGAAACCCAAGGGCAGAATTGGTGCATTTGCCTACGACTAAATGAGTGTAAATAAACGTGAGACTGTTCGTGCATGTACTCCCACATGCAAATATGCGTCTTCCACAGGGGGATTGTATGTGGTTGGTGTAAGCTGACACTTAAACATAACCTGTAAATTCTCCATATTTGGCCCATGCACACTCACCCTCTGTTCTTTTTTCAACAGATTGCCACAGCCCAAGATGAGAGGCTGTATACATGAGGTGTGTGCCTTTTTTTAAAGGTGGAATTATATAATCTGAAGTTAGCCATTGTGAAGTGAGTTCTCAGCAGAATTTGGTGCATTGTCAATGTTGGCAACCCATACCTCCACTTAGCTCCAGAGCACCATCCCAGAGAACACTTCACACCTATGGACCAGGTCTTGCTTCCCCAGAGCCCCTGCCACCAGCAGTCGGCTCCATGTCACTGTGGACTGCCTGTGCGGGGACCTCCTCTGGGGGGAATGGTAGCATACGTGAACTTCTGCGTCCAGCCCTTTCCCTATTCCTGAGATGGTGCTCACTGAAGCGCGTTCTGCACTTGATTCTTTTTATGATTGAATGTCATTCTGTCATCCATAGATATCTGTTTCCTGGAGATGCCATGACCAAGCACCATGACCTGGTACCATCTTGTGGTTCTGGAAGCCAGAGTCCAATAGCAGAGTGCCGCAGGGTGGTTTCCTTCTGCATTCTACCCTCCAGACCCCCCTGTGTGCTGCTCTCCCAGAGGTCTCCACCATGGCTCCTCGCACACCCACTATCTTTACAGGGCTTTCTCCCTGTGTGTGTTTGCCTCAGAATTTCCCCTGCTTATAAGGACACAGTCATATAGGATTAGAAATCCACTGTCCTTCAGTATGACCTCATCTAAATAATCCCATAGGTATCAATTGATTTCTAAGTAGGGTCATATTCTATGATATTAGGGGCCAGGGCTTCACATATGTATTTTGGAGGGACACAGCTTAACCCATGACTATGGATACACCATTTTATTCATTTACTCTTCAGTTGATGCACATCTGAGTCATTTCCACCCTTTCGTTATTGAGAACAGCATTGCTGTGAACTCTCACGTACACGTATTTGAACATCTTTTTAAAATTATTCTGGGGTTAGGGTTAGAGTTAGATTTGTCCATGCACAGAAGCCTTTGTGGGTTGGAAACCCCCATTTTCAACGTCTAGAACGGTGCCTGGTGCAAAGCAGGCAACGTGTTGCTGAATGTATAATGAACAAGTGACTGAATGTGGTACTGAGCCCCCACTAGATGGGGTTTTCTCCTTGATCCACCTGTTCACCTTCTGAGGGTCCTCCACCTCTCCCAAGCCATCCAGACCCCTCCTCAGGGCCCTCACCACTTTCTTAACATGCCTTTGTTGTAACACTTATCAATTTCTCCCCTAGTGTGCTGTGAGCGTGAGCCCAGCAGCCATCTTATTTGTGTTTGCGTCACCAGTGTGTGCTATAGTACCTGGCATTTCCACCTCTAGAAGACTCAAGAGAGAAGTAGGAACATCATGAAAATGGCCATGCAGCCTTGCTCTAATTTTCGATTCCGGTGACCCCTAAGATCACGGCCGGTTGACCGGCCGAGCTGGGTTTCTGGTGGTCCTGGTGCAAAGCTGGCCAGGAGGACTTGAGGTGAAGATCCGTCTGGCTCCACCCTGCCAAGCCCCAGTTCTCACTCTGAGAGCCTCCTGTGTCTGTCCCTTGATTTCTTTCCTCTGCTGGAGCCCAGACCAATTCATCTTGTCCAGATCCTGTGGAGGACATGGCCACTGGTGCAGGTGAAAACACAAACATCTGATCACATTATGGGCAAACCCTGGAACTAGAACGGCTGGTGTTGGAGACTCCTGCTTAGTAAATAAAGGAACAAAAGAAAAGCCCCTGGAGAGAGTCATGTTCTCATTCCTTCTAATTCCAAATCAACCGAGATGTGGAAAACTGGCCTTCAGTGCCTCCCTCTTGGCAGACATGCTCAGCCCTGCTCTTCCCTGGTGGCCCCGGCCCCTGCACCACTATTTGCACGAGCCAGTGCTCCGGTGCCATGTCCTGCCTGAAACCCAGCCACACCCCACGGTCCCCAGCACGGAGCACAGCTTCCCATGAAGACCCACTGTCCTCCGTGCTGCCTGGACATGGCCAGCTGGCTGGTGAGGGCAAACCTGAAAGGATTTCCTCTTGCTCCCTCAGAGAACATGCTGCAGCTTTGACCCAGAAGCTTCTGGAAGATCAGAGGAGGTGCCAGGAGGGAGCAGAAAGACCCATGTGAGTGGCCAGCTGGAAAAGGCCCAGCCTCGAGGTGAGTCTGAGAAAAAACAGCACACCCTGAATGTGCAGGGTCCTTACCTTGGTGCTGCCCACCAGAGGCTCCCCCAAACCCTGGAGGGCTCCAGGAACCAGTGCTGCTGGAGAGTGGCCTGTTCCCACCCCAGGGGAAAATCTGGCCACCACCAGCTACACAATTCCCTAAACATTCTGCAGTTTTGGCTGTTTTGAGGGTAATTTCCTTTCTTCTTCACTTTCTCATTGGTACTACTGGTAAAACCAGGAGTGTGCCAATTTACTGATCTCTAGTGTCGTAACATTCTCAGCAAAAAAACAAAGAACACCAAGGGTAATTTGGTCTTCTAATATTGTAGCCTTACCTTCCTGTTCAGGTCGTGTCTCTCCTTGACTTTAAACTGCGTATCTGTCTAGCAGTAACGAGTGACTTATTTGGACCCTTGGTTGTTGTCTTAACCAGTGAGCCACATGTTGGGAGTTCCTGGTGGCATCCCATGGGGAGTGCTTCAGTGGGAGAGTCTGCTGGTGCCGGTCATCTGGGAGCCTATTTTGAGTGGTGCTTTGGAGGTGGGTGGGGTTCCTCATAAGCCCACAGAGAGGAGCGTCCAGCTGAGAGCCTTGAACTTCATAGTGGCCCCTCTCTTGTGGGCTGTGAGGCAGAGGAAGGCTGTAGCCATCTGTAGTTTTATTTATTCTAGCTACTGCAGGAGCTGAGGGTCATGTGGGCAGAGGCAGGCAGGGCTGGCATGGGAACAGGATGGGACACTGCTCAGTGCAATGGAAACATAGGTGGCCAGGAGAGGGGTGCAGGTGGTGGGGCTGCAGGTGACAGGGCAGGTGCAGGGCTGCACACACCCGTCTAAGGATGGCCCTTGGTTTGTCATCTGCAGATAAAATCCATGAGATTAACTACCTGTTTATACTAGGCTTTGCTTTTATTAAAATTATAATCTTTTAAATCAATAACAAACACAAAAGGAGTTTTGGCAATCCTTACTCTAGCTCTCACAGCATTATTTATGCTTTAAATCTAACAGAACTTTAAACATGTCATTAAAAAGGTGAGCTACCATGCATTGTTCTTACCAGGAATGGGATGGTTTGCCCAGTTTGTTAAGAAAACCACTCCATTTTTGCTCTTTAATTTGTAAATGTTGAGAACAGCATTTATAGATTTTCTAATCTCCAACTCTACTTCAATTCCTGAGATGAGTACCATGTAGACACAGGGATTACTGTTTTCATACACTGCTGGATTCAGTTAGCTAATATTTTACTTAAAGGGTATGGAATCATTGTTCAGGAGTTAATTTCCCTGAGCTTTTTATATGTTTGCTTTTTTCCCCATGTACTATTTCTGTTTGGTTTGTGTCAAGGTGTCCTGGTGGTGTAGGAATATTGCGGGGTATTTTGTCTTCCTGACCTCTGGGCAAATCGGTATAATTGAAGCTGTGCTAGACTTGTAGTTTCTCTAAAGGAAGATTTTTAACTGATGCCTCAGATTTTTCCCCCCAATTTTAATGTTCTTTAGAACTTTCTCTGGTTCAGTTTTGCTAAACTGCATTTTTCTTGAATTTCTTCAATTGGATTAAACTTTCAAAATCATTGGCAAAAAGTCATTGACGCTGACTTTAATCTCTCTCGTTTATAGTCATGTCCACTTTGATGCGCAGTATTGCTGATTCTTGCTCTTTCTTATTTTCTTGATCAGTTTTACTGATGTCAGCCTGATTTATGAACCTTTCAAAGGAGCAACTTTCAAAGGAACAATGAAGACTCTGTCTTTATTGGATATTTCTTTAATTGATTCCCGCTTCCCACCTTATTATCTCCTTCCATTTATCTTATTTGCATCTATTCAGTGATTCACTTTCCAACTTTTTAAATTGGATGCTTCACTCATCAACATTCAGGATTCCTTCTTTTCATTAAAAGGGTGTAAGGTTAAAATATTTCCTAAAGTGTTACTTTATTTGCATCTCACAAGTTTTAATGAAGTATTTTGATTATCATTTTTTTTTGCTAAGCATCTCTAAATTTCCATTTTAATTTCTTCTTTGACTGATGAATGATTTAAAAGTGGATCTTCCGGTTTCCAAGGGTGTCGAGGCTCTCCTTTCCATTCTCTGGCTGGTCTCTGGTGTCACTGCATAGCTCAGGTTTGGGTCTGTGTGCTGGGGGTCGTTGACACTGTGGACGCTGGCATTAGGGCTCTGTGTGTTGCTCAGTGTCCTGTCACCGTGGAACACACCTGAGATCCTCAGCTTGGGTGGGGAAAGGACTGGTTCGACTCACAGCCTCAGAGGTTCCCATCCCAGATCTCTTGTGTTGTTGTTTGGGCCTGAGTTGCACAGTGTGTCATGGCAAAGGGACGTGGCAGAGGAGGCCGATGACCTCATGGCCCCTGGGAAGCAAAGAGAGAGGAAGAAGCTGGGTTTCCAACATCCCCTCCAAGGGCAGACCCCCACGGCCTCACCTCCTCCAGCTACTCCCTGCCCAGGTCCCAGCACCTCCCAATATCACCATGGGCTGGGGACAAGGCTTTTGCATCAGAGCCCCTGGGAAACATTCTACAACTCAGCTGCAACATGCCACATGGCTGAATTTTGCAAATGTCATGTGTTTGAGATCAATGTGATTTTCTTATTTGTTGGGTGCAAAATTCTATATGTGTCTACTAAATCATGATGGTATTGTTCAAATCCTGAATATCTTCAGTAATTATCCTGTTTGACTTAACACTGTGATGGTAGATAATTCATTTTCTCACTGTACATCTATCAGTTTTTAATTTAAATATTTAGAAACAATTTAAAGACTTCAAAGAGATTTAATTAAAATCTTCACATTCTTTTGTTGAACTGACTTTAAAAAATCCACTTTGTAGTGGCTTTCTCTGTGCCTAAAATGCTTTTTACCTTTAAGTTTATTTAAACTTATGTTAATTCGATGAATTCAGCCTTCCTTTGATTAGCATTTGCATACACATACTGTTTCTGCCGTTTCACTTCCATGATTTCCATGTGTTGAAGTTCAGCTGTGTCTTAGATAGCAGATATGAGGGTTTAAAAAATATGTCCTGCTAAGACTCAATTTTCATTTTTTAGATTAGTCCATTTACTTTTGCTCCATATATTTTTTGACTCATTTCTCTTCTGCCTTGAAGTTGAAAATAATTTTTGAAAGGAGCCTTACATTTAAATTTTGTACTGGGTCCTACAATTTTCTTATGGTTCTGGGCTACCACTGAGTTCCAACTGAGGCCTGGTCCTCAAGGTTCTGAAGCTGTTCTATAGTGGGAAATGAGGGTCAGGACTCTGAGATCTGCAACAACACTTTATTAGTGGCCATGGCCCAGAGGAATAATTCCCAAAGTCTGAGCCCTGAGTGCAGCAAGGCTTTTACTTTTATACACAAGCAAGTACTGGGTACATCAAGGCAGGGAGTTGGTGCACTACTGTTGGAGGGTGCATTCTATATTCCTTCGTGGGCACAAGTTTATCAATAGCCTAGGGACTCTGAGCTCTTATAGCTTAGGGACTTTAACTGCTCCAAGCCTAATGGGGAATTCTTCTGTCTCTGTTGCTTTCTTTCCTGCTTCTGCTACTGGTTATCTGTTACTGTTACCTGTGAGTCATTGCAAACCTTGGTGGTGAAAGGTCAGTAAGCAGAGCTGCTGTGTGTCAGCCTGCAAAGCCACAGCCTGTCAGCTCCCATCTGTTCTACCACGGTCCCTGCAGGTGGGATCATGCTGGCTGTGCAGAGGAGAACTCCTGCCCTGGCACTGAGGGGTGGATGTGAGTCAGCTCAGTGAGGACTGGACATTTGAACCTCTTGGATACTTGTTGAGAGCCACAACCGAAGGGGCCCCAGCAAACTTTCAGATTGCCAGCTGATGATTGGCTCACAGCGGCCCCAGCAACATCTAGCTGATTGGCTCCTCTGCGGTGATGCTCCTTGGAGATGCTCATTGAGCTGTTTCCCTGCCCTTTCAGACTGCCAGCTGATGATTGGCTCACAGCGGCCCCAGCAACATCTAGCTGATTGGCTCCTCTGCGGTGATGCTCATTGGGCTGTTTCCCTGCCCTTTCAGGCCACGGAGCTGCTCATTGGGGGACTTTTTTGGCTCCGCCCACTCGACCCAGCCAATCAGCCTCAAGAACAGGAGGATTGTGGGAGGTGGAGAGGCTGGTGGTTGGGAGAGAGGCTTGTGGGAAGCCGGTGGTGGCAGTTGGGCTCTGAGGGTTTTTTCCTGAGGAGCTGTTTTGTTTATCGTGTGTGGTTCTAAAAATAAAGTTAGTTTCTTTTGACAAGTGGCTCCTGAATTGTGCCCAGCCAGACTGCGGCATTTGGTGGCTCGCACGGGGAACGACTGAGGGTAAGTAAACCGCTCGCCCCTGAGGGCAGGGCGAGAGGATGGGGAGCCATTTTAAGATTCCTCTTTTGTTTTGCTTCATTTTTGTTTTGCTTCACTTTTGCCTGTCCCTGGAGATGAGCCAGATGGAAGAAAAACCGCTCACATCTGAGGAAAAACTATTTACGTCTGAGGAACAGATAGGGAGAAAGGACGGATGCACATGTCAGGAGGATAGAAAGGCTATAATGAATTTTTGTTGTTCCCTTTTTGTTTCATTCTGTCTCGGTTTTGTTTGGCGTCATCTTGTTGGGTTGTATTATAGTAGAAATACGGGATCAGAAACTAGTAAAAAACAAACCGAAAGAGTGTTAAGTAAATTATTAGAGGAAGGAGGCATCCCAGTAAAATCAAGAGCAGTCAGGGCATACGTTGATACAATGCAAAAATGTAGCCCATGGCTATTTAAGGAGGAGTTGTTAAATATATCACAATGGAACCATCATGGAGAAGATTTAAAAAGAATAGAAAAGAAAATCCCAGGAACTCTGCCAGTTGGCACATTGACATTGTGGGCGTTGGTATCTGGTTTGCTTAGTCCAAAGCCTTCAGTTCAGACAAAGATAGAGGAAGAAAGCTTAGAGCAGAAAAAGCCATCAGGGGGAAAGTTACAACAGGAGACTGCTACTAACAACTTTCTATCACCAGAGGGCGTAAGTGTCCAACCAACAGCGCCATCTCCATATGCTGGGAGGCCCCCAACCCCTGTAGTTGATAGAGGGGATCCTGAGACAGGACCTCAAAGATCAGCATGCTCTGTATTTGAACAAGCAGGAGGGCAGCAAATTCACCATGTTTTAGATTTCAAAACAGTGAAGCAGCTAAAAGAGGCTGTAACAACCTATGGTCCTCAAGCACCCTTCACTGTAAGCTTGGTCGAATCCAATACCAACTTGAACATGACACCAGCAGATTGGGCTAATATATGTAAAGCTGTGCTAAAGGGAGGACAATACCTGTTATGGAAGGTTGCCAATGAGGAATTTTGCACGGAGACAGCTAGGCGAAATGCAGCAGCTGGTTATCCTCAGAGAAATCTAGATATGTTGTTAGGAAAGGGACCTTATGAGGATCAGCAGCAACAAATTGCATATGATCCTGGCGTATATGCACAAATTGCTGTAGAGGCGGTTAGGGCATGGAAGACTTTACAAGGACATGGAGGTTTACAAGGTCAATTATCTAAGATAATACAAGGAGCTAATGAACCTTACGCTGAATTTGTAGATAGGCTTATTCAAACAGCTACCAGAGTTTTGGGGAATACAGAACAAGCAATGCCATTAATAAAACAACTGGCTTATGAGCAAGCGAATCGTTGGTGCAGAGAAGTCATTAGACCACGGAAACATGAAGATTTAAACACATATATTAAATTATGTAGAAACATTAATGAACAAGAGCAAGTTGTGGCAGCTGCAGTAAAACAGGCTTTAGATGCCAGGCCAAAAACATGCTACAATTGTGAACAAACAGGACATTTTAAAAGGAATTGCCCCATAGGAGGAGGGTTTAACAAAACTAGGTATCAAAGGAGTAGAATACCGGGTATTTGCCCATGATGCCGTAGAGGCAGAACAGCAGCTGATTTGGATTCCAGAGAGATTAACTAAGGTCCTGACTCAGTGATTGTCTGGAGTTGGGGGTCTGTTTGTGTGTTTCCACAGGGAGAACAGCAGCCGATTTGGATTCCAGAGAGACTAACTAGAGGGATTTCTACAGACCAAAAAGAAGATAATTTGGCTCAAATCCATAACAGCTGATATCCAGAACTCCAGTTTGGCTATCCTTACATCTGCGACAGAACCAGGATGCTTTTTTCAATATCTATTTTATTATTGCCCTTTCCCACATCATGAAGTTCTATTTTGTTTTTTGAGTTTATACAGACCTAGGTTAATGTTTTGCTGATCAGTTCTATTTTTTGACTATAGAGTTTTTAAACATTGCAATGGAGATTTCACTTGTAAAAAGTTATAAGGCCTTTACTATTATGTTATGTGTTGTATGTATTATATTATGTGTTGTATGTATTATATTATGTGTGCACACTTGTGTTTTGTGTTATATGTTTGAATGTATGTATGTCCATATATCATATATGATGAGCGCTCATGAAAAAATGGATCCAGATTTTTTTCCACGTGATTTAAATGGTTTAATTTAAATTGAGTAAACAGATGTTGAGGATTGTTTTAATATGTGAACAAAAAAGGAGGTTAACAGATCTGTTTGTTTACTTTCACCTTTCTTTTTCATTATATTTAATAATTCTCTTCAAGATAATGTAAATTGTTAAGAAAATTGTTTTCTTTTAGTGCCTTCTGGAATGTTACATAATTTTTTCTTTAGCCATTATTGCCAGAATTCCTATCTTCATCACAGTGCCGGTGAAGACAAAGATGAAACCAACCTACAGCTTCTGCAATAGCCATCACTGAACTGCTTGCAGAACTTACCTGGACTATGTATCACTTGTATGCATTGTGAACTATCTGTTGGTGCAGCAACTTGTGGTAGTGTTGGGGTATTTTTGCTGATGATGTCATCGGTGGTACAATTTTTCCAAAAGGAGCCGTCAGCTGGCTTGGTGTATCTTCCTCCCTTCTCCTTGTCATGATCGTTCAGCTAAAATTTGGGGGCCAACAGAGGTGAGGCAAAGAACCTCACCCCCCCGCTGGTACGAAGACCTCTACACAGGTGTGGCTGTATACTGGACTGGTAGTCAATGACGGGTAAGATCCAATTACTATGGTACCAACCTAAGACAGGAGGCTGACGCCTTGAGGTCAGCTCATCTGATGACGGGTAAGGACCATATGTACTATTGGACAACCTAAGGCAGGCACGGTCCGTAAGCCCACATGCTTGTTGTTTAAACAGAGAGGGGGAGATGTTGAGAGCCACAGCTGAAGGGGCCCCAGCAAACTTTCAGACTGCCAGCTGATGATTGACTCACAGCGGCCCCAGCAACATCTAGCTGATTGGCTCCTCTGCGGTGATGCTCATTGGGCTATTTCCCAGCCCTTTCAGACCACGGAGCTGCTCATTGGGGGACTTTTTTGGCTCTGCCCACGCGACCCAGCCAATCAGCCTCAAGAGCAGGAGGATTTGGGGAGGTGGAGAGGCTTGTGGTTGTGAGTGAGGCTTGTGGGAAGCCGGTGGTGGCAGTTGGGCTCTGAGGGTTTTTTCCTGAGGAGCTGTTTTGTTTGGCATGTGTGGTTCTAAAAATAAAGTTTGTTTCTTTTGACAAGTGGCTCCTGAATAGTGCCCAGCCAGACTGCGGCAGATACTCATTATCCTATAGATGATCTGATTCTCTTCCTTGCTGAGTGTTCTTTAAGAGCTGAATTTATTGAGCATTTGCAATGAGACACCCATTATATAAAGATCCAGGCAGTTAGTCCTACAATAGCCCTGTATGCGCACTTATTCCCGTCCCTAATTTATAGTCAAAGAAGTAGAAGCTCTGAGTTATAGAACTTGTAGAAATTCAACACTCTCAATGGCAGGGTCCCGGCCCAATCCCAGTCAGGTACCTCCACTTGCAAAACCACCTTCTTGTCTCTTGGGCCTTACTCTAACTTCATGAGAAACTCAGGCTATTTGCTCTACCCCAGCTTCCTTACTCTGGTTGAAAACATCCCACTGGACTCACTTATAGACCAATCCCAATACATTTATTCGGATCCCCAAATTCTAGCTCCCGTAGAAGGAACTGCTGCCTTGGGAGATGTTGGCTTATTCCAACAGCATTCCGTACTTTATCACTGGACAACTGGATTCCTTCCCTCATTTTCACCTGGATACCTTGAGTGTCCCTCAGTGTGACCAATTCAAACACTGGGACTCCACCAAGTCCCTTTGGAACCCCAGCCGGAGGTGTTCTACTACTCCCACTCTCCCTCATCTCATGTCACCCTGACTAAGCCCAGGCTTCCTCAGGGCACCCTCAGGCCCTTGCACCCACCCAGGAACACAACCCCCTGGAGACTGATGAAGGGTGCACACATGGACTGCACTCCATGGCTCCCTGCTGCAGGCCAGCTCTCCATCACTGCTCACTGACCCCCAGCAGGAATTCCCCCCGCCTGTCTCCCAGGTGGAGTTGTGCTTCAGCGTCCAGCCAGGCCCTCCAGCACACACTCTGCTCCCGAGGCATCAGCAGACCCCGAGGCTGGGTCACTTCTGACATCTTTCTGTGCTGGTATCTAGATTCTTCCATGGCTAACTCCAGGGGAAGCAGCTGCTTTCATGAGCTTTGGGGTCACTAGAGAAATGGGTACGCTACTGGTGCATAGTAAGTGCTTATATAGGGAAGTCTCAGCTAGCTACTCAGAATCTCTAGCCAGAACACCTCAACAAGGCTGGTACCACTCAGCAGTACAGGGGCGGTGGAGATTACAGAGTTACAGCTAGGTGTGCACCAGCTGGGTGCTGTGTTCAAGGCGTTGACAGCGCTGATTTAGTCTATTTTATTATGCATGTTTCATATAAATTAATAGGCCCTCGGCAGGCACATCAGAAATCATTATTCTTACCTCAGGTACTAAACCACTTGTTGATATTTCCCTGGATGGATTTTGGGTTGATGGTATTCTAGTCTCCTTCTGTGTCTTGAGTAAGTACTTATGGGCATCTTTGTAGTAGAGCTTTAATGTAACGTGGTGATGCCTTCCCATTGCACTAAGCATTTGATGTTTGAAAGCATTTGCATTTCTCCTTTAAGCAGAATTCACCTAGTAATATATTCAGATGTGGAATTTTATGATTTATTCTTTTCCTTTTTTCTTTCTCTCTCTCTCTTTTTTTAATCTCTGAATTTCTTAATTCTTTTTCCTGCTATGTGGCAAGTGTTAAATTCCTACCTGTCAGAGAGCCTGCTAATAACTCCTAATGAGATGCCTCAGCCGAGGATTGGTCAGCTAATTCAGTGACATCAGTGTCATTGCTGTTAGTCAACTTTTCTCATTTGCACCTTTTAAATATTTTTAATGGTTGTCTGCACTCCACTGACATCCTGCGTTGAAAGTGAGACTGAATTTACTGTAGCATTTGCTGAAGGGGAACATTTGTTTTCTCCATGAATATTCTGAGTGTCTTAAACACTGGAATTACAGACACCTTGGAAATACAGTATTATTTTTAAATGTAATGGCAGACTTAGCTGGCTCCCACACAAATACTAGAAATCAGGTTTTTCCATTTGTAGCTTCTAAAAAAACTATTTTTCATCCATCTTGGGATGGCATTTTTTAACATCTAAGGACACTGGTTCGCATTAACAACAACAAAAAGTCACTTGAAGACCAAACTGCAAGTTACGTTTCTTACTGTCATTACTTCCAGCATTTTCTCCTGAGGACTAGAACTACAGAATTATCCATAGCAATTTAATAAAGCACCGAGGAAAATAAAATTTTACTCATTAAGAGGCCATGGATAATTAAAATCTGAGTTTCAGTTTTGTAGACTGTTTAGGAAGGGCGGAGGTCAAAGGCAAAGGTAAAGGTAAAGATGTATAGGCACTGGCATGGGGGCTGGGCTGGGTGGGAATGCAGAGCAGGAGGAGGGTCTTTCCCCAGGATGAAGAGCAAGGCTGGAAGAGTGGCTGGCTCTTCCTCTCCCTGGCCTGTGCCACCGAAGGAGTGAGGCCGGACACCAGCAGCAGGTGGCACAGACAGAGCTCCTCTGCAGCTTGCAGTAGGGAGGGAGGCTTCAGGAAGACCGAGCTCAGTTTCACTCACTGCTAAGGAAGCTCTGGCTTACAGTCAAGGGCCAGAGCCAGGAGCTCTGTGGTTGGAAAATTACTAAGAGGAATCACAGGGTTGCGGGGAGCGGGTTGCTAAGGGCACCGAGGACTTCGACATCAAGGCTGGGAGTGTGGAAGTTGATCAAATATCAAGAATGGAAGAGTCTCTCTAAACTGACTTTGCAGGATTCTTGCTAAGGCTGGGCCAGGAAGCTCTAGTTGAGAAGGGCGTTCAGAGGAGCCCGACCATAGATTGTCAAGGAGCATTCTTTTTTTCTGTGGTAAAGGGCTGAGCAGGGATCAGGAGATGAGTGCTTCAGGAGGGTGGACTGTCTCTTGTTCTCGGCCCTGCTGAGCATCACGGTCACTCTGGTGGCCAACCTTGGTCATGGTTCCCTGTGGGTTCCAGGTGGGGCTTCTGGCGCAGCAAGTAGAGCAGCTGTCAGTGGGGACATTTGTGAGACATGTCAGATGTGCAGAGGAACTGTGAGCCATGTAAATAAAACAAAGTTTTTCAGGGCAATCCTATTGGCTCAGGAAGCTGAGGCAGGAGGATCACCAAGTTCAAAGCCAATCTCAGCAACTTAGGTCCTAAGCAAGTTGGTGAGGCCCAGTCTCAAAATAAAGAATAAAAAGGGATAGGGATGTTGCTTAGTGGTAAGTGCCCCCAGGTTAAAACCCTGGTACCAAAATAATAATAATAATAATAATAATAATAATAATAATAATAATAATAATAATAAAAAGAGTGAAATTCCTAGTTCTTACCAGCAACATATTGAATCGATCTGCTCATTATGGGATCTATCAATGGTCCCATCTGCCCTCAGCTGGGGACAGGGATGCATGTTGGGTAACTGTTTGTAATGTACTGTCCCCAGTGCCTTTGAGATACAGGGAGAGCTTCATTGATTTTTTTTTTTTTTAAATCGGAGGTCAATGAAATCTTTGCAAACTTGTCTGCAGTCAGTGCTTAGGTCAGGAGAGGCTCAAAAGGACTCCAGAAGTGCTGGCTTTCCCTGGCCTCCCCCCCCTGAAGCTCTATGGTGTGCCCCTTGCTGCAGAGCCTCCTTGTCCTGTGCTTCCATTTCTAGTGTGGAAGTGAAGGGCAGGTGGTCCCTCTGGGCTTCATTTGCTGCCTGCACAGGGCTCAGAGGTGGCAGCTCCTCTCTCTCACCCCTAATTGATCCCTCTGCAGAGCCTGTAGCTTTGAGGGGCACACACTTGCTCTTTGCTCTTCCTCGTAGGCAGAGGAATCCCAACCTGAAGGCTGCAGGAATAGCCTGAGAGTTCCTGAATGTGATGGTGAATTTTAAAATTTAACTGTCAAGCCCCAGGTCCCATGCAATGATTCCCTCTCTGACTGGTACAATCGCAACGTCTGCTGCAGATGCAGGGCATCGTGCAGATGGGGTCAATGTCAGAGGGACTTGCCCTACACTGATTAGGCGTACAAGCTCCCTGAGCTCCTTGGGGCTCTTTCTTCTGGAGCATGGTATTGAAAATAGGTTTTTCATTCAATTACTGTGATGGACAGGTATCCAGAGCTTAGACTTAAATGGAACAAAGTGTTTGTAAGGACAAAGTTCATAACCAAGGAGGGAGGCTTACAGATGCAGACGTGAGATTTCTTTCTTTTTTTATTTTTGCTATTTTATCTTAACAAATGTCTTCAGGCTCCCAACACTCCTCCTGTTGTCCTCACTGGTGCTGGTGAGGTTCCTGGTTTGGCTGGGGATGACTGAATTGCCTGCAGCTCCTGCTCTGGGCTGCTGCTCCTCCAGGAAGAGGCCCAGGAGAGAGACACACACCAGTAATTAGAGGGGCCTTTGGGGAGGGCAGGCGTTCATCAGCTTTGAAGGATGGCTGGCATTTAGTCAGCTTTTTCACTGCTGTGACTAAGAGACCTGATAAGGACAAGTTTAGAGGAGGAAAATTTTATTGGGGGCTCATGGTTTCAGAGGTCTCAGTCCATAGAAAAACAGCTCCCTTCCTCCAGACTCAAGGTGAGGCAGGACATAATGGCGGAAGAATGTGGGGGGGTAAGGGGGGTGGGGAGGGTGAGGCGGGGTGGGGTGGGGGTCTCACAGGATGATCAGGAAGTAGAGGGAGACTCCATGCACCAGATACAAAATAGATAGCCCAAAGGCACGCCCTCAATGAGCCTCCTCCTCCAGCCACACCCCACCTGCCTGTGGCTGCTGTGGAGCCCAGTTGTATAGCACCTGGGGACCTGGGCAGGTGCCAGGCAGGTGGGAGGAGAGGGAGTTGCAACAGCATAGGAGAGGAGGCAGATGAGCTGTGTCAGGGCACAGTCTCAAGATCAGCAACCTGGCTGTGGCATGAGGACGGAGAAGCAGCACCTCCTCCTGTGGAGTGAGGATGGGGAGCTGTTTTCCAATGCTGCACCTTCTCATGTTCTAAGAAAACTCCCCGTGGAGCTGCTGGGCTCAAGGGAATGGTTGATCCCTGAGATGTTAAGTCCCACGTGTTCCATCCCACCTCAGTCCAGGGCTGGGAGAGAGACAGCCAAGGGAACAGGTCAGAGAGCCGCAGCAGGGGCCAGGTTTATACACAGAGCACAGAGACTTCCTGGCCATGGAAGTGAGGCAGGCCCACCTCCACAGGGACACCTCCACCCACTGACTCAGGGTTGGGGGGAGCAGACAGCATATAATCTTCCTCCGCACTTTTTGCTTCAAGAGAAGATGGAGGAGGGCTGCGCCACGCCAGCTCCACACTCAGCCACAACACCCCACAGGAGGAAGGATGAGAAGGGTGACCAAGTAGGCCAGGGGAGCTCAGGGCCTCCTGCAAACCAGAGCTGAGAAGCCCATTAAGGGAGCTAATGCTGATGGCTTCACTGCTCCTGCAGCCTAAGACATGAAACCTCTCTGAGTGGGGACAGGTGGGAGCTGAGGGCACTGTGGAAAGAACACATGTCACTTGTCCAGCTGCCCACCACTAGACAGATCCCCGTGGAGAGAGCAGGCCCTGCTTGGTGAGTCACCCTCAGGGGCAGAGGCACTGTCTGTGGACCTGTCACCAGTGAGGGGCTCTAGGAGCACTCCTAAACTCTGGTGAGCTGTCCCCAGGAACCAGATGCCTCTGTGCTGTTTTCAGGCCCCTTGGTCTGTCCTTCACCTGCCCTGCTGTTGTGGCACAGCTAGACTGTGGGTGACCCCATTCCAGGGGAAGTCCAAGTCAGGGATCTGTTTAAGGCTGCTGCAGGAACTAAAGGGTCATGTAATATGGGTCTGACCTAAGTCCAGAACCGTGGCGTCAGGATAGGAAGGAGGAGGCAGCAGAGCAGGGCAGGAGCCCACCCTGTACCCAGGGGATGTCAGAGCACCTGCTGGGGAGAAGCCACCTGGGGGCAGGAGTGGGACTTGGTGCTCTCCAGTCAGGGGCAATGCCGCAGTCCGGCTGCAGAAAAATAACTGGGGGGTGACGAAGAACTTGTGTAGATTGTACAGCAGGAGTAGGAGCCATTTATTGTAGGACAGGAGGAGTATTTATACATTCCACACAGCTTATCTAATTAACATAAACTAGATACAGCAGTCAACCAATCAGGAATCTCCACACTTAATGACTCGCTGGCCTTACTTCACAAACCACTCCCTCTGGCATTTTGCCAGGCGCCATCCTGACTTGTTTACAGACTCTAACAGGGCAGCTCTGCCTTGCAGGGGTTGGCTGCTCCTTGTTGGAGTATGGATTGATTAGGCGCTCAAGCCCCAAAGGTGGGAAGAGGATCGCTGAAGGGTAAAGGAGACAGAGAGAGGATGCTAGAGGAGAGCTGTTTCAGACAGCGAGGCTGGGATGGCAGGCAGCACAGGGAGACGGGCCTGGCATGGAGGGTCCTCCTGCAGGTGCACAGCTGCTGGTGGCTGACTCAGGACTCCTGAGCTGTCTCTAGCTTAGCAGTCCCCTCCAGGGACATTTGCACCCACAGTTAGTTCTGTGTGCTTTGCTCCCCAGAGGAGAGGAGAGGAACTGCCCTGTGGTCAGTGGGCCTGAGGACACCCTCAGTTGGGTCTGTTTTATTCTGGGGTGCTTCCCTTAATCTGGCACTTCAAGGACAAAGCCTGGCTGCTGTCCCCAAGGCTGTGTTTCCACAGCTCTCTGTGTGCTGAGGTCCAATCCAATTGTCCAGGTACGATCATTTCCAGGGTCCCAATGGCTGACAAGCCCAATAGGGAGGAAGAGGTCCAGGGCAGCAGGGAGGGTCCCTGGCCTGGAGGCTGTCCTTGCAGAGGCAGCAGAGGAGGGGAAGCCACAGACTCCGCAGGAGTGGTGAGGAGGCTCTTGCTCTCCCAGAGGCCCAGCCAACAAGTAAGGGCTGGATTAAAGAACAGGAGTCAGGTGGGGCTGCAGGGACATGGCATCTGCTGGCAGGAGAGGGGACAGGAGGGGACGGGTGCTCAGGTGACTCAGCATCACACTGGAGAAGTTGCAGGAGCAGACAATCCAGCTCCAGCCTGCAGGGCCCCCGGGGATGTGGAGGCTGAGGCCATGGCTGCTGTCCCTGCCCGCAGGCCGGGCTCTGAAGCACAGGGCGGAGAGCTGAGCCTGCAGTGGGGCAGCTGAGAGAGCTGAGGAGGCCCGTGCAGGAGGATTTTTCAGGAAGAGCAATGGTGGCCCCCAAGCCAGGGCTGCTTCTGCTCAGCATCTCGGGCATCACAGTGCGGGGCTGATGCCTCCACCATCGATGGCACACCATGGTGACCAGAGCCAGCTGGGCCAAGTGCTGGTGTGGGCACCGACTCTGCCAGTGGGCTCCCTCTCTGCCCCCGGAGCTCCACCTGCATTTGCCTGAGTTAACCAACAGGGTGTCCAGGAAGCTGATGGCGGCCGAGCATGGACGCCCAAGGGCAGCGATCGGCTCACTTTATTTCCCCTACTTTTTATTACATTGTACAAACAAGGGTTTGGTAGTTTCCTGTCTTTAGGTCACCTGACGCCTCCTTTTCTCTTCTGACATGAGGTCTTTCTCCACCGCCGTCTTTGGGTTTCCTGTCAAATCATGGGCTGTTGTCATCGCAGGGTTCACACAGTAGGAAGAGTCTAAAGAACTGCTAGGAACTTCTGTGTCACTTTTCAAGTGTGAATTTAGAAAACCCTGATTCAGGGCTATTACTGTGGCATAAGTCTACGGTCTAATTCACCTTCAATAAAGGATTCAGATAAAGCCGCAAAATGAGCTCCATCAGAGCAGAATGATCCAAAATGAAAACAGAATAAACACACAAACAGGCGTGTGCTCACATGTACACACACACACACACACACACACACACGGCTCTTCCTGAGCACTCAATGAAAAACACACAGCTCAAAGGTGAGGGCAAAGTGGACTGTTTTCTTCTGCCTAATTGCACGCAGCATCCTGTGTCCATGTAGGACTGCAGAGAGCGGGAACTGTAAATACGCGTCTCGGTGCAAGCATAGGTGAACGATCATTCCCGTGAGGTGAAAGTTGGCATCTGCCGCAGCCTAACATCTGCATCTGGAGACGGCAGCACTTTGAGTCCAGTCAGGAGAAAACGCGACACCTCTGTCTTCCTCCGCTGGCTCCCAGCTACAGGAAGGACGCTGCCTGGCTGTGGAGTCTCACCTCTACAGATGGTGCTGCCTAGAGGACCCCATGCCTGCCATCTCCCAGCCTGTCGACCCTCCTACTGACACCTTATGCTGAAGGCTGGGGCACATATCAACGCCCCACAGAATCCCACTCTGAGCCCCCAAATCTGCTTTCAACGTTGCCTCCTCCTCCCAGGAGGCAGAAGCAGAGGGAGCCTCTACTGTGGCCCTTGGATTAGTTGGGACAATTGCTTTCTTCTGTTGCCATAAAGGTCCTTCCTGTGCCTTCCCTTCCTTGGCCCTTCCTGCCATGACTCAGCCGTGGGCATCAGGTGTAAACAGGGTCCAGTGGCATACACAAATGGACACTGAAGTCATCGCTTGTCATGCATGATGAAGTGCCTTGGCCCCTGCTCAGATGCCAGATGCGCTCACACACACACACACACCAGTGCTGTCTGCAGCCCAGGTCTGGCAAGTGTGACCCAGGAGGAAAGCAGGGATCAGCAGAAGAGACGGGTGAAGGCTCTCAGATTGTTGGGGGGGCTGGGAGGTCCCTGATTGGGGCAGGAGAGGTCATGTTGGGTAAAGGCCAGACACTGAGGACCCAGAGTGTGAGGAGGCTCCTGTAGAGTACCACCCATTTAGGGTCATGGGGCCTCCCCGAGGCTCTACCCAGGCCCTCAGGACCTTCTAGACCATGCGCAGAGGCACAGGCAGAGCAGGGGGCTCTGTTAGAACCAGCTCACTGTCCCCTGTCTCAGGAGCACCCTAACCCTTCCCTGGCCTCTCGGCTGCTCCAGCAGAAACCCCAGGTTGCAGCCGAATGCATGTCTTCCTGGAGCTGGGGGCCAGGCGGACTTCCGCCCTCCCTCCTGGGAGCAGGTGCTCTGCTCTGGGTCTCAGGAGCTTCCAGTCAGGTGAGGTCAGCTCTAAAGGGTCAAGTTCAGAAGAAATAGTCTGTGAGTCCATGAGCACCTCAGCCTGTGGCCCTGGCAGTGATTACTCATGGGCGCCCTCGCTGTCTCTCTGTGCACTCCCAGAACGTCCTCGTCCTGTCACTTCCCCTGGTCGGAAGAAAGTCACAGAGGACAAGGGAGATGGAATGACTGTCCACCCCAACACGTCCTTGGGTCAATAGGCATCCGAACAAAGGGGGTGAGAAGTGGGCCTTCGCGTGCTTTTCAGGCTTAAAGAGACCCAGGGGCTGGGGATGGGCTCCGTGATAGAAGGCAGATTGCTTACCTGGTATGTGTCAGACCTGGGTTCCATCCCCAGCACCAGGAGAGAGAGAGAGACAGAGAGAGAGGGAGAGAGAGAGAGACAGAGAGAGAGGGAGAGAGAGAGAGAGAGAGAGAGAGAGAGAGAGAGAGAGAGGGAGAGAGAGAGAGAGAGAGAGACAGAGAGAGAGGGAGAGAGAGAGAGAGAGAGAGAGAGAGAGGGAGGGAGGAGGGGACAGGGGAGATGGGAGGGAAGGAGAGGAGAGGGAGGGAGGGAGAGGGAGGGAGAGAGAGAAAGAGAGAGAGAGAGGAGGGGGACAGGGGAGATGGGAGGGAGGGAGAGAAGGAGAGGGAGGGAGGGAGAGGGAGAGAGAGAGGGAGAGAGAGAGAGAGAGAGAGAGAGAGAGGGAGGAGGGGGACAGGGGAGATGGGAGGGAGGAAGAGAAGGAGAGGGAGGGAGGGAGAGGGAGGGAGAGAGAGGGAGAGGAGGGGGATGGGGAGATGGAGGGAGGGAGAGAAATAGAGGGAGAGGGAGGGAGGGAGAGGGAGGGAGGGAGAGGGAGAGAGAGGGAGGGAGGAGAATGCGGCAAGAGCAACTAGGCATGGAATTATTTCTTGGGATTTGGGCCTATGGTAAGCAGCTCATAAAAATTGTTCATTACTTCAATGTACTCACTTCAGTTTCATTGAATAATAAAATCATCCCAGTCAAGCTAAAACGACTCCTTCACTTTTTAAAAAATACATTTTTGTGTTTTTCCTGTGTGTGTGTGTGTGTGTGTGTGTGTGTGTGTGTGTGAGAATATATAAATGATGGACATACACTAATGTTTAATCAGGAAAGTGCTATTTTGTTAAATTAACTCCTGAAATTTGGTAACATGGACAAAAATAATTTAAAATATATGCATGTTTTAACCAAGAAATGATTCCCTTTTTAAGTATAAAATGTTTTAAGAAACCAGAAAGTAATTAAGTATGTTCTAAATTGGTACACACAAAATATTTGTTTTAATATATTTTTTTAAAAAAGGAAATTAAAACAATGTATAGAACTAATGAGATGCTGGTTAAAGTAAACAGTGGTTCATCACATACTCATTAAAAACCACATTGCAGGAGAAAATGTTTAGCATAGTTAAAGGGGCATGTTACATAATTCTAAGTGCCTTATAACCCGGAAGTTGAAAAAAAATGTATATACAACCGAGAGAGGGAATTACACATAGAAATTTAAAGAAATGATGATTTTAAACTGGTTGCACTTTCTTAATTTTTCCCTAGTCTGTAATGTGTCTGAATTAAATGTGCTCAGCAAAGAATAATATATGTTATGAAAAAAGCAGTCATCTTTTTGTATAGTATTTCCTGGTGTTTAACAGTTTAATGGAGCCCTATGGACACTAATTATATCGTCTATATGTAAAGGCTACAGTTCTGTCATGCTCTGACATGTATACCCAGTAAGACCATCATGACCATCAAGGTAAGGCACACCTGTCACTGCCCAGAGGCCTCCTGTCCCTCAGCATCTCTCTCCCCTTCTCCTTGCCTTGGCCCCACCACTCACTCACATCTCACCCAGATGGCTCTGCTCTCTGTCACTCTGCCATTGTAGCTTAGTTTACATTTTGTACAATTTTATATAAATGCAAACACATAGTCTATACTTTTCTGCTGCCTGGTTTCTGTCACACACCACCATCGTTTTGGAATCATCCCAAGTTCAGGCAGGACAGCAGGTCATTGCTCTTCTCGCCCAGCCGTCTCTCCTGGTATGGACAGGGCAGTTCTTCTGCATTCCCAGTTGATGAGCATGCTCCAATACTTTCATTACAAACAAAGCTAGTATCAATAGTAGTGTATGCCTTTCGGTACCTTCCACTCTTGGGTAAACATCCAGGAGGGAGACGAACAGAGCATATGGAAGCTGCATCATTCTTTCAAGAAACTTCTATATTTTTGGCTTATGCCATTTTACATTCCTTAGGGCAGCAAATGAGAATCTCAGTTGTTCTGTCCTCCTCAGCCCCTGGTGTGGTTGCTCTTGTTAAATTTTAACCATTGTAAAGTCAAAGTAATGGTGTCTCTTCATGGTTTTAATTTACGTTTTCCTAATGACTAAATGACCTTGAGTATTTACCCTATATACATCTTTTTTAGAGAATGGCTTATTAAATATCCTAAGAAAGAAATATTTCTCCATTCATTCTATGAGGCCCAAAACAAGTTACAAGGAGAAAACACTATAGATAATTATCACTCATGAACATAAGTGCGCACATTCTAAACAAGATCTTAACATACATCTTTTAAGGTAAAATAATAGTGTGTCATGACCAAGGAGCGTACATTCAAGAAATGCAAGGTTTGTATAAAAACAAAAGTGTTAACCCAGGAGATGCTGTGTGATAATCCCAATAGACACAGAAAAGTCATTTAGTAAAATCTGACATTCATTCCTGATTTTTAAAAAATCTTATGCAACTTAGGGTTAGAGAGCAGTTTCTCAACCTGACAAAATTTATCTAGACAAGAAAAACGTCCTGCTTAGTGAGTAAAAACTGCAGACTTCCCTAGAAGCTGAGGAGCAAGGCTGGGAGGCACTCTTCCACCACTTCAATATTGTGCTCAAGATTCCAAACAGTGCAACAGGGCAAGAAAAAGGAATAGAGTTAATTGTGAATGAAAAGGAAGAAGTAACACTATGTTTATTCATAAATGCTATGTTGGTGTGGAAAATCTAGTGGAATATACCAGAAAACTAATTATTGAGTTTAACAAGACTTTATAATAGAGAAACAGCACACAAAATTCCATTGTATTTCCATACATCAGCAATGAAGAATTGGATTTAAAATTTGAAATCCCACTGTGTACAACAATGTCAAAAATACAAAACAGAGACTAAATCTTATAAAGAGTATAAAATGAAATTCATAAAAATTTTAAGAGATCTAAATCAATGATATGTAGACCATATTCCTGGGCCAGAAATTGGTACTAAGTTTCTAATTCTCCCCATATTGTTCTATAGATCCAACTTTATTCCAATAAAAATCTAAACATCCTTTCAGTTGTAGAAATAGATAAATTCTAAATTTCATGTAGAATTCCTAAATATCTAGAATTATACACACAACATTTTTAGAATGAAATTGGAGGAGCAAGAGTAGCTTCTTCCAGAACACAAACAAAGCTGGAGCAATCAGGACAGGGTGATACCGTGTGAAGGTGGACCCACAGGTCAGCAGAACAGAATGAGGTCCAGAGGTAGACCCACACCTGTTCAGGCAACTGAATTCCTAAAAGTCTGTCTTAGTGTTGGGCAATACCCATATGTGAAAAAGAAAAGCAGTCATTGCATATCTTAAACCATATTAAAATATGAACACAATTCATCTAGCCCAAGTACATTGGTGAGCTCTAGAGGGTGACTCTTACCAACACTTCCCCTGTTGTCTCTTGCCACGGCCAGCATGCCCATTAATTCAGAGACTCGAGGGGCAATGAAGTTGTGAAGAAAAGACAAACACACACACAGAGAGAAAAGGCTGGGCCCGGTGGGTAGCCAAGCCCTGGTGAGGCTTGATTGACATCAGAGCTAGCTCAGCGTATTCATTACATAGGTCTTGTCATCAGAAGATGATTTGTGAGAAAGTTAGCAAAGCAGGCAGTCTGAAGGACACAAGAAAGCTTGCAGACTTTGTGGTCATCTTATTATGCCCAGAATTCTCTACCCCAGGAGTTGGTGTCTGAATCCAAGTCTCCAACTGTTAGAGCCACCCCCCTTTGCAGTAGCCACCTATGGCTGGCATTACCATAGCAACCAGGACACCTCGACCTGTACTTCTGCATAGCTAGCTCCCAGGGCACACACAGCCAAGAGGGAATCAGAAACCAGGGTTCAAATCCCTGCTCTGCACCGTATCTTAAGTGTGAGACCTGAAACCATAAGCCTTTAGGGAAGGACCGTGTCCACACAGACTAGGCAAAGGTGCTAGATAGAACCTCTAGATGCAAGATCGCACCAGACACATCAACAGTGTGGACTTCATAAACTCACATGCCGATGCTTTCTAAAGAGTATTCAGAAGAGATAGAAAACCAAGTCACAGAATAGGAAGAAATAGAAATATCTGGTAAAGTACTTGTACCAGAATTTATAAAAACTCTTGCAACTCAATGTAATAAGAAACAATGACACAAGGAAGAAGGACAGTATATTTATTTTTAAAATCGTGGTTGGCCGCTCTATATGTGTGATATGTGTGTGCGTGTTGTATTTGTGATTATTCCGTCATTCCTGTCATATTTTCATATGCTGTCATTTTAAACATCATCTGCTTGGTCAGAAATGAGACCCTTCACCCATCTTTCCCACTTCAGATGCAGGGCAGTAGAACATCTGCTGAGAACTCTCTTCTCCGTAGGTTTCCACCAACACAGCAGTACACGAGCCGGACATTTCACATCGCTCTTCGGTGACTCACCCATGTTTTTCCTTAGTTTAAGGGTAAAAGACATCAACCTGACAAAATATATTTTAACTCTCATGAAACCAGATTTTGTGGCAGCTAATCTGTTTTTCTAGGTCACAGGCCTCCATTGGTCACGGGATAGAAGACTGCAGCAGCCAGCAAAAGAAGTGTGGTGGCTTGGCCCAGCCCTGCTCCGCCCAGACCACAGACGCGGTGAGTGCTGATGCCCACCATCTCACGTCGGGCTTCCGCAGACCTGTCTGGTGGGATGGTTTGAGCTACTCTAGTAAATGAAATGAGGTGTAGATCTGATGGGATATTGTGCTGAATTTCTGTGCTGATGATCTGTAACTAAATGTTTTGACCCAAATGCTGCGTGTGCCTGGGTGTGGGCTTCTTTGGAAGTGAGTTCTCCTCTGCAGCATGCTACAGTTAATTACAAGAGGATGGAAACCCGTCCCTTCCCTAGCTCCTCGCAGGTCCTTGTCCAGGACCTTCAGATTTCTTCAGATTTTTATTTCTTCAGATTGCACAGCGAGCGCCTGAGAGAAAGAGCATCGGTAAATGTCTCACTGCGCAGGAAGCCTCGTGCTGCCAGCCAACATGAGCAGGTGGGCAGGAGCGGGCAGCAGGCATCCACGACAAGCCGCTCTTTACAAGTTAGAAGGTTCTCTGTGGTTTGTGAGAGACGGGCACGGGAAGCAGCTGCTCTCCCCTGGGCAAGACCCAGGGTTCAGGTTGGGGTGGACGCGGGGAGGAAGTAAGGCTGCGGGTCCTTCTGCCTGAACTGGAGGGTCCTCCTCATGAACAGGCGACACCACCTCCTGTGATCTGCTGTGACCTGAGAAGCCTGTTCCAGGCAGAGGAACTTCATGCCACCAGATCCCCCCCAGGAGCAGCACAGCACTGAGGCTCACGGGTGCCTCCTGCTGCTGCTCTTTATCCACTGGTGTGGTTCGCGCGCGCGCACACACACACACACACACACACACACATATAAGGAAATTCTTGTATAATAAAATCTTATTTGTATAATGAAATATGTATAAAACGACATCTCTGTGTGCTGCGTCTGAAGGTAATAAATCCCACCTGTAATGAGGTGTACCCAGTGAAAGACACGCGCACACACATTCAGGGTCACAGTGCTGGACGGGCTGCAGGGTGGGAGGCAGGACCCCATTCCTGAATGTGGCCCCCTCCACTGCATCAGCCTGGCCGTGGGCTGTGCTGCTTGACCACTTAGGATCTTATATCTCGGGGGTCCTTTGTTTAGCGAAGTATTTCTGGACCTTCATTAGCATGTGTGGAGTTTCCTGATGGCAAACACTTGTGCGTCCTGGTGGATCTTCGGGGAAAGAGGAGAGGCACGGTGTCGCTGCAGGCCTAGGACGGTGCTGGGCCCAGTCCCCCCACTTTTCCTCTTCCCAGCGTGGAGATGCACATGGTGATGGCTGATTTGGTTGTCAGTTTGGCAGGATGAGGACTGCCAGGAAGCACGCTGCTGGGTGTGTCTGTGTTTCCAGAGAAAATTGGCACGTGGGTCAGTGAGGGGTAGGGAAGGCCCCCCGAATGTGGGGGGCACCATCCAGTAGTCTGGGGCCTGGCTGGAATGCCGGTGGGGACTGGGGAGGCTTTGCGGGCACACCCCCATTCTGCAGTGGCTGCTGATGCGGGGCCCTCCCACGGAGTCTTCAGCCTTGAACACCGTCTCGCACCAGCCTCTCTCCAGGTGCTCTCAGGCCTCAGATGGGGCTGCTCCGTCAGACCCTGGGTGCTCAGTGTCCCCACGTTCCCTGGCCCTGCAGCCTCCGGAGGCCCTCCTGGACCTGTTGGACCTCGTGTCACGTATGCCCGTTTAGAACCCTCTTACCATTATCCGTATGTGTGTGTGCGCTCCTTTGGCTCCAGTCCTCTGCAGAGCCCTGACAAACTCAGATGTCCTGGGTCTGGTTTTCAAATGAGGACCTGGTGAAGGGGTGGAGCTGGGCGGGGCAGCAGCTGTGCCAGGTGAGGCCTTTGCTCTCCCTAGACTTTTCTGAGGGAGGATTTGCTCCCTTCCAGGCACGGTTTAAGGTGCTGAGACCCTAACAGAACCTGAAATGGACGCGAGTTCTGCTCTCCTGGAGCTTGCACTCAGTAGAGAGGACGCTGAAGAAGGTAGGTAAAGCAAGATGTCTGTTATCACAATGGTGGAGGGGAGGAAGTGCAGGGAATCGGGGAGAAAGCATTTTGATTCTGAATAAGGTGGCCAGGGACAGAGTCCTGAGGAGGGATGAAGGAGATATGTGCTGATGAGGGAAGAGCCCTCTAGGCAGAGGGCACAGCAAGTGCAAAGGGCCTGAGGCCAGGAGCCCTGGGGGACAGTGCCTGAAATCTAAGAGACAGTTCCCAACATTTTAGCCAGAAAACCTTTCATACTCTTTGAAGGCTCCAAGGATTTTCTTATTAAAATATGACAGTGAACTTATATGTAAAAACTACATGAAAATACATATTTTATGCTCAGGTATAAAGTTGCAAAACTTTAGAATATTCACAATTTTTCTTCTGCCTAAAACAAGTCTTCCGTTTCCGTTCTGCGTTCAGCGGTGTGACATTTAACCCTGAGGAAGTGTTTGTACACAATTTTGCACTTGAGACTTTCTCTTAACTCTGACTTGAAACAGTGGGTCACCTGCTCCAACCCCTCCTCTCTGGTGGGGGGACACGGTCAGCAGGGCTCTTGGCACCCAGCTCTTCTCGTACCAGTCTCCCACTTAACACCCCCACTGTCACCCTGGGCCTTCTGCTCCTCTCTAAGTACTGGTGGGGAAAGGGACCAAGGCTCACCTGCCTCCTATGGCCCCTGGGCTAGGAAAGCGGGAACTGGCCACTCCATGTGTGCAGGGTGTCCAGGCCGGTCCTACACGTGGCCTGAGCGAGCTGTTGATAGACAGCAGAAGGAGATGAGGTGGGCTGCATCCCGAGAGCAGGTTTGGTTTCCATCAGGGAGGCCGAGGGCAGGGAGAGGGAGCACAGTTAGAGTGAGAACACACCGTGTCACAGTGGGGCAGGGTGCTGCTCAGCAGGTCTGCAGGAAACGTGTGTGTGTGTGTGTGTGTGTGTGTGTGTGTGTTTGTGTACGCTTGTGTGTCTATGCATGCATGTATTGTATGTGCATGTGTATGCAGGTATGTATGTATGTGTGTGTGTATGCAGGGTATGTGTGTACACGTGCGTGTGTGTGTGCAACAAAGTGCAGAGAGAAGCAGCCACAAGACACGCAGAACCCTGAGCATGTGTTAATCTTTCCCAATTATCTTGCAAGCACCAGGAAGCCCTGATGGTCACAATAGCTGATGGCTTTCTCCATTAGCAGGCTGTCATGTGGGGAGAGCAAGTGGCCCTAACAGATGTGGTCTCTGTGCGGTGAGTGGACACAGCACCATGTTCTTTGTTAGTTGTGGTGCAATCGTGAGCACCAGAATAGAAAATCACAAACTGCAGTGACACATGACTCGGGAGAGAAGGAAAGGCAGAGGCGGGGAGCCATGTGGACATCACCATCATTCAGAACGCAGGTCGCCAGAAGCACAGGTTGTGACTGGGCCGTGGAACATGGATTTGCTACATCCTTTGGTGAATGTCCTGAGTTCTCACGTGGAAACCCTGCCCATCATGGCTAATAGTTGGGAGCAGGGCTGAACTATTGATCCCAACCAACCCTTAATTAAGCAGTCAGTGGACTAGGAGGCTTAAACATCATAAGACATAGTGTGAGTAATGAAGATACAATGTACATCCTCCGAGATCAGAACGTCACTGGTTACTAAAGGTACTCATTAGGTATTATTTTTCCCTTGTGTCTACAAATCACCCAATACTTTAAAACAGTTCCTTAAATTAATGACCACAAGAATATTATAACATTATCCCAAAAACTGAGAAGAGAGGCATATTTTAAATGGCACCTCCTTCTTAAAAATTTTATTATTTTTGTATATATGACAGTAGAGTGCATTCGGCATACACTACATACATGGAGCAGAACTCACTCTAATTAGGATCCCATTCTGGCTGCACCTGATGTGGAGTTTCCCTGGTCGTGGATCCACATACATACGCAGGAAAGTCACCTCCAGCTCATTCTACTGTCCTTCCTGGTGCCACCCCTCCTCCCGTCCCTCCACGTCCTGTTTTAGTCAGCTTTTCTTGCTGCTGTTACAAAAGGATCTGACCAGAAGAAGCTTGGAGCTCACTCCTATAGAGGAGGGAAAGTTTATTTGAGGGTTGAGGTCTCAGAGGTCTTAGTCCATAGGAGGCTGGCTCCATTTCTCAGGGCTCGAGATGAGGCAGAGCATCATGTGGCAGAGTGTGGCAGAGGGAAGCAGCTCACATGGTGATCAGCAAACACAGAGAGACTCCACTCACCAGATACGAATATATACCCCTAGCCACACCCCAACTCCCACCTCCTCCAGCCACAGCCACCACTTCAGTTACCACTCAGTTAATCCTTATCAGGGGATTAATCCACTCATCAGGTTAAGGCTTTCACAACCCAATCATTTCTCCCCTGAAACATCTTGCATTGTCTCACACATGAGCTTTTGGGGACACCTCACATCTAAACCATATCATACTCCTTTGCCTAATCAATGTACTTCTATTCTTCCCTACCCCCCCCCTATTTTATGTTAACATCCATATATCATGAGAACATTCAGCCTTTGGTGTTTGGGGATTCGGGATTGGGGATTGGCTTATTTCACTTAACATGATAGTCTCCAGTTCTATCCATTTACCAGCAAATGCCGTCATTTTCATTCTTCTTTATGATTGAATAATATTCCATTGTGTATATATACCACATTTTCTTTTTCCTTAAATGGCATCTCTTTACACTAAAGAGCTATTTAGATATTTTAAAGCTCTTTCCCCTTGTAGAAACTCTTCCCCCTTCAAATAACTTGTAATGTTTACTATAACCTAAAACCCAACAACCCTGCTTGGTCAAAGAGACTGGTAAAGTCATTTCCCAGGAGCATAATATGAAAGAAAGACATTTTTCTTTTTTCTTTTTGTTTTTAGCGTGTATTTTTCATTGATCCCAACCAATCCTTAATTAAGCAATCAGTGTGAACATAAGAGAAAACAACAACAGGGAACAAGTTCCACATTTGAAAAACAAAATATCCAACAAGTTCTTGTTCTCCAGAGCAAAGCTAGCTTCCCAGTCCTTTAGCTCATGGACTATGTCATTCGTCACTTCTTAGAAAGCAGCCAAAACTTCAGTGAAAACCCCCGGGTTTTCTCACATTAGCTTCCTGCACGTTTTCATCTCCCCCAATGCTTTCCAAGGAAGATATACATTAAAAAGTTGATATAAATTAAAATTGATATACATTAAAATACTTTATACGTTCCAGAAATTGAAATTATAGGTGATTTTGGGCAGTAGGTTAAATAATCTGGATGTGGAAGGTGGCTATCTGAAATCTCAATTAATAGAAAGAGCACAATGTGTTGTCATGTCAATCCCCATGATGAATGAACAACTCATTTCCGTGTGAACGTGTTCAGCTCCACTTTTGTAAATAGTGACACTTTCATGTGGGGTGACTAAGTTTCGTCTTCCTGGTCGGGCTTTGGTGGTGTTGCTTCGTCTCTATAAGGACGCGGGGTTGGCATTTGGTGGCGGTCTATGAAGACAGGGGACTCCTTCCTGTGCTCCTACCTGTGTTAGCAGCTGCCCCTGCTTCTGTAATCCTGCTCGCTCAGCAGCTGCGGCAGGACCAGAGCTGCCTGGGGAAGGCTACTTACACGAGGGAGTCTTGGAACCCAGAGTCTGAACTATCAAAGACACTGAGAACAAAGGGACGATACTCAGCGTTCAGAGGGGACTCCGCCGAGCCCGCACCCATGCTGAATAAACCTTGCTCTTCTGCATCTTCAAGTGCCGCTCGTCTCTTTTCAGTGCCATAATTTTTGATAACAATTGTACTAAAATCGAAAGTTTTAGAGATGGGGGGAACTTGGGAAAGTTCTAACTCCCTCAGTAGTGAGTCCATGGCAGAGAGGTGAAACCACCTGCCTGCTGTCACACAGCTCACCAGCGAGAAGGGTGACCGGGCTTAGGGCTATTTCCACAATCCAGTAGTGAGAGAGGAGGATGGGGCAGACAGGTGAGGGGACATGTCCAGGTGAGGCATAAGAGGACCAAGGAGCTGTGTGGCTGAGGGGCCAATCTGGGGTTGCAGGACGCTCCATCTGTGCAGATGAGGCAGGCACAGGAGCTCCACGGTCCACACCGGTGCCAGGAGTCTGCCCTGGGAGGGGAGGGTGAACCAACTGACATTGGGTTTTCAGCTGGCTCCTCACGCTGGGGAATGCTATTAGTTATGGGGAATAGAGTAATGTTGGGTGGCCTGAAAGGTCTCCTATGCCTTTCCTTGAGGGGGACATCTTTAGAGACTGGCCAGATGCCCATCTGTCAGAAAGGAGGTTGAGGAAGTAGACGTTCAGGAAACGAGTGATCAGGTGGATTCCACTGGTTTACCTGGTGTGCAGCGACACCGTCTCCCCTGAGTCCCCAGGGCAGAGCCTTGGCTGCTTTTGCCCCCGCCTTCAGTCCTTTACGCAGCCCATGAGCACTGGACCCTTTTGTCCCTTTCCATTTGATCCACTTGTTGTTCTACAGGAATTTTGTTTTGGGTCCTTTAGATTGCAAGACGGTAGGCTCAAAAGGACCCTAACCTCTGCTATGCACATTTCTGTGTCGTCTCCTCCAAAGGGGACTCTCAGTGGTGATTCATGACTAAACACAGCAATGGGGTGTGGCCAAGGTTGATGCAGGAGGAGACTTCTTGAGAAGCACTTGCTCATGGGACTTGTCCTCTTGGAACTCACCCAGGACTCACCCAGCCGCCATGCTGGAAGGAAGCTCGAGAGTCACATGGAAAGGCCCCCTGGGAGAACACCAAGGACCCAGCCCATGGAGCCGGCTCCCGGTTGTGCGTGAGTGGGTGGCCCTCTTGACTGCTGCACCCCAGCTGAGCCTCCAAAGGCCTAGGGTCCCAACTGAAGTTAGCAGGAGCAGGACTTCCAAGCTGACCTTAATCAATTGCACAACCATGAGACATCATCAAGTGCTTATTGCTTGTTTATTTACTGTTGATTGTTGTATTTTAAGCCACAAGTTGTGCAGTGGTTTGTTATGCAGCAATTAGTAACTGAGACAGTTTCCCATCTTCCTGCTGCTCCTGCTTCTCAGTGCCACCCTCCCTTGCTCACACTCTCCACTCTTCACACACCTTGCTTCCGCTGGTGGAAGCTCACCATTCTCTCCACTGTTGAGCCTGACACCTCGCCTGCAGTGGCCTCTCCTGAATTCCCAGTCAGTGCCTGTGATGAAGCCTTCTGTCTTCAGGGGCCTCAAGTTTGCAAACCCATGGACCAGGTGGCCCTCCCTGGGCTCTCTTCCCTCAGCACGTGCTGCTCAGGCTTGCCTCTTCCTTCCCCTCGGCCTCTGCGTTTGTTTGATTGACAACCTCTAGAGTCCTCTCCATGTCTTCCACAATGCCTGGTACATCCTGAAGATGTGTTTCTTGGGTAGAATTCACCAAGTCATAGCATGGAGCCCAGCGCTCCTGTAAGTACAAGCATCCCACTGAGTATGAGGTGCAGGGAGCCACACAGGAAATTTCAGGCAGAGTTAGAATGATTGATGTGAGGACCAAAGGGCAAAGGAGCGATGCAAGAACAATCTTGGGGTATTGTAGAACCCTTAAGAGCAGGACTGACAGGCAGCTGTGAGTCCATAGATGGTTTCGGTTCTTGCAATACACCAGAGCTATGTTTATGAGGACATGGTTCAGTAGGACAAAGCATTGCTGAGGGTCACAGGCATGTTTCCATAGCAGAGGTGGGAAGAGAGAAGATAGTGCTAAGTTGCTAACTTACTGAGCAGTGTTTTGAAGGAATGCAGTTAAAGACTGAATCAACAAATTAACCCTCATGCATTAGGAGGAAAGAGGGAAATGCAATGCTGTTTCCAGTAGAGGTCACTTGAAATGAGACGGCAGATGGACTTTTCTAAATGTGCTCCATGTGCACTCCAAGACAGCACGACTTGATGACCTTCACTGTGCAGCTATGAACATCCAGAGGCGCTCAGCGCGGTGCCTGAGCTGGGGGCCTTATTTCCGGTTGTCAGAGCCAGGGTGACCTGGGAGTGTGTTTATATAAAACAACCTTCTCTTGGGGGTCTCTCTCTGCTCACTTCCTATGTTTTGCAGGGGGAAGAACTACATAAGAGTGTAAACAGTGGGTAAGGGCCATGCCACAGGGCCGCAGCTCTCACCCTCCTCCGTCCTCCTAGGACGCCTGCTGTCCGGCTCTTCTGCCTTCGCCTGGCGTGTGCCGCACTGTCAGCTAGTGGGTGGCGCCTCTCCTCCCTCCTACTTCTTTCACTGGTGTTGTTCTGACCCTGCCCCTGGACAGGATTTTAATTTCAAATGGGTTTTTAGCTTAGGCAAGAAATAAAATACAGAGATATCCACTGCTCTCAAAACTATTATTTTTATACGGATTTTTTAAAAAATCTTGAGCAAAGCCTGTTGTCAGCGGTGACTCAATGATGATCACCTAGTTCAGAAAGCCACACAGTCCTTCTAAGCTCTACTTATCTCTGAAATGAGCGGTGTCCCCTGACTACAATACCAATGTGTTGGCATCATTAAATGCACAAAGAACATTCAGTGAATCAAGGATACGGGGGAGGCTCAGAGGTAAGTGAGGTGGATTTTAGTAGGACTTTGAAGTCAAATTGCATTATAACCTTCAAGGAAACAAGGCTTCAGTGTTAGAAATGGTTAAACACAAATGGCTGAGGAGTTGGACGCATGAAATGGCTATGTATTTGAGTTCCTTAGACCTAAAATGAACTATTTCCCCACAAGCCTCCACCTTGCCTCAGAGTGAATTCTGAGACGCTTATCGTTTCTCTCAGTCCCTACGTGCTCTTCAGATGTGTTCTGATTATCAGGCAACAATGGCAGCCAGAGCAGTTCAAGGCCTTGTTCCTTACTGAGGGAGGCAGGGCCCCTTCAGTTCCAGTGTGAGTGACAGTGACTGCTAATCATGTTACAAACAAAATATGGCGACACCTGTTCCAATGCACTCTCTGTAATGCTCAGGTTCTGCAGGCACGGTGATGTCTGACATAAATGTCGTTTTCCAGGCAGAGAGACAGTTGCTTTAAGGAGTTGGTGATCTGCTCTCTGACAGAGGGAATAAAACAAAGTGCGTGTTGAAACAACTGTTGCTCACCATTCTTGGCCAGCCGCATGGCCAGATCCACCCTACTCACAAATCTATAACCAGGCATCTGCAGGACTGAAGGACCACTCCAGATCTCCTCCCCCGTATGGTCTCTGGAGGCGTCTAGAAGACGTGGGTTTGGTAGCATATGGCCAAGGCCCTGAGCTCTGATGCCAACAACAATGGGATGGTCACAGTGCTCCACAGGAGTCCTGTGGTCTACACAGCCAAGGGCTGGCATGAAGCATGGATCATCACCCGAGGATACTCACACTCCCTCACCTTAGGATACATGCACACCCTTCCCTCTGCCCAGAGCTCTCTGTTCCCATCTCTGGGCCTGCCCATCAGCAGCCCGGTCCTCCATGCCCTGCCCTCGGGCAGCCTGTTCCATTCCCTCTAAGCCCGAGAGTCATACCTGTGTCCCCACCTGTCCTTTGCAGCTCTCACATTGCTCATCTCATCATCTACTGCTTCTTGTCTGTGGGAGCCACCTTAGGATAAGTGTCCTGTGGGCAGGAACTACCTGGTTTGTTTTCTGATATTTCCATAGAAACCACGATCTAGCCCTGTGCTGTCCAGAGAGAGAGGCGGCAGCCACATGCAGCTATGGAACGCTTGAAATGCGGCTGCTTTGACCAAGGCTCTGTATTCTTCCTCAAGTTTAAATATGTTTCAAGTGTAAAAAATAAATACTGGATCTTAGAGATCTAGAACAGAAATAGATAAATATATGCATATATTTTTATATATACACGCATATGTATGTATGAACATATATGTAAAATTTGGATATTGTATATAATATGCATTGAAATTATAGTATTTCTGATATGTTAAATACAATCTAATATTGAAAATTTCAGCTGCTTTTGTTTTAATTTTAATGTGGCTTCTAAAAAATTTTGTTATGTGTATGGTTAGTGTTATATTTCTTTTGAACACATAATTTAGCATGGAAAAAATAGTCTAAAACTATCAAGTAAATGACTAGATTCCTCTTTTTAAAAATCATTTTATTACAGAGTTGAGTATAAGGTCTATGACTTAGAAATAATAAAAAGTTATTTTAATGGTTGGGGAAAGAGGATGCTCTTTTTTGACCAGTTAAAGAGAGAGACTCATCTTTTGGTTCTTTTTTCTTTCTTTTTCATTTTTTTTTTTTTTTTTTGTGGGGGCTTACTGGGAACTCAGGAGTGTTTTACCACTGAGCCACATCCCAAGCCATTTTTATTAATTTTTTATTTTGAGGAAGGATCACTAAGTTGCCATCCCCCTGCCTCAAGCTCCCGAGTTCCTGGCCTTGGAGGCATGTCTACTGCTCCTGGCCATCGTTTGGCCCTGGCTGCTATGGCAAGGTGATGTGGAAGAGATCTGAGTCTTCCTGGTGCTCTTTCTTTAGCCTGATCTCATGCAACCTTTTAGCCCCTTTTGAACACAAAATTTGGTAGTCAGTCAAGGACCTGGAGGGAGACAAGCTCAGCCCCTCTGCGAGTTCCTGGCTTCTCAGGTTCCCCCCCACCCCGTGCCCAGGGAATCCTATCTGAACTGGGGAACACCAGGTGCATTAGTCACGTCCATTCTGTCTGGTCCCTGGGATCTTTGCATGTGACTTTGCCAGGTGGACCTCGGTCTTGTGACTTTGCATTTCTCTCGTGACAGAGGCACTGTTTACGTCACTAAATTCCCTTACCCTTGGAGTCTGGCTGTGCAGTTGCTTCGGCTAACAGGATGTTGGCAGCCATGGGGTGGGCAGATGGCTGGAAAGAGCCTCTGGAGTTCTCCGTGGCTCTTGCTGCTCTGCCATTGCCAGGAGGATAAACCTGATCTGAGCTGGCCCTCCCGGAGACAAACCATGAGCAGCACTGGCTTGGCCAGTTGTCCTGTCCAAGGCTGTCCTGCATCAGCCGGCTCATGATCACCCACTGCATACGTAGCTGGGCCGCCTAATCTGAGCAGGGCTTTCCAGGTGAAGTTCTATTTCACTGTCCCACAAACTCAGGAGCTAATGTTTATGTCTATGTCCCTGAGTTCCCTGGCTGTTTGCCAGGCTGCATCCCAGCGTCAACAGAAAACGGAAGTGCTGTTGGTTCCCAGGCTGGAGTCTGGCAGGTGGTCCTTGCTGCAAGAGCACATTCCAGGTGCCCAGCGGGTGGCCAGCAGTGGGCATTCTCAGTATCCTCAGTACTTCCTATGAGACTCAGAGGCTGGCCACTCCTCCCCTGGATTTTTCTGATGTTGGCCAAGGGCTCTGAAGCTCAGAGGGTGGAAGAGCAGAGAGGCTGGGCATGCCCTCTCTGCCTCACCCTGACTTCCACACTGGGTCTCACCAGGCAGGTCCCTCCTATGAATACCTGGGACTACCTGTGCTCCATCTCACCACACCCTGGAAACGGAATAGACCTACAGGTTGAGATCACCTTCTGCGGTTGGGTCTCAAATCTTGCTGAACTTTACTAGGGTCCCTTCCTTGAATTCACTTTATCTAACAATCTCAAATGAACTCTACTTTCTGCCCAGACTCTGAATGTGTCTCCCCACTTGTAAAAAAGTAGCTCAGAATCTGAGTAGCTGAAAATGTGCTCTCCATCACCCGTGGTAACTAGCAACTCAATCATATTGCCACATGCTAATTTCATGCATGGCACTCACAGAATACGTTTTGGTGTATTTGCTTGTTATTTGCCCTACACCCGCAGAACAAAGCTCCATGAGAATAAGACTTAATCTGACTTTTTTTCATCTGGTACCCCCACCTCCTGGAGGAGTATCCAACATGTAATTGTCAGTTGGACATAAATAATTTTTTTCTGGATTGAAATAAGTAATTTTGTGGAAAAAGAGATAAAATGTTTTTTATAAGTTCAATTTGGGAGCCAGAAGATCTAAATGAAGTGTACACATAATTAAGTGCCTGATTATTAGGAGGCTGCTTGAGTACACATTCAAGTAATCATTTTATAAGGTACTTTTTCTGTCTGGGAATGCTGGACTGTAGCGTCAGATTGAACCTGGAGATGACAGACATGCTCTCCCCTTGGACTTGAGGCCAGCTTGTCTTTTTACAGGGACAGAGCAGCGAAGGCAGCTGCTTGGAAAGACAAGCCTGCGGGGAAAACAGCTCTTCTCTGTACGCGGGGATGAGGGGAGATCACAGAGCCTGTCTCGGGATAATTGTTCTGCTGATCACAAGACTCAAAAGCTGAATCAGAGAGACCAACATGGTGAGCTTCCTGGTGAGGCGTCCTGCCATGCTGAGCAGGAGAGTGAAGCAGCGTCCCTTCCACCCAGGGAACAAGGTGGACAGGGTCTCCAGCTGAGGTGGATCGCCATTCACTCCCTCCTTGACAGACGGAGAGGCTGAGCCGTCCAGTAAATACTGTACACAGACTGCTTTGTCAACGAACCTCAGGCGATGTTTCCTGGTAAATGCTAACTGATGACTGCTTTTCAGAGAATTCCCCTTCAAAATTTGGCCCGGAGTCGCAGAGAACATTCTGTTCCCAGAGACCATTGCGATAACAAGGGCCACTTGAGGCATCTTCGGGAGGGGATCCCTTTAGACTTCTCTTTGGTGTGCTCTGACCCAAGACCATGAAAGGTTTTTGTCTTTAAAGCTGTATTTTAATGGATGTTTTACGTGCAACCCAGGGGGATTACATGCATTTATTTTATGTGCTGCAAAGCCTTGGTCTAGAACAGAACTGTCTCTGTTTCCCATGGTTGCCTAGCTGGGCAGCACTTGCTCATTCAGACTTGGTGAGTTACCTGGTTATTTCATTAGTTAGTGTCACATGGCCAAGGGCTTACAAGTAGGAACTTACATCTTCCTAGGAGGGTCAAGGGGTCCCTCTACACAGGCTGCCCTGGAAGAAGAAAGCAAGAGTCACTGACGCAAAAAAAGAAGAGATCCCTGGGGATCCCTAGAGGGGAGAGTGGGTCCTGCCAGGAGACCCTTGGGTAGAAGTAGGAATAAGGGAACTACTAAGTAGGAGGCCCCGGGTCGCCCAGCACTGGAGGCTGCTTCCCTCCTTCCCTCGACGCCTCTCTCCAGATTCAGAATTCCTTTGTTGTTCCCCAAGGAGCTCTTTAAGATCTTTTTCTTCCCTCCATGCCCCCACGTCTGGGTTCCATCTGTATCCTAGTTTCAGATGGTGTTCACATCTCTGTCTCTTGCTTCTATCAGGGGTGAGTCAAATCGCTCTAGCTATCCCCAGATCACATTGTCTGAAGGAGGATCAAAAAAGTACATGAAGAAATGCTGTCAATGCAAAGTCAGCTCCAATGAAGACTGAGCACAGATGAAATTGTCTTCTCAAGAGGACTCAACTCCCTAAGTGTGAGACGGAACTTTCCTGAGAGCTTCCAAGGTATCATGCATTCTACATTTCAGGAGCAGAAATGATTGTTGAAGGAATCAGTGAACTGGGTGAGCAAGTCCTTGTCTACATGAATGAGCTGCAGCATTGTTAGACAGAAGAACTTTCTCAGGGTCCCTAACTGAAAAGGAGAGCCGGGTTGGAAGTAGGCCAGTGTAACTGTGACACCTGTCACAAGGGCCAGAAGCCACAGACTCCTCTCTGGAACTTCCTGGCCTTTGCCCCAGATATCCCAGGAAGAGTGTTCCCAGTGCTGATATCCATGCCACCCCCTGACTTAAGCGCTCACTCACCTCTCTCATCTGAACAGTCACATTAACCTCCTAGCCGGCCAACGTCATTCTCCTTGAAATAAGTAAATTTTGTGGAAACAACTTGGTACACAGTTTCAGTAGTGTAATTCTTCTGCCCAAATTTTTCATTAACCTCGAATTACAAGTAAATTGAAGTTTCTTAATTTCCCCACTCAGCACACTTCAGATGGAACGTGGATGTGTTGACCTCTCTCCAAGGGCCTCCTGTGACTCCCTTATGAGGCACATCCAGCTCTCCGGGAAGTCCAGTTCCCCCTCCTTCTCTGGACACACCCGGTGCCTGACCCTTCTGTCCTCTCCTTGGCTCTTTGGAGGTCTTCCTGGCCATTTTGTCCTATGGAATCCTTCTCCACTCTCCCGTGAGGTCTTCAAAATCTTAAACAGCCTCAGTCACAAGGAAAATGCAAATTAAACTATAATGAACTACATACTCGATAGAATGACAAAAACTAAGAAGACCCAACACAGAAAATGTTGGTGAGAACATGGAACAACAAAAACTCTCATACTTTATCTTTGGGGAAAAGATGAGCTCATTATTTTCAAAAAAGTTCTGGCAGTTTTCTTATAAAACTTAACATTCCTACCCATTTTATAAGTAGGCATTTATCCAAAGGAAATGGAGACATATGTTCACAAAAACACTTGTACAAGAATGTTCCTAACAGCTTTATTCAAAATAGACCAACACTGGAAATGATGTAAGTGACTGTCAACAGCAGTCAAGAGCTCTGGTTCATTCATGCAGTGGAATTCGACTCAGCCAAGGAAGAAACAAATTATTGATAAAGGCAACAACATGGATAGATTGCAAACATCATTATGCACAGTGAAAGGAGTCTTATTCAGAAGAGCATATGATGCATGAAGTTCTGCACCAGGCAAAACCAATCTTGGTAGAAGAGTCAAGACGTGCTTACCCTTGAGGGCATGCCTGTGAAGGTGGCCAAGAAGCAGCTTCCCGGAGCATTTCTGGGGTGAGGGCGATTTTCTAAACCTTGACAGGGGTTTGGGTTACTCAGGAGCAGGTACTTACCAAAACTCACAGACTGTACACTTAAGGCTGTGCATTTGTTTCATTGTAGGTACAGTGCGCATTAAAAGAAAGTATGTCTGATTAATTCTATAAATTCTGAAATTCTTAGGGGAAAATGTGCTGAATTTGCAACGTATTTTGAAAAGCATCAAGAATAAAATCATTTGATGAATGATGGATGGAGGGACAGACTGATGGACCGATTTGTACCAAGGTAGCTATGGTAAACTGCTAACAGTAGACTCTGTGACTTGCTTATAGACACTCATTATAAAATTCAACCTTGCTCTTAGTTTAAAAGTTTTTGTAACAAAAAGTTGGAATTGTAAGATGGTGCAACAATCAAGAAATGAGCAGCTCTCCAAGTGTGAACCAGGAGCCCCCCAGGGACCCTGGGCCTTAACAGGATCAGCAAGGTCAAAGTCACTTTCACAACAATGCCAAGGTGTATTTGCATTTGAAAGATTCAATCTTTCACAATCTTGCAGTGAGATTTTTTTAGAGGCCTGTGGTTTGCAGTATTTCCATAGATTCAATGCAGGAGCCTCTTGAAAATCCAACTGTCTTCTACTAAGCCAGGTAGTAAAATATTTTGTAAAAATGTAAAACAATTCCATCTTTTCATCCGTTTTCACTGTTTTGAAAATGTAGTTTTTAACAGACATATATTATTTACATTAACATGTAATGGTTGTACATTATGATTATAAAATATATCCACATGTTTTTAGACATTAAATACATTTTTAAATGCCAGTTTTAATTACTAACATGGTAAATACCAACGAGCAATTATAGTAATTAACATCTAGATCAATCATAATCATATTTTCTTTGCAAAGCTTAGTTTAGTTTTATTTGCACAGCTGAAATTAGGGGAACAGAGGTCCTGAGGGTATAACCTCTGCACACCTATGCCCTCTCCATCTATTCTACAGGCACAGCAATCCTATAGCAAGGCTATTCAGATGCCTCATGGTGAAAGGAGAGAGTGAGAGCACCCACCTAGCCTGGTTCATGGAAGGCTGCAAAAGTTGGGAAGTGGGAAGTACTCTGAGCACAATGAGTGCTAGAGAAGTGTTTGGAAAATAAATCAAAAGCACCCTTCACAACGGCTGAGATAGGGAATCAACCTCGGTGCCCACCAGCACAGAAGCAGAGAAAGGAAGTGTGGGGTCCATACACAATGGAGTGTCCTTCAGCCACAAAGGAGAAGGGTGTCCTACCACGTGTTGAAGATGGATGGGACGGGAGGACATCACGGTAAGTGAAACAAGCAATGCACAGAAATGCAAACCCTGCACGTTCTCTGTAGAACAGTGATTTCCAGAGGCTGAGAAGGGGTACAGGGGGTAGAGGGAGGATGCATGATGGAGGAAGATGGAAGGAGTCAGTTCTGGTGGCTGGAGTTCACATGTGCTGCTAAACATTCTATAGAAGACAGCAGCTCACAGGTTCCAAACACAAAGGTAATGAAGCGATGGAAATATTAATTATCCTCATTGGGTCAGTTCACATTGAATAGCTGAATTGAAATATCTCCCTGTACCCCATAAACATGTGCAATTATTATGTGTTAATGAAAAACATTTTGAACATCTAGATGGAAACATTAAGTACTTTGATAGTAATCATTACATTGTATGCATGTATGAAATTACCATCCTGTACCCTTTCAATAGGTACAATTAAAATAATAATTAAAAGTAAAACAGCAAGGTCCCCAGTGCAGCCATTCACATGCACGGATTCCCTGTCTTCTCCAGTCAAGGTCTTCCTCAGGAGGTGAAGTGCTCTCATTGTCTCCTCTGCATCCTCCCTGGAACTTGACTACCATGAGCTCACAAGGCACCAAGCACCCCTGTGCCTGCCTGGCACAGTCCCTGGAACACAGCGAGTCCCCCGTGTGCATTTGTGGAAGGGATGAACACATGTTGTTTGGAGGCCCTGGTTTTATCCAGTTGGAAGAAAAATAATGGAAACATTTCAAGGATGCTCACTTTGGCATTTTCACATGTACAGACATTAAACAGGGCCACACTTGAAACAGTTTGTCTAAAGGGCTTCATAAGGGAAACTTCCTGAATGAAGAAACATGAGTGGTTTCCAATTAGCGTGAAGTGTTTACAAGGAAACAAGGGCTTCTAGACACTTGAAGGTGCTTGAAAACAGTGTGTGTATGTAAGTAGTTCTCATATTTGCTAAAAAATGTGATTTCAACTACAAATTGGATTAAAAGACTCTTCACCTAAAGCACAAGATTAAGCTTAAATTTTTGCTCTGACCCAATCACTAAGTGCAAATTGACACAAGATTCCCACAGTGGAAGAATCACACGCATGGCCAAGCCCTGCTTCCCTTCTGCACATGGAGACGATATTGAGCCTGGTGAAGAGCATATCTAGAGAACTGTCAGTCCTAAATGTTTATTATCTAAGGAAAAGAAAGAGTTCTGCTCCTTGGGAAAGGAGAGGGAATGGGAGAAGGCCAGAAGGAGGTTTCATGTACATTTCTCCAGTCTTTCAAATAACACAGGCTGAACTTTGCTGAGAAAAGGGTGATTATTGAAATAGATCTGGTTTCCAAGGACAACTGTTTGGAATTGCCTATTAATATGCTCATGCTATGATGGCAAATTTGCTGAGAACCTTTAATTCTAGAAAGAGCAGGCAAAAATAAATCATGGACTGAACATGCACTAATACAAATTGCTTTCATTTACACGCATTAACTTCAAAATGAAAAAAAAAACCCAAGAAAGTAAAATATTTTCAGGTCTACCTCTGGATGCAATGATTTGGACCTGCTTCACTGAAACTAAGGTAATGAATTACTAAGCCACCAGGAAAAAGGCCCTATTAAGGGGCTCATAGGTATTACCTGGTAAACATTGCTGCAAGTTTAGGCACTTCAGACGTGTGCTGTTTTACCGTACAGTGTTAGTTTTTATGCTCTATTGGTTGAAATTTAATGTCTAAATTTTTCATTGCAAAAGGCTATTGTAAGTGCTTTATGTCTGCTTAGGTCTGGTTTAAGAAAGTTACTTGCCTCTTGCTCTGTCTTAGTGAATTGTCCTTCTGGTGTGAATTTTCAGGAATCTTTCTAGTTATATTGAACAAAATTGTTGTTATTGAGATCTTTATTGCCCTGAACACTACCAACCTGTTGTGGTGTAGACTATTCATTTGAACAGGTCTAAGGAGTTCTCTGCACAGGAGCCCAGCCTCTGTGGCCACTGCTGCCCGAATCCTTCCACTAGGGCACCTGTCTCTAATCCCAAACTTGCCACTTCAGCCAGGTGTTCCCAGGTGTCTGCTCACCTCCTTCACCAGAGCCAGGTAATCTAAATGTCCACCTCAGCCAGAGACACCACAGACACGGTGCCCAGAGCAAAGGTAATCCAGTTACCCAGATGGCACATGTGCGTGGTCTTGTGCGCTCACCCCCAGAGCTTCTGATGGTCTCCTGCCCTGCCAGGCTGTGAACTCCGTGGTCTTGTGAGTCCCTAAAGCTTGTTTGCTACCTCATTTCTGACCTAACAGTTATCCTGACTCCAGTTAGTTCTGGGCATCTGCCTCACCTAATTCTGGCCTCTGATTTGGTAATTGGTTTCTGGCTTGAGTCGTCTCTACTCTCACTCCTTGCTGGACATTTTATCCTCATGGTTCAAAGTCTCTCTTTCTTGTTTCACCTCAATCCTTAAGTGAAAAATCTTTTTGAGCCCTGAAAGTCTCCTGGTTTCATCCCAAACTGCTCATAGATAGGAAATAGTTTCCAAGAAACATACATAAAGTATAGGTGACTTAGTCTATGCAATTATAACAATAGAAATTCACCTCTCACTTTCTCAAGGCTGAGGCATACAAGATGAAAGACCTGGCAGAGCCCGTGTTTGGGGAGGCCTGTGTCTTTGTCCGCAGGGGAAGCCTTCTTGTGTCCTCAGAGGCCCAAAGAGGTGAAGGGTCTGTCTCCCGTCTGTCTCTGGCACTAACCTCATTAATAAGGGCTCTTTGTTTATGACCTACTCACTTCCTACTCACTTCAACATAGGGATTGCAGGGATGGGGCAGGGAGACAAACTGTTGGCTCATAGTAATGTGAGACACAAGCCAAATGTTTCATTGCAAACAAATGTATTTATTCTATTTTAAGTCTGGCTTAAGAATGTTACTTGCATCTTTTTGTGCTAGAGAAAAGTCCTTCTGCTAAAAAATACACACACACAGTCAAAATATCCACTTCACAAACTAAAATTCTAACAGAGGAATAGGTTCCGAGGACGAGGACGCAGGCAGGTTTGGGGGCATCCCTCTGCCTGACACAACAGGGCACTCTTCTCTGGGTAGAAAGATATGGGGGGGCAGGATCTGAAAATTGAGAAGGTGCCCTCAAAAGCTACCCAGGTTCTCTGGAAGAGCTTCAGGACTAGAAGCAGAACTGCTATTTTATGAAGATGAGAGCCTAGCAACTTAACGGCATCCTGGATTGAGTGAGATGAGCATACCACGTGCCTTCTTAATTATGGAAAACAGACACTTGCCTCATATACTTTATGTGTTGAGGGTGATTCAAATATAATCTCTTAGCAATTCTAAAGTATATAATACAAAAGCATTTCAACCCAACTTGATTCACCCATTGCAAAATGTATATGTGTATTAAAACAGCATGCTGCATGCCATAACTATAGGCAATTTTTTAATCTGTCAAATTAAAAAATAAATAAATAAATAAAAATTTTAAAAGAAAAAGCAGGATTGGGGATGTAGTTCAGTGGGCACTTGACTAGCATATGTAGGGCTCTGGGCTCGATCCTCAGTAGTGCACAAAAAGAAAAAAAAAAAAGAGGAAGAAAGAATGTTCATTAGAGGAGAATTATTGCAACAAGAAACTCAAGTCTTTTCTGTGCTTTCCATACTCAGTGTCTAGCATTCAATAATTATGAGGCCTAGCAAGAGACAAAAAGAGCTGACTGAAAACCAGGAAGCAAATCAGAACGCAGAAGCATACCACAGGAAACCCCGGGCTTCTTGGGCCACACGTTCTGGGGAAACCCGTCATGCAGCTCCTGAGGGAGCCTGGGGAGGCCACGTGGAGAGGACTGAGTCCTCCAGCCAACAGCCAGCAGCAGGCCTCCAGCCATGTGAGTCAAGGCTTCTGTCCCAGCTGAGATCTGACCCAGGCTCTTGAAGGACCTCAAGGATAAACCGCCCAGCTGGGCCCGTCCAGAACTCCTGCTGCTCAGGACCTCGAGTGATAAGCAAATAGTCATTTCTGGTTGTCCAACACACTAATCTTGGAGAGTTTCCTAATGGAGCACTAGATAAGTGTTAAGGATTCAGTAATACGTCTGTGTGTATGTACCAAAAGACATGTGTGCAATGTCAATCATAAGGTTGGGACAGAGCTCAGTGGTAGGCAAGGACTTTGCATGTATGAGTCTCTGGCTTCAATTCCCATGGTCAAAAAAAGAAAAGAAAAGTAACGTTAGTTATAAGAGCCTCAAAATGGAAACAACTCAGAAGGTTGTCTGCAGTATAATGGACAGATAATTATGCTACATTCATACCAAGGGATACTGCAAATAATAAAAAATGAATAAACAATTGCTACATGTAGCTGAAATCAGACAACAAAAGGGCAAATTTCCTGTCGCTGAAATGGTGATGACAGCCAGTTTTCAGAATGCAGGCATGGAACCCTAACACCTGACCCTGAATGACCTTGACAACAGGGCCTGACCAGCCTCTGGGGAGTGGAACCCAAAGGAGGGGAACGCAGCCTTGAGGACCCAGGCTGAAATCATGTGGAGCTTCAGACCAGAACCACAGTCTGCAAACTCCCCGAATCCAACCAGCCATGTGCTCTGCCCCTTCCCCGGGCCCCTTAAATTCCCTCAGTCTCCTTGTTGATTCCCACTCCTTGATGGTGGACCTGCGATACAGCTCCTTCTCTTGGACACACCTGTATTCTAGTGCTGACCCCTTCCTGTGTCAGGCAGGAGCCCTTGGTCAGTGTCATGACCATGTGGGAGAGTCTCAGGAGTGAAATACTGATTCATGTTGAGCAAAATCACATTTGATGAAGCTCCACTTAGGTAAGGTTTGAAACCCAGCAGAAGTGAGCTGTGGAGATGAAGCTGGGCAGCAGATTCCTCTCTGGAGGAGGGTGGGGACCTGGGAAGGGTCCTGGGACGAGCCTCGGGAAGACCAAAGGGTGCTCACAGGACTCTTCATCAGGGTGGTGCCTACAAGGACTTTCTTCTGTGAGGAGTGGTGGAGATTTGCATTGTATTTTTAGGAAAGGCTTCTGGTGTTCCTATATAGTTATGATAATATATTGTAAAAATACATAAGCAAATAAATCTCAGAATATTCTGGACACATTGTAATTCTTCTAGAAATTTCTCCATTTTAGAATGTCTTATCCTGCAGGCATTGACGAGCAATGTGATCAGAGAGCCCAAGTAATGGAGGAGAACAATTTTTCTCTTTGGTGGGCTCCTGTTCTCGCAGCACCCTGGAGGAGGAGGCAGGCAGTAGGGTGCTGAGGGTCCCCTCCACCACCTTCTGTAAGGCACCGGAGAGTCTGAGCCTGTCCCTGCTCCTCGGGGCAGCAGAGGAGAAGCACAGGGGAGAGCTGTCTGGCAAGCAGAGCTGCACACCTCACCAGGGCAGAGCAGGAGAAGGACGCAGTCATCCTGCCTTTTAGACTTGGTGATTTATGTGACGCCACGGCAACAAACAGAGTTCTGAAAATTTGACTTTGAAAAAGTGTTTTCGGTCTAGCTGCTGAGAGACACCAGTGGCCTTTGGCAAATTCAGTTTTGTCCTGGATCGGAACCAAGATCATCCCTGTTTCTGAGCTTCTGAAAAGTGTAATGAAATCACATGGCTTTGACTTTGAAACTCCTAAGACAACAACTGCAACGCTTGCCTGCTTGCAGAACACCAACCTTAAAATCACTTTATCTATTTGGGGATAAATTAGGTTGTTCGAGCTTCATTATGTTGTTTCCACAAATTAAATTGCTCTTAAATTCTCTTTAGCTCTTTAAAGTTATGCAACAACAGTTTTTTTGTCCTCCAAGAGGGTAAAGTAATTTTGCTGATCAAGAGGGAACTGCTGAGGTCCATCCTTGTTGAATACGTGCGGTTCCTGCAAACTGCGATAAACACAGGCCCATTAACTAATGGCCGTGTCTTCTAGCAAATAGATGAAATAATAATAATTAAAAAAAACTCTTAGGGAAATTGATTTTATACACTCTAATGTAAGAGTTTCTCCTCAGTGTAGCTATGTGAAAACAACAGGATATAGCAATTAGAACATTTTGAGGTGGCGTTGCTACCAGTATCCATCATTTATTAAGACAGGTAAATGTCTGCTTGGATTTCTCATTTTTAATCTCTTCTGTGAGAAAGTACATTGGAAACATAATTTGCATCTAATTGACTTGGATCTTACATGCAAATGCAATTATTACCATTATGATTTAGATCTGGATATGCCCCAAAATCTCATGTGTTGAAGGGCTTGGTCCCTGTGCTAGGCAACTTTTGCGTTGCTGTGATCACAATATCCAACAAGATCGGATTAGAAGAGGAAAGGATATTTGGGCTTACAGTTTCAGAGGTCTCTGTCCATAAATGGCCAACTGCATTACCCTGGGTCCAAGGTGAGGCAGCACCCCATGGGGAAGGATATGGTAGAGGGGGTTGCTCCCTTGGGGCTGCCAGGAAGCAGAGACCCAAGGTGAGGGGAAGGGAAGCTGCACCCTGCCAGGGTACGCACCAGTGGTCCACCTCCTTCAGGCAAGCTCCACCTGCCTGCCCTTACCACCCAGCAGTTCAAACTAGGATGCACCGATTAGGTCACAGCTCTTGCAATCCCATCACTTCACCTTCTTAACCTTCCTGTTCAGAGAAACACAGGAGCTTTTGGAGGACACCTCATGTCCAAACCATAGTGTCTCCAATGCGTACCCAGAGGTAGGTCTTTAGGGGAGTGATTGGATGATGAATGATATTACCATATCAGTGGATTATCCACTTGATGGATTAATCATCTGAATGGACTATTGGGGGGTAACTTAGGGAGGTAGGGTGTGGCTGAGGAAGTCGGTCACTGGGGACTGCAGTTCCTCTCTGGCTGCTCTCTCACTGTTTCCTTCCTATGCAGACGGAGCAGCTTTCCTTCCACGACCTTCCACCATGATGCTTGTTCCCACCTCCGTCTCAGAGCAGAGGCGCCAGCCAGCCAGGGGCTGAGACTCCAAAACTGAGCCAGAACAGAACTTCCCTCCTCTGGGTGGGTGTTTTTCTTTTCCCAGTTGCTGTTCATAGCCATGAAAGTCTGACTGGCCCAAGTGCCTTCCCAGAGAAGACTTCTGACACCTCCAGCTGTCCCAGGTGGACGGCCTCCACTCCTTACATGGAGAAGAGATATTTAGAAGGTTGCATACCTTTTCTTTCTTTCTAGTCTATTTTACCATAAAAGCGAATTTCTAAAACAGGGCTTTGCAGTCTAAGTAATAAAACAAAACAAAAGCTATGCAAAGTTTTGGTTCAGTTCAACACCCATTGAATGACCAACCGCCTCTTCTGGGCCCAGCATCCACTGGTTCCTATGGCAACTGCTGATGACCAACACTGCAGGATCCACTGGGGACAGACAGTCTTCAAACACCACCACTGGAGAATTCTTGCACTGAGAAAAGTGCCTAATTAAAGGTGTGAACTTTTGTGAGAATGGAGAAGCTCTCTGTTGTGAGTGAGCTCTGCCATTTACATAGACCAGGCACATTTGAGTCTTTCCAAAACATCAGAGTTCATCGGGTAACAGTGAAGTCACAGCCTGCACCATTTTTATCAGTGACAGTTCAGCAAGGAGTCATAAGCTGGGCAGGCCCAAGTTATTTTATTTCAGTCTTAATTTCTAATATCTATCCCACTCACATCACTCATCATATCCCACATCACTTTAGATACCTATTGCTGAGCCAAGAGCACAGGCAGGGTCACTGAGGTGGTCAGCTGGCTTTAAGGAGCCAGTTGTGCATTGTCAAAACAGAGGGTTTGGACAGGTGGGCACTTTCAGTTTCACAGTGTCAGCTTGAGGTGTCAGCCTTGGAGTGGGCGTCATGCAAGGTCATCATGAGCAGGAAAAACTGTGCTCTGCTGAAGCCCAGGGACAGAGATTCAGAAGGTTGTGGCTGTGGTAATTTTCTGGGAAAGACTCATAATGAGTGACCAGGTGTCAGGGTGCCACTGTGTCAAGTCTTGGGGGGGGGCTCCTCCTTTTAAGGGTCTCCAGTGAGGGGTTGGTTCTCATCTGATGATGCTAATAAACTCCTATGTTTGATGCTCCTGGTATGATTTGGGATGACCACATGTCCTGGTACTCATTGATTTACTTTGATATGTGGCACGTACAAGTTATTTATCAATTTGTGCCTTATGGTTGTGCTGGGTAGAAGGTGGTTGTTTTGTAAAAACAAGGAATACAGTCATCCTATCTTGGCATCTGGACTCAAAATGGAGTCACCATGGCAAACTACTGCTCTTTAAGATGCAATAACTCAAGGTTAAGCGCAGCCTGAGGACTGCTGTTCTGCACACCATGGAGTCACCAGGGCAGGCACAGCCTGAGGACTCTGTTCTACACACCATGGAGTCACCAGGGCAGGTACAGCCTGAGGACTGCTGTTCTGCACACCATGGAGTCACTAGGGCAGGCACAGCCTGAGGACTGCTGTTCTGCACACTATAGAGTCACCAGGGCAGGCACAGCCTGAGGACTGCTGTTCTACACACCATGGAGTCACCAGGGCAGGCACAGCCTGAGGACTGCTGTTCTGCACACTATAGAGTCACCAGGGCAGAAACAGCCTGAGGACTGCTGTTCTACACACCATGGAGTCACCAGGGCAGGCGCAGCTGCTCTCCACACCATTAGGTTGATGGTCTCTCTGACATACATACACATTCACGTACAACTTTCTTCACCATCTGAATGAAAGGTAATTTCACTTTTTGATCTTTAAGAGAGAAACAGTATAATCTGTTTTTCAAGTTAGAAATAGGAAACGCTTTCTGGTTTAGTAATTTGAGGTACATTTCAGCTGCAGACCCTCTAAAGGAAGGAAGATTGCCAGAGGAGGGTGTTTTGACGGGAGAAAAGCAAGGGCCAGGGAAGCACAGGTGTGGCTGCAGGGGTGCACAGGAGACGGTCTCCTCGCCCTCTCTGCTCATCAGTGTGGGGCTGTGGTGTGCCACCAGGCTCCAGGGTGTGGGTGCAGGTGCAGCCTGAGGATTGCTGTCCTATATACCAAAGAGTCACTCAGGGCAGGTGCAGCCTGAGGACTGCTGTTCTACACACCATGGAGTCACTAGGGCAGGTGCAGCATTGAAGCCATAGACTCTTAGGGCCATGGTGCCTACGTATCTTAGCTGTCAGGTCTCACCCCGCCTTCAGCTTAGCAGTATCATTGACCAGAGAAACTGTGTGGGAAATGCACCCACAAACAGTTGAATGGGCAGATTATTGTTTGACGTAACATCCACTTTGGATCCACAGAGCATTTGGGCCTGAGATCTGGTGGAATCTGTGCCAGTCCCAGAAACATGAGAGGGTAGATTCCGTGAGATAAGCCTTCTGCCTCCTCGTGCTGAGTTCCCAACTCCAATGCACCGTTCTGTAAGAGTCAGGGCCTCAAATCCTGCAGATGAGCCCCATGAGCCACCCCAAGGACAGCCACGTCATGTGGGCACACACATGGTGGCTTTGTTCCCTTTGGAAAACCACGTGGACTTTCTCAAGGTCAAGAACCACTCTTCTTTTATGCCCCCCTCCTCAATTAAACTCTGTCTTTGCTACATAGTCTTCTGGCTTCTACACATGCTTGCACATGTACAGACACTCACAAACACATGCTGGTGTGTGTGCACATGTATTGCATTCACTAAGAGTCAGAGTACCACCAGGCAGTGAGCACTAAGGAGGGACTCATGTTGGGAAGTGACGCTTGTTGTTTGTAGGGCTCTGCACAACCCTCCGCTGTGGGAAGCACTCTCAGAGCCGGTAGGTTGAATGGAAAACGTTTCCTTATGAAAACCAAGATCCTGGGTCCTCCCCTTTGCTAATATGTGCAGGAAAGGCTCAGAGCTGTGAGTCTGTGTCTTTGTCTGAAATATCACTTGATCTTCTAGTTTCAGAAATATCACTGCACTCTGAATGTTCCTGAGAAAGGAGAAGCTATTTCTTTGCTCACTGCCCCCCACCCCCCAGGACACTGCTGCAGCTGCTTGGGCTGCTCGGACAGAACATCTCTGAGGGGCTAGCTTACCATCCAAGGACATCCCCTGGCTCAGGGCTGTGGGGACTCAGAAGTCCAATGTCAAGATGTGGGCACCAGCCTCTCGCTGCATCATTCCACAGTGCAGAGCATCACATGGGGGAAGGGGAGAGACAGGACAGGAGCACAGGCCCCTGAAGTCCCCTTCAGTGAGGAACTGCTCCCCAGCAGAACCTCTGGCTTACACTGTCACTGCTCCAGCCTCCCCTGTGCACTGGGAGTTTCCAACACGTGCTTTGAGGACAATTCAAATCTCCCCACCCTGGATAGGAGCAAACCGAGTCCCCAGGCCACGTTGCAGCTGGCCCTCACCTCTCTAGACGGCCCCTCCGAATGGGGCTGCCCCGTCACGGTGGGAACATGCCACCCACTTGAAAGGTGAAAGGGGACCCACACTTTCCCCCCATCCCTGGGCATTTCCTTTCCTCCTGTTTCATTAAACTCTCCCCAAGAAGCCTGTGGCCGGCACCTGCAGAGGACTGAGTGCCACTTTCTCTGCACGTGGGGCAGTAGCTCAGGCCCCTCTCCTGCAGCTGAGACTCAGGGCCATGGAGGTACTCCAGTGACCTCTCTCAATCTTGCCTACATCTTACACATGCCCCCTCATCTCAAGTTGGCGTCCCTGGATCTCCACTGTGATTATTCTTTTGTCTCCACTGTTAGTAACTGGTTTTAACTATAGTTGAATACCTCATGCTTTCTCACTGCAAAGGGCCTATTAAGTGGCTATCCTGCTGGAGTCTGTAATTCAGTCCACACATAGTGGACACATAGTCCAAGTAGCTGTGCCACCTCTGTGCTAGGTGTGGAAGACTGGGCAAGGAATAAAGCAGGCGAGAGTCCTTGTTCACGGAGGACGTCCATCCCCGCAGGTAGGAGCCCTGAGAAGCGCACACCTGAGAAGCACACACCTGAGAAGCACACACCTGCACAGGCTCACCTCCCTCCAGCCAAGGGGAAACCTGCAATGCACCCGAGGAGGGGCTCTCAGGAGATGGCGTGGGTGCTGGGGAGGGCTGGAGGGCTCTGGGTGGGCTGCGGGTGGTTCCCGGGAGGCTGGGATCAGATGTAAGTGTTTGGGCACATTGTAGCCAACTGGGAAAGTTTGGTTTCACCTTGTGTGAGCTGGGAGGGCACCGGAAGCTTCTGAGTAAACCAAGGTCATTTTTTGACATTGTGCTTCAAAGGAGGACTTGGGCTCCTCAGTGCAGAGCCCACAGCAGGGGACAGGGCTGGGGAAGAAGGGCCGGCAGGCAGCCAGAGCAGGGGAGGAGCCGGGAGGGGCCTCAGCCGAGGAGGTGAGCACACTGGTGACCTGGGCAGTGGAGCCCACGGGGCTCTGGTGGGTGGACATGGGGTGGAGAAGCAGGAGGAAGGGCATTTCCTGAGGCGAGGAAGTTGAAGGTTAGGGTTAGAGGGAACAGACGGAGGCTTGGTGTGAATTTCTGTCACTTCAAGGCATGTGGCCTCTGTATCTTGGTTTTGTATTTATACCTGTGGTAGCTCCAAGAAGCTGGTAGAAATTTCTAGATGGAGATACTAAATAGAGAGGTGGAAATGTGTCTCTGAAGAATAAGGGAGAGTCTGAGCAAGAAAAACAAATTGGGCAGCACCATAGATTCATGCAACAGGATGAGACTGTCAGGAGCAGGTGCAGGTGAAGGAACCAGGAGGTGGACACATGGTGGGAAGAGGGGAGGGGAGGTGGAGAGTAGGGGCGGACACTGGGGGTGCCAGGGGTCGGGGTGAAGTGAAGCTGGAGTCCTGGAGCCAGGGCGTGAAGGAGCCTCAGGCAGAGGGTGACACTGGTGCAGGACAGCTCTCCAGGAGGCTGGGGGCTGATCCAGGTCTCCCTTTCCTCATTTATGGTTTTCAAAGAACTTTTATAGAAGGTGCTGGCACTGAGCACCAGAGATGGGGAGGGACTGGCTGGAGCAGCCTGAGCCCTGTTCATCTCTTTTGGGAAACAGGATGTCCTTTGATGCCGAAGCTAGAGACTCACGTGGCACCAGGGTACAACACGCAGTGCAGCTCTCACACGCTGCTGGGGTCTGCAAATTGGTGCAACCACTACAGAAAGCAGTATGGAGTTACCTCAGAAAACTTGGAATGGAACCACCATTTGACCCAGCTATCAGTCTCCGCAGTTTATACCCAAAGGACTTAAAATCAGCATACTACAGTGACGCAGCCACGTCAATGTTTATAGTAACTCAATTCCCAATAGCTAGACTATGCAACCAACCTAAATGCCCTTCAACAGGTGAATGGATAAAGAAAATGTGGTACATATACCCAATGGAGTATTACTCAGCCTTAAAGAAGAATGAAATTATGGTATTTGCAGGTAAATGGATGGAACTAGAGAGTATCGTGCAAAGTGAAATAAGCCAATCCCCAAAACCAAAAGCAGAATGTTTTCTCTGCTAAGTGGAAGCTGATCCATAGTGGGGCAGGGGGATTGGGTAGAATAAAGAATTTTGGTTTGTGTAGAGGGGAGTGAGGGATGAGTGGGGTTATGGGGATGGGACGGACGGTAGAATGGGAAGACATTATCACCCTCCTATACACTTGTATGATTACACTATTGGTATGAGTCAGCACTGTGCACAGCCAGAGGAAGGAGAAGTAGTGCTCCATTTGTGGACACTGTGTCAAAATGTATTCTACTGTAAAATCAATTAATTAATTAAAAGTAAGTGGAAATAATAAATAAATAAATAAATCCCAGGGTGGACCCCACAGCTGTGGGGAAGGGTGGCCCATTCAGTCAAGACGCCCTCTGCCTTGGGCGGCTCCTGAGCGGGGCGGCTGGCTCTTCCTGAGTCCTCGCCCTCTGCTACCTCCCCGCAGGACACATCTGAAGTGAACCGACTCTATGTGTGGGGGTTCGGCTCACTGGGCTCAGCCAGTCTGTAACCTGTACAGCGTGAACCTGCTTCATGACCTGCCGCCGAGGTTAACCAAGGAGGGTCAGCCTGAACCCCAGGGTTTGACAGAACAGGGGCCACAAGCCACCTGAACGGGGTGGCTCCACTGGGGTGACGGGACACCCTGATGGGAGGGCCTCTGGGTAGATGGGTGAAGAGACGATTCTCCTTGTAGCCGTTGCAGAGGGTGAGTGTGTGAGGACCGAGCCCGCGGGGGTGTGTGACGGAGGCAGAAACAGCGCCACCAGCCAACTCAGGAGAACGTTCCAACCACGTCCCAGCAGCTGCCCGTCCCCCGCCCCCCATCTTCCCCGCACAGCGCCGCCTGGCTCTCCTGAAGGGTGTCAGATCCTGCTGCTTACGCCCAAGCCAGACCCTCACGGCACTCAGATGGAAAGTCCCCTTCTTCCTCCCTGAGCTCCGCTGGCTCCTGACCTTAGCCTGTCACCCCAGATCCCCAGACGTCATGAGTGTCACTCCTGGCCAGCTGATGGGGGTTCCTGTAAACTGACAGTGACTGGGAAGACGGCAGCAGACGTGGACAGAGGATTCACAGAGGGAAACGCCAAGAGCCAACTTCCCCATCTCAGTGGCAGGCTGGAAACTGAGCTGGGGTCAGAGCGGGTCTCTCCCTCCCAGGGGACCCACACACATGATCAGCATGATCATTCCCCGTGTGGGCGAGGAGGAGGAGGAGCAGGGCTAGCAGCCACTGTAGCTTTTGGAAAAAGATCCCTGGAGATGCTCCATGCCTATACCCTGGGCCCCCAGACCCCATTGTGCAGAATCCTTCCCAGCTCAGTAAGAACAGCCTGCCCATAAAACGCTCCAGTGAGGAGCACTTTGAAATATTTTAGGGTATCCAAACCCCGGAAGCCTTCCAGTATGTATCCACAGACACGCTTCATGCATTCACCAAGCAATGGGGGATGAACGCCCAGGCTGTCTGCGTCCTGGCCCTTGGAACTGATGCAGCAATCAGCAGCGGGGCTGGTGGCCACAGGAATGAGCTTGGTCACGGTGACCTCTTCTCAGTGTGTGCGCGTATGAAAACGTCACGCTGTGTACCTGGGGTCCACACGGTTCACCTCAGCAAGCTGAGCCTCCTTCTGACTTCTGTCTTGTTCCAGGTTGGACTTACTCCGAGTGTCTCTCTTCCACCCCAGGCCCTGGAGGTCTGAGTCACTTTGAGCACGTATGGCAGGAAATAACTAGAATCAGCTTTTAAACTATCTGGAGGCTGCCAAGGCTCCTGACAATACAGTCCCTGTGCCAGGGCGCCAGCGTTCCTGACGCGGAGGGAAAGCACAGGCGCTGACATGAAACCCCTGCATCGTCTTGGAGGCCACCACAGGCAGAAAGTCCTTGAAGGCTCTTCCTGGGGTGGGAGTGGGGAAGGAGAGAAGATGGGACAGCTATTAATAGATTCCACTCAAAGTGAAAAATAGATTTTTGTCTCAAGTTTGTTATTTGTCTGGTTGTGTTTAAGTATTCCACTTAAGTTGAAATACAGAACACAATAACTGTGTAAGAATTTACATGCCAGCATTCCAAAAAAGTAGGGCTCTTTGCATATTTTGAAAACTTACTTGTATTTGCTTTTTTAAAGATGAAGAGTAAGAAAATGCAACAAAAAATAAGAATAAGCATATAAATGTTACCAGGAATAAAAGGATGGCAGAAACCAAACTGGCTCAGGAGCTTGTGTTGCCGTGAAACAAAGTTGGATTTATCATGTTTATTTCCAAGATGTTGAATAAGAATTTTTTTTTCTGCAATTCTGTCTCTTGAGTTTTCATATGAACATCCGAATATGCAGTAGGGGACCAATTTAGATGACTGTAACGTTTCTTATCAAAGCATTCAAGTCAAGGAAATCCTGTGGCCTTGATACCTACCACAGGATCCCACATGAGTTCTGATCTACATTTCCAATTAGCTTGTGCACAGGATGGACTTCACCCAATGAGAACTGCAAAAAGTCCTGTAGCCAGTGCAAATACATGTTCTACTTCAGAAGGCTCTTGCTTAGTTCCATAGCTTTAATAAAAATGTGCTGAGTTTTTAATAGGTAGGTTTAACTTTTTGTAACATAATCAAATTACTGTCAAAACTTTATAAAGATAAACTCATCTTTTGATCGAAGCTTGTGCAAGTCAATGTCATGCAGTCGGGTGGGGGCAGGCCCTGGGGAACGCCTGTTAATCATGACTTCTGCTTCAACGCTGTCCTTTTAAGTCACCTGCTTTACCCAGGTTGTGCAGCATCTCCAGGTGATCCCCTCCACCTTCTAGTTGGATCTCCACAGTCACAGGCAGTAAGGTCATCCTCCTTTGACGGACATGGAAAACTAATTCTGATCAATGGGGACCTCCCTGGTTCCTATGTGGTTTGTCTCTTTCCATTTAAAAAATTAAAATTGGGGAAATTAAAAGAAGTCTGATAAATATGCTGTGAGGTAATAAGAATGCATCAAGCTGCCCCTGTGCCGACCTCCCCCGGCCACGTCCTTCCTTGCAGCCTCTGGGTCACTGACAGGCTGACACAGCTTCGGGAAGAGGGGCAGCTTCTCAAAGCTCCCCCACTCATCGCCCCCCCCCCCACTGTCTTTCCCTTCATTTCTTCTCCACTATGTCCAGGTCATTGCCAGTGGCCAAGTGTCCATAGGCTTTCCTGAGTCTGGGCCCTTCCTGGTTCCATGCCCCTATGGAGGGAAGCCACACATTCATCCTCTCTTAAACCTGTATTTTTTTTGCAAAAGGAACCAATTTACAATGCTCCTCCTGTTCCGTGGTTTAGAAAGCCTACCTCTCAGGGCTTGTCTTGTGAGCTCTCTGATGTTCTCCCCTCCCAGGGCTTTCCTCTTGCTGAGGCCATCTGAGGGTATCTGAGTGGCCATAAATGTCATCAAGGGGCACTTACAAGAGGGAGGAAAGAGGGCCAGTAGGAGAGATGCTGATGGGCAGTGGAGACAGAGCTTGGAGTGAGGCAGCCTCCAGCCAAGCCATGCAGGTGGCCTCCAGAAGCTGCAGACACCAGGATGGGTTGTCCCTGGGAGTCCTCAGAAGGAAACTTGGTTTCCACGCTGACTCACTTAAGACCTCTTACTTCCCTGGCTCCAAGATGATGCATCCTTGTTTCAAGTCACTAGGAGACCTAGTTACAGCAGCCATGGAAGACCAGGACCAAAGGTAGACATCACCACCTTCATGGTGGCTAGACCTGCCATGTTGAACCCTACTTGGGAAATGCTGCTGCCTTCCCAGTGCAAAACATGCTTCTGTGGAGCCAGGAACTGTCCTGAGCACTGCACACTGTCCAGTGCCCTTTTTTTTCTTAGAGTACTTGCTGCCCCCAAACTGGGTGATATTCATCTTTCCAGCCAAGCTCGTTTTGCTTCACCTCTTCCTTCAAAAGGCCTCTGTTTTCCTGGTGCCTAGCAAGGGACCTACAAGTAACAGGATGGGAAAGGACATGGGCTCTGTCACTAGTTGTGCACCCCTCTGAAACTCAGATTCCTCATGTCTAAAGTGGAGGTAATAAAACATCCATCTTAACAACAACAACAACAAGCCTCTGTTCCCCCGACAGTGTCTGCCACGTTTCTAACCTAACACTTGTACCTTGCCCTTCTCCCCGCTCTCCCATAAAGGATTCCATCTGCAGCATGAAACTTGACATCTTCTGTGCCTCGTTTTCCTCCCAGATTGACCTCTCCGCCATTGTAAGGCAGGACCTTGTGCTGTGGTGAAAACAGCAGCAGCCGTGGCAGCCACACAGCCAGAGCCCAGCGCCTGGGCATCCACTGCTTCTCCAGGCTGGTGCTTCCCCCTCCTGTCGTGGGCCCCCCACAGGTGGAGCCCCTGTGGGACCCGCCCCCTGGGTCTGTCTAAGGGTCATTCCTGGCTAGACGGAAGCTCTGCTTCTGGTGGGAGTCGCCCAGCCGTGAAATCCCACTCCCTCTCTATGTCACAGAGACTTGGGAGTGTGAGTGATGGGGAGGGTGTCCTTGTCACCGAGGAGGCTGACCCTGCCCTGTCATCTGGACAGATCGACAGAGCAGAGATGTGATCTGGGATATGGAAATGGCTGGCTCCTCCAAAGCCTCGTCCAATCCCCCGCTCAGGGAACTCTTCTTCCAGAGCTTTTCAACAGTGGCATCCAAAATGCCCTCGACTTAATAGAACTCTCTGTTTGGGGGTCTCTTCTGCACCCCTGATATTTTTAGGGTCCTTCCCTATTGAGGACTCATGATTCCTTATCTCACAGGCCTGGATATTTTTCTCTGTTTTACTTTTTACCCCAAATTTTCATTATGTTGTCTGGAGGTCAGGAGAAATGAAGAGCTCTGAGGACAGAAAAGGTGTGAACCATGAGCACATGAGCAGCCTGGGACCTGGTCCTTGCTCACTGTGTGTGCATATCATTTCAGATCATGGGCAATTCACCTCTTCCCAGCTCACTTGGTCACCAGGGTTGCACTGAGCTGGCTATAAGAGTTTGGAGGCTGTGTGAGGCACTGGCAGACTAAAACACCAGAGGAAGCTTGCCTGTGTCCTGCAAGTGGCCTCTCCATGGTGGTGCCCAGGGTGACTTCTGTAAGTGGCTGGCAGAGGTTTGATGGAAATAAAGAGATTTGATCCCTCTGATTCCTTCAAATGCAAATAGCAAAATTGGAAGACTTCTCCATCAAAAATAAAGAAAATCAGTTAAGTGTGCCTTTTTATCCCTCAAGTGCAGAGACAGAAATCCCAACAGTGTGATAAGCTTGCAGCTTTCTAGCCTGAACCGTGGAGAGACCACAGGCAGGGAGAATACAGGGACATTGAGGATGGACTTGCTCAGGGCAGTTTTTAGTTTGTGAAGGATCTGAAGGAAGAAGGGGCTGCTGGATTTTGTGCTGTTATCACCCAGTAAAGTATGGTGCATTCACAGAGCTAAGCACTTGGTCTTTGCAATTAGCCTGGGAATAGATGTTTCCCGTTAGCAGAAGGCAGAGGCAAGAAAGATGAGCTTGTGCCCAAAGAATGTGGAAGGACAATGTGAGAATCTTGACCCACTGGATCACATGGACACTGCTGCACCTAGAAATACTGACAGGAGTCAATGCCCTAAGGGGCCACACCCCAGTCCCTGGAGTCCCTGAATGTGTTGTGTCGCAGATGGAGTTGGGACCAAAGTTACAGATCTTAAATCGGGGGATTATCTTGGATTTTCCGGGTGGGCTCTGTATAATCATCTGGATCCTTACAACTGGAAGCAGAGGCAGATCACCCTAGGGATGCTGAGATGGGAGGAAAGCAAGGGGTGGGGGTCTGATCCTGAGAGAGACTCCGTCACCCTGCTGCCAGTGAAGATGCAGGAAGGGTCCTAGCCAAGGTATGCAGAGGGCCTCCAGGATCTGGAGCTGCCCCCAGCTGACAGCCAACGAGGAAGACTTGTGCCCTACCCAAGGAAGGGAATTCTCTAACCACCCTGCTCAACAGGACCCAGGTTTCCCTCTGTAACCTCCAGAGAGGCACAGCCCTGCTGATGTCTTCCTTTTACACTGGTGGGAACCACGTCGGACTTCTGACCTCCAGAGAGATGTGATCACAGGACCATGCTGTCCTCAGTTTCTGAGTGTGCCGTTCAGTGTTACACGGCACACACAGAAGACTTGGGGGGCCACAGTGAAGCACTGTGTGTACCACGACTGCATGCAGACGGTGAAGATGAGCTCAGAGGAGGACTTGACATTTCATGCACAGTTTTCCAATCCAAGGTGGTTCTAATGGTTTCAATCCATGGTCTTTGTCACAGCTGTTTGCTAACAAAATTGAAGTTGCTGGAAATCGAAGCTTTGGGTAAATAGAGCATTGGTCTGGCTAGCTGACTACACAATGAGAAATAATATCCACTTGGGTTAAGAATTAATAGCTTGTCTGTTTTATTGCCTTCTTTTATTATTTCCTACTTAACTGTTACTTTTTTTTCAATGAACATGCTGTTTTAGAGTAACAATGAATTAATTGTTCCTATCCTGTTTTGTATTTTGCAGCAGGAGCCATAAATTTGAAAAACATTTCTCTCTCTTTTTCAGTGACAGTTCTCTGAATTGCTAAATTGCCACAATTTTTCAGACCCAGTAGGACTTTCAGGTGTAATTGAGTGTCTGCCATGAACTTCTGATTTTCTCTGCAATCTTCCCGCTAGTGGCTGCATTTCTGTTCTCTCTTCTATGGACTGGCATAAGGCAGGTAGCTTATTGCATAGAGACGCAGTATTTTTCTGGCCAGAGGAAGCAATTATTTTCAGAGATAACCCAGGGCAGCTCCAGAAAGTCCTTTAAGAAACTTATCAGGAAAGGTTTTGAGCTCAAAGACCAGACCCAAGTGAAGCCTGTTGCTGTTCCTTCCACACCAGTCCCCCCAGATTCCTTTCTGGACCACCCTCCCTTTTCTTTTTAACATAGCTCTTTCTTCCTGTGGTCTTCACCTTGTGCCCCAAGAAAGGTCCGGGATTATTTTACCTGAACCATAACTGTGTGATCACTATGATGAAAATTACGGGCTTTAAGTTCTAATAAATGGAAAGCGCCTTACTGAAGGATGTCCACAGGCCCCATGACCCTGTCCCCTTATTTCCTCCTCTCCTCTAACCCCTGGCAAACACTGATATGTTTATTGTCTTCATGATTTTCCTTTTTCAGAATAATATATAAAATATATTTGAATATTATACATATACAATAGTAATATATCATATATACTCATATAATATGAAATTATACTGCATATAACCTTTTCAGAATGGATTTTTTCACTAAGCATTATGCTTCCAAAGTTTCTCTTTGTCTTCTTGTGGCTTGATAACTCATTTTTTTATTACATAATACTATTTCATTTATCTTTTTTATTCTTTTTATCCTTTTTCCTTTTTTTATCCTTTTGACTTTTGAAAAACATCTTTATTGCTTCTAAGTTGTGCCAAATATGAACAAAGCTAGTATTTTATCTGATGAATATGAGAGAGAAGAAACTCAAATATGTGTTCAAGAAAGAAGAAAATTAAGTGTCCTTAGGTGATTTAATTAAATCTTCTATATCTTAATTTTAGATTTATTTTGATAGTCTCTTTATTGTCTTTAATATGAAAAGTTTCAATCTTGTACTAATGTTTGCTTGCAATTCCACAGAATTTCTATATAATTTAAAGCCTGCACATCAAGCCTTTGAATTTGCACTGTACAATAAGGAAAGCATATGTGTGTATGTGGGGCCTTTGATATAAATTGCCTGTGAGTTGACACAGATTCTCTTCTCAGTGGTCATTGTCTCCTGTGTGATGCTTCCTCTCTTTCCCATCTAATGAAGTGTCCACATAGCACCAGGCCACGTGTAGACATCTGTGGATGGAGGCCTAGTGTAATCAGGCTCTGAGCCTGAGCAGGTACTTTTGTTCTTTGCACCCTATTCCTGGGAATCTGCATTACTTATATTTTCCTGGATTTGAGAGAGGGATAGAAGGATCTCTGAATTATTTTAGATGAATAGATGGGCCGAATGCATGTTAGCTGGACTTCTCTTTAGAGCTGATGTCAATCCACCAAGGCTGGCACAAGTAGTCATCTTGGTTTCTCCTCCTCTGCACATCCCCATCCCAATTTCTACTGCAAGAAGAGCCACTTGTGTGCAAGCCTTTTGCTCCTCTCTGTCCAGATGCTGTACCTGTGGGGCATCATCTCTGGCTGGGACACGTCAGCTCATACTATAGCAGCAATAAAGAGGAAAGGTTTGCACAAAACAAGAGAGGTTTCCAAAGGAAACCTAGGAAATGAGTTGCTCTAAATTCCAGGAATACTCTAAGGAAGAAACAAGCTTGTACTTTTTTCTTTTCCTGGAATTTTTAACTTCATGAAGCCAAGGCTGGCTCTGGGCATAATCATAAAATAGACAAGAGTGTGTTTTTAATTTTGTTTTGGTGGGGCCAGATGGCTCTCTCTTATAGTGCAGTCTGCATTGAGGTTGCCTGGTGGCAACTGAATGCTCTTTAAGACTCCTGGGAAGGGGACTGTCATCTCATCTTTCATGATGAGCAAGACCACGTGAGGAGTACTCCTTCACACCCTGAGATTCCCCTCAGCACAGGGCACGTGTGATGTGTTGGAGTTCTAGATGCCTAATAGCTGTTGTTCCTGAGGAGGAACCTGTGTAGGAGGCAGGTGACCATGAGGGATGATGGAATAATAGCAAACCATGGTAGATACTGAAAACTAATCAAATTACATATGATACTCCATGGCTTTTAAATTTTAGGCAGTAAGAATTTTACAGTAATGCTCAGTGGTGGAAGGAACATTGGTTACATATGAAATGCAGGTGTTCTTCCTTAAGAATCCAGAATTGAGAAAAATCCTAATAAATTAGGGAGTCAATAGCCTTCGCAGGATCCAGCACCACTTTGAGTGACGTGGCCATGACGGTCAATACCTCTAATGGGCCTAAAACATGGTGACTTTGAGGATCCCACCGGGCGCTGACAGCAGAGCACATTTCAATCAGCCAGGTGTGTGAACGTAACCATGTCAGTGAGGACAGTATGTCGGCCAGCACAGGACAGCATCCGGGACACACACAGCAGCAGGTTGTGACATGGTACCTAACCCTGTGAATCCATCCATCTTCCTCATTTCTGAGATTTAATGATGTACAGGAAAGGAGTGTGAGGGTATCAGAGCCACCTCTGGCTGGCAATATTCCCAGACCATTCCTTGGAACAGGCAGGGTGATCAGCCAGAAGCACTCTGGACGGGCCTCAAGGTGCGGGCACCCTGGGTTAGTCATTTTGCAGAACATTACTATGTAATTTCATGTCATCCTCGTGGGGCCTGGGCTACAAGAAATCAGGCATTGAGAAGCCCTCACCTGCAATTCTTCATGTTCCATTTTGAGACTTCAAGAGTTGCTGATACCCTTTCAATTATTGCCCAGGGAGATTCCATTTTTCTGAGGTGGAGGCTCTGCGGGTGTGGCTGACATAGCCACCCGTCGTTTCAGACAGACATCGGGACCGACCTGACGCCCAGAGGGAGCCTGCTACAATTTACCTGCACAATTCTGTCATCACCTAACTTTATGTTTTCCTCTGTCCTGTGGATGTGGATGTGACAAATGCTATTCTGTCTTTAGGAAATCCCCCTAATGAAAGGAGAAAGGACTCCTATATTGGGATGAATTTATTCTACAATAATGTTCTCGTGTCAGGCCCTAATGGGGAGATGGTTGCTTGGATGAGATATCCTTTGGAACTAGAATCTCAGCTTGTGGAGTCCTGGTTACCTCATGGCACATTCATGGGGCACAGTAGCAGATTGAGGGGTACCCTCACAGAGAGCACTGCAGTCCTGACCTTGGCATTCAGTTCTTGGGGACCCAGGAGGCTGGGACCACTCAGCTCCCTGAAGGTGTGAGGATGCTGCACCGGGACCCTCTTTCTGCAGGAACATTTTCATTTTCTTTAGAAATTCAGTCTAATGTAGGGCACTAAAAAATGCCACTTTCTTTCTAGTTAATTCTGTGGGAAACAAGGTGAATAAAGGTACTCTGCAAACTCAAAGCTTTCTTCTGCTGGCCACGACTTCCCTGCCCAGGTGTGGTGACACCCCGTGGTTCTCTCCAAACAGGCAGTTTCACCCCAGTCCACCATGCTTATTTCATTGTCCCTCCCACCCCCTGTCAACAGCCATGGCCTGGAGAGGCAGCTCTCGTTTCCACACTGCTCTGGGTCACAGCCACTGCCAGGGCTGGGAGTGAATTGGTTTCAGATTAGGACTTGGAAAGTGCACCAGGGGTGGGAGGAGCACGGGAGGGTTGGTGTCCACACATAGAGGTGCCCACGCTCCGGATGAGCAGAATCCAATCAGAACAAAGAGCCACGGAGACCTCCCCACAAATGGGACACAGCCATCATTCACATCAGGTAAACAACCCTATCAGAAAGGGTCACCCAGCTGGTGGCAAATCTTGGCAGCACTCAGCACCTCCACGCATTTAGGGATGCCTCTGTCGGAGGCTGAGGAGAGTTGGTGACCTCTCCAGAGCCACAGAAACACAGGCAAGGGGGGGTTGTCACTGTGAAGCTCAGAAGAGGGACCCCCACAGGCTGATGCCAGGGGCTGGGAAGTTTATCCCGGGAGTCAGTGCCGAGGAAACAAGAGCTTGGGGCTGCACTCTGCTCTGTGTGCGTGTGTGCGTGTGTGCGTGTGTGTGTGTGTGTGTGCGTGTGTGCGTGTGTGTGTGCGCACATGTGTGTGTGTGTACAAGGTGTACCAGGAGAAGTGCTTGGAGAAGCTGGACCCAGGAAGGAAGTGCCTTTCCCACCCCCTGCCTTCCTACCTTCCCCTGCCTGCGTCCACACGCCCTAACAGGAAGCTGGTGAGGAGCGGCTCAGGTCAGAGCCCCCGCTTTGCCTAGTCAAGAAGCAACAGTGAGTGGCCAGTCAGGTCCTCTGGGCTGCTGTTCACCCATGTGCCCACGGCTTCCATTCAACTCCCTGCCCTGCTCGGCATCCACAAGCTTCTGGCTTAGAGAATGCACCTGTGCCTCCCATAAATGAAGACGGCCTCACCACAGGTCTACAGCCTAGTGTGCCAGGGAGGGAGAATAATTTGCCAAGAGACCAAAGAAAATACCAGAAGACGGCTTGGGAGGCCTACAGGTAAGTGCCCCTGGGGAAGGTCTGGGGATGACAGGCTGACAGCCCCTCTGTCCCCAAGGCGCTCACCAAGCGGCATCTCCTCTCCTCATGGTGTTTGTCCTGTGGCAGGGGCGGTGCCCTCTGTCTGACCCAGTTCCCACTGGAGGGTTTCATGTCAGACTGCTGAAGCCGTGACATCAACAGATTGAGCTTGCTTAGCTTGCTTGTGTGACCAGCAGCCCAAGGAGCAAGTGTCCTGGCGTGTGTGTAAAGGCAGATTCCTACAGACGACCTTGGCTTGCCCCAGTCCCCGTGTGTGAGAGGGAAAGCCTGTGTCCTCCAAGACGGTGAGCGGCAGGGCTGCCCTGCCCAGGCTGGCTCTCAGTGCGCCCGTATCTTAGCTGGGTTTGGGGGAACAAAAAGGGACATGTGTGTTACTGCCACCTTTTATTTAAGGATGATGCACCCACAGAGATGTTGGGATCAACACCCAGAAGTCACTGTCCCCTCCCAGGGGTGCTGACTGGTGAGCTAGTTCCTGCTGAGCGCTCCCTTCACTAACAGGAACTGCAGGGGAAGAGGAGGGAAAGTGAGCTCATTCACAAGGTGGCGGTGTGCTGCAGGGGGTCACATGGCTGCTTGACCCCCAGCACTTGCCACCATTCTCTATCCGTCCTGGTCCCCTGGGCTCCGGGGCAGCACAGTTGCTCTGGGAGAGTCAGGGTGCCCGAGACCTTTATATTTGAAGTGCCCAAGCCTTGGCTGCTGGGGGATCTGTCTTTAGGAAGTGTGCTTCTCCATCCCGGTAGCCATGGGAAGTAAGAGCAGGAACTCGGGCCCCAGGAATCCATGGGCTGTGAACCTGTCCCCACCCCGGGTTACCAAGTAGCACCCCAAGGCCTCCTGGTAACATGGAGTCACACCAGGTTAAAATGGCCCAGGCTCAACTTTTACTCAGTGGAATCGTCCTTGTGTGGCCTTGAGTCGTTCCTCTGTGGGAACCGTGGAGTTCAGTCCTGTGCCAACCTGACTGGGGCTGGACTTCCCACACACGCGGTCAGCGGTACTCTGGGTGTGTCCGTGAGGTGGTGCTGGCTGATTTAACGTCTGTCCTGGTGGACTGGACCCAGCAGACTGCCCTCCCCGCAGCTCACCGAGGGCCTGAGTGGAGCAGAGGAAGCCGGCAGGGAGGGCCTGCACCTGACCCAGCCGCCCGCCAGGCTTTCTCAGGTCCCTGTCCTCCCAAGACACTGGCTTATCTTCGCTGACATGACCAGGTGGCTGACCTTGGGACTGGCACATACGCCATCAACCCTCCTGGTTCTAGGCCTTGGGACTCAGACGAGAACCCACATGGCTGGGTCCCCGGGGCCGGGTGCTTGCTGACTGCAGACCTAGGGGCTGGCAGGCCTCTGCCAATCTGCAGGTGGGCCAACTGCCCACGGCAGATCAATCTCTCTCTCTCTCCACACATGTGCACGCACACCATGCATACACATGTGCACACACACCATGCATACACATGTGCACACACTCTCTCATACATGCACGCGTATGCGGCACACACTCAAACACGCGAACCCTATCAGCTCTGTGTCTACTGAGAACCTTGGCTAACGCAGGCTCTAAGGCCCAGCATGGGGATTGGGGGAGAGGAGTGAAGCATTTGCCTTGGGCACAGAATTTAAAGGCACCAGGAAAATAAACAAGATAAAAAACACATGAATGCAATATTTAAAAAATAAAAATCAATGTGAAAGATCCATTTTGAAAAAAATCAATATTTTAAAATTTCTTTTTGTAGTTATAGATGCACAGAATGCCTTTATGTTATTTGTTTTTATGCGGTGCCAAGGATCAAACCCAGTACCTCACACATGGTGGGCAAGTGCTTTGCCACTGAGCCACAGCCCAGCCCCATCAATATTTTAAATAAAGGGAATATTTAATACAAAAAAAAAAAAACAACTTAGAGCCATATGTAAAAGGAAAACTGTGTGCCCTTGAATATGTCTTTGTATCCTTCATGTTGTTACTTTATCTCATAACGTTACAGTAGTTGAAAAGAAATTGAAAGCAGGTGTATTGAAACTTATTTCCTAAAGTTTTTATATTGTTTAATGCCCAAAGTAGAATTGATGGCAATGTTACTTTGCGGGTTTTAATGGAAGCAAACTCCACAACACTTTACAGAAAGGAAGGGCTGGCAGTGAAGGCAGCTTGGCTTCTCCAGGGATAGCACAGAGTGCAGTCGGAGTGCTTTGGCTCATCCTCCTTCACTTACACATTCCTTCATAGGTAGTTTTGAATCCTGATTTTAAAAGATTCTGTGTTGAAATGCGACCGTGTTGATAAAGGTTTATGCCCTAGAAGCTTCACATTTGAAGCCAGGGTCTCCCTTTCCCCACATGGACCCGTCCCTGCTAAAGACCTGGCTTGGTGAACCTGAAGGCAGGAAGGACAGGGAACATTCTATAGGCAGGTGCCGTGGGGCACAGGGAGGGAAGGCGCGGCAGGCCCATCCCCAGCCCCACCCCTTGGGTTTCCAGATCTGTCTATGTGCCTCTGGGGTTGAGGGCACCCAGCAGGGTTCACTCATTTGAAGGCTCATCTACTTCTCATATTTTAGGATATTATTTGCATTTCTCCTTGGAACCCAAATAAGGATTTAGCAGACCTTTCCCCATTTTATCTGCCTCCTGGAGCCTGGTCCTATGTCACCACTGAGGACTTGTGTGTGTGTGGCCTTTGCTGATTGTGTTTGGCTGTGAGCATTGGTGCTTTTCCAGAGCCACGATGAGGAGACTTCACCATGGAGAATTCTGCACCTTCCTGTTAGGGTCTGTAAACAAGTCGGGATGGCGCCTGGCATTTTGCCAATAGTATTGGTTGAGAGGCAAGCCATTAAGTTGATGCTGGATTGATTCGGTTGTATATTAGACCTTTACTGTCCGCCTCGGCCTGCTATTTTAGAGTTCTCACGCTACTTTGGAGTTCTCGTGGGGATTCCCGGAGAGTTCCCATTGGTTGGGGAAGTGCGGGAGGAGGGATTTCTGGAAGAGGGATTCCCGTTGTTTGTTCCTGGATGAGCCCCGTGGTTGGGGAGAATTCCCGGGGAGCGTGTGTGGAGTGTGCTGGTGGAGTTCAGAAATAAAGTTTGTTCCTGCTTCAGTGGCTCGTGATTTGGGCCCAGCCAGACTGCGGCACCTTCTACCCACTCACAGGTGATTTTGCAGCTGGACGTCCTGTGGGTGAGGAAGGAAGCCCCTGAACAAAGTGTGTCTGTCCCAGGGAGGACAGAGCCTCCCCCTCCACAGTGGAAGGCGTTTCTTGGAACCAACTGGGACAAGCTCTTGGACCTTCCCCTCAGGGAGCTGCCTGGTCAGGCACAGAGCGTTGACAGCACGGGACTCCACAGTGACAGAGGCCTCTGCCTCTGCGGCTGAGGAAAGCCACCAACTGAGGGCCATCTTGCCACACTGCTGACGGCCTTCTCTGCAGAGAGGGGCTCTAGTGGGCACTCAGGGGGTTGACAACACCTTCCCGGCCGAGCTTAACCCGAAGGTCCCTCTCTCTGCCTGTCCCCAGTCTTTCAACCCCGTTCCTTCCCAGTCCCTGACCATCCTGGCCATGAGAGATTCAGTATAGAGCGGTTTCCTCCGACTTCCTGTCTAGGAGTGCAGACAGCCGTGCTGCTCAGAGCCCTGGCTTTGCAAAGACCCTATTGCCAGACCATCCTTCACCCTTTGTCACTGGACCTGCTGGTTTGTAAGACTCATATGGGAAACAGTTTATCCATAAATAGACAAAAACCTCATCTCACGGGGTAGACACAATGGCCAGCATTTCCCTAACCAGGAAGCAATACACTCACCATCATCCTGCAGTGGTTTATTCTAAACATAAATAATTTAAAATACCAGTTACCTCGTTGTTAGCATTTAATGAATTCCTTGAACTGCACACTTGTTTTCAGGATGCATTGACACTGTACAGCCCAAGATGCAGATGACACAGAAATGAACAAGAAATGTCACAAAAAAATGAAATCATATGCTGACCATACATAATTAATGCCAAGAGACTTCAGGAAATAAACGTATAAGCAAGGCAATGTTGAATCAAAAGGTTTTTTACTGAATTATTCAGTGGGACTTGGTGGAGAAAAGAGTAGGAGTCTAGTCACCATCCCCTTTGGTGGCAGTGAAGAGGGACAGCAGTGAGCAGGAGCAGGTGAGGCCGGTGACTGGCTGTTCCCATCTGCCCTCGCAGAAAAGGCAGGTGGGCTCCTCTTCCTCCGCCTGGCCCCAGGGAACCAGGGAGCATGTACAGAGTGAGGAGTGAAGAAATGGAAAGAAGGAGAGAGAGAGGCAGAGAAATACAGGGAAGAAACAGGGAGGAAGGAAGGAAGGAAGGAAATGGGAGGGAGGCGGGCCGTGTTTGTTACTTTTCTAAGGTTGCCAAGACGAGGTCCCACAGCCTGAGTGCTTCAACAGTATAAATTCATTGTCCCACAGTCTAGAGCCAGAAGTCTAAAACCAAGTGCCAGCAGGGTCGGTTCCTTCTGGGAACTGCAGGGAGGAACCAACCCGTCTTCTCTGTTCACTTCTTGAAGTTTGTTCACAACCTGCGGCGTTCAGTGGGAGGGCGGCTGAGCTCTGATCTCCCTGCAGTTCTCCCCAAGTGTGTGCAACTCTGTGCCCAAATCTTTCCTTTATAAGGACACAGTCCGATTGGATTAGGGCTCATCTTAATGACCTGATCTGAACCAGATTATCTGCAAAGACCCTATTTCCAGATACAGTCCTGCTCCCAGGCCCCGGGGGCTGGAACTTGCACATCTTTTGGAGGCACCTGTCTGCCTAGAACAGCATGCTTGCCTTCCCTCTGCTGGGAATGTGCAGTCTCGAGATCATGACTGTGGATAAAGGGAATTTTAAATGTGGTGCTATTGCTTGAGTTATGATCAAACTCATTCGCGTGAGCAATGATTTTTCTGCACCTTGAGACATTGCTGGAAGTGTTTGGCCTGAGGTGTTGGAGGCTTCTCCTGTCACTCCCCCACCCTCCTCGGGAGAGACTGGCATCTGGTCCAGTGAGCTCCAGGTCACCTGCTCTTTGCTAACAGTGCTTCAGCATTTTAACTCTCTCTTTCATGAAATGTCACCTCCCTAGGAAAATCAGAGACTTACTCGGATCATTTGATTTATTATAACTTCAGAAGTATCAAGAAAATGAGAGATCCATTTTGTGAATGTTCTATACATTTTTTTAGTAATCTTTCAATATAAGATCAGTTTTAGATTTACAGAAAAGGTACAAATGTAGAGTATCCATGGACCTCACCCCCAGGTTCTTCTATTATGAATATCCACATACATATGGTAACTTTGTTGCAGTAAGTGGATCAATATTTATATATTATCAGTAGCCAGAATCTATACTTTATTTGCTTTTTCTTAGTTTTTACCTAGTGTCCTTGTTCTGTCCCAGAATCTGTCCAGTGTTTCATAGTACAGCTAGTTGTCCTGTCTCCTAGGCCACTGTTGCCTGGGGTAACTACTTAGATGTTCCTCATCTTGGATGACCTCGACAGTCCAGGAGTCCAGGTCAAGTAAGCTCTAGAGTCTCTCACAGCTTCCTGATGTCCTGGTGAGTGGCCTGGGTTATGGGTGTCTTGTAGGAAGACCCCTGAGAAGATTGGGCAGAGGGTAGACGTGTGAGCCTGGAGCACCTTCTAGGCAGCAAAAAGGGAGCAGCACACACATACTTACACACACACACACACACACACACACTGACACACACACTCACACACACTGACACACTCACATACACACACACATATACACATGCTCACACACTCGGTCACACACACACTCACACTCACACACACTCACATACACACACACACACCACACACACACTCACTTCTACTTTCTGCCTTTCTCCTCCACCATACCAAGGGAAACGCCCTCAGCACTGCAGGCGCTGACCTTGACCACCTGGCGAATGTGGGGTGTCCTTCCCTTCCCAGGCAGCACTGTCCAGGGGAAGTTGCTTTTCAGAACCTCCACCTAAGGAGAGAGTCATGTCCCCTCCCCTGGGGAAGCTCGCCTGTGTAAATAACCTGGAATTCGGCTCAGGAGACGCCTTCTCCTCTGTGCTCCGTATTTACTCTTCATTTAGACCCCCACAGACCCGGGATGTTCCGTCGCACACACTATTGCTGTATGTGTTTGGCTGCTCAGATCATCCTGGCTTTGGGTCTTGGGAGTTCTTCCTGGAAGCCACTGGACGTACCTCCGTGTGCCAATCCACACAAGCGTCTGTAGAAGCTTGTCACAGTCACAGTGGCACATGAACTGTGAGTTTGTCTCTTGCAGTTCTGGAGGCTTGGAGGTCCAGGTTCAGGGTGCCGCAGGGTCCGGTTCTGGAGACGGCCCCTTCCAGGCTGCAGACCACCTACTCACATCCTCACGTGGTGGAGAGGGCAGGGAGCACGCTGGGGACCCATGGACACTGATGTCCGTCACGAGGGCTCCGTTGTTCTGACCTAGTCACCCCCCAAAACACCCCGCTCACTGTCACTGTGGGGGTTAGGACTTCAGCACGTGAACATTAGGACACAAACGTTCAGTCTCTACTACCCCGTCGTGTGCCTCTGAGTGTGTGTATGGGAGAGAGAGTGTGTATGTGGGTGTGTGTGAGAGTGTGTATGTGTGTGAGTGTGCATCTGAGTGTGTGTCTGAGTGTGTGTGAATGTCTGAGTGTGAGTGTGTAAGTGTGTATGTTAGTGTGTGAATGTGTGTACGTGTGTGTTAGAAAGAATGTGTATGTGTGTGAGTGTGCATCTGAGTATGTGTGTCTGAGTGTGTGAGAGTGTGTGTGAGTGTCTGAGTGTGAGTGTGTGTCTGAGTGTGTGTGAGTGTGAGTGTGTGTCTGTGTTGCTCCCTTCCTGCTGCACTAGAAGGGGCCCTCAGCTCTCCACGTCCACTCTCTGCCCAGTCTGGACTCAGCCCCAGGAGCCTTTATCCTGGCTATTGGAGGATGGTCCTGGCGACCAAGACCTGGGCGCCTGGTGTGCTCTTTGTTCTGAGGGTGTGTTCTTTCTAGGTTCCCTCAGTTGACAGATGAGGAAATATATGTGTGTCGACCAGCCACGCACACACAAATACCTAACATTTCTGCACATAGCCATGCATCTACTTTAAGGTAAACGGGAGTCGTATTGATGTCACGATCTTTCATCCATGATCACATGGGATTCTAGTCTCTGCTTCTTGCTTCTCTGTCTGTTTCTCTTCCAACAGTGAGAAGTCTAGCGCCCATCCTGCCAGATCCATTTAAAAGACTGATTCTGTTATACATGTGTCATAGTGTCACGTTGCTGACCCACATCCCACGGGTTACGACATTATCAACAAGAGCACTGTGTGGAAGTAGCTGCTCTTGCCCTTAGTCTTACAAATTCCACTTTGCTTTAAAGTCATGTGGGACAGCACCTTACCCCACCCTCTCCAGGGAGGTCACTGTAGATATGTGTAAAGCAGTTATGACTCTCGTCACTCCAAAGTCCTAAATGATTCGTAACATTTACATGCAGTAAAGGTCATGCTTTGTGCTGAACATTTCTGTGGTTGTGACAGATGTTTTACACCACGGATCACCACTGCAATATATAGGCAATAGGGTTCCTGCTGACCTGTCCTCCCTCCCCTCCAAGCCCCTGGGGACCTTTGACCTTTCTGCTGTCACTGCAGTTCTGCCTGTTCCAGGAGCATCCCGAACATCCGGAGCAGAAGGAGTCTTTCCAGACAGGCTTTTGTTCACGAAGCAATATGCTGTTAGGATTCATCTGAGTTTTTCTTGGCCTGACAGCTCATTTCTTTTTATCCCTGATTACTATTTCACTGTGTAGATGCACGACAAGTTATTTACCCATACACCTGTTGAAGAGCACATTTATTGCTACCTGTTTGGGGCAATTTTGAAAGAAGTTTTTATAATTATTTATGTTCAGGTTTTAGCATGGACAGACGTTTTTAAATGACGCGGGTAAATACCCAGGCATACGATTGCTAGGTTTATGGTAAGGCTACATTCACTCCATAACAAACTGCCAAACTGGAAAGAAAGAAAGAAATCTTTTTTATTTCCAAACACTTTAGACTGTATCAGGATGTTTAAAACAATAATAATAAAAAAGCAAAGTAGCTCTCGCATTTTGCACTCTCACTAGAAGTAAAGGAGGTCCTTGTCCCACATTGCTGTCAGTGATTACTGTAATAATAAGTCTTCCTGGGTTTTACCATTCTGGTGGGGAAGTGGTGATACATACCACTGATTTTTAAATGTGATGTTTTTCTTTGAAGTGGAAAGATGGGTTGATTTCTTCTGATGTCAAAACTCCCCAGAACTTTTCTTCAAGCACCACCCTCTGTATCGATGCCCTGGTGGGTTTGGATGTAGTTTGTTCCCAGGTTCACGTGCTGGTTAATGGGTCCCCAATCTAAGGTCACTTAGAGGTGGAATCCCAAAAGTGGGAGCCAAGGGAAGATGATTAGGTCATGGGCACCATCCTTGGAAGGGATTCAAGTCCTCTGGGGAGGGGATGAATTCTCGAGGGTCTGCTTTAGTTGCCCAAGGATGGACTGGTATAAAGTAAGCTCACCTCTCCTTGCTCTCTGGCTCCCACTGCCTCATCCTGTGATCCTCCACACACATCTGCCTATCTGCCATGTTGTGATGCAGCCAGGAGGCCCTCTTGGGATGACAGTCATGCTACTTGGACATCCAGCCCTTCAGAATCGTAAGCCAAATAATCTTATTTTCACTATAAAGTACCCAGCCTCAAGTTTTTTGTGATAGCTACAGAAAGCAGACAAAGGCCACCCCTACCAGACACTTCATCATTAGCCATTTATAATGTGTCTTGATGCTTTGGTGGGGAAGCAAAGACCAAGCCTGTGTGGGCATAAAGACCAACCTGAGAAGGGTGACTTAAGCCTTGTCAGGCTGGACGAAGAACAATCAGTGACCTGCAGCCTGGGAGTGACTGGGCTGTCCTGGACACCACTCATGGAATCCTGCTGGCAGCGGGGTTAAGAGAGTCGAGGTGCACAAAGCTCTCAGTAAATCACCAGAAAGCAGCCTCTTCTCTTCCCACTTCTTGGAATAGGAATTGTTGACAATATGAGAGAGAAAAGTAACATACTAGCAATGCGAGAAATGGGCAGGGCCCCCTCTGAACACATTGGAACCTTTGGACACTCTGTGGTCTTCCTTAGAGTGGGGCTGAATACCTAGCAGAGTCCAGGTACAGTGAGAAGGTACGCTGCACTCCAGGTAGTCGCGGTATCAGAACAGAGCCATTTTCCAGATCTTCATGCCCTGAAACTTCTGAGTTCCACCACTTCAACTGATTCTGCTTGCAACCGAGTAGTTCTTTTCTGAAATCAAACGTTTCTTGCAGCATCTTGTCAAGTGGCTCATGCCACTGCCTCACCCAGCATGGCCAGGCGGAGTTCAGTAAGGGCTTTCCACCTTTACATCACCAACGATCACGGTGTGGCCACTTCTCTCACCATCCTAGAACACATATGAACACGTTTCCAGGCTCCTCTGTCAGCTGTCTCACCACCAGCCCCGGAGCCAATGCCGTGTGAGTTTTGTATGTGTCAGGGCAAGACCCCACTCTGCCCCTACGTCCACAGTGGTAGAATCGTGCTGTGGGGAGGATGCCTAACAGGCTTCCCTCCTTTCTCTGATCTCCAGTGGAATGTCAGCTCCTCATTCATGGGTCGGTGAGTCGCTGGGACAGTTCATCTCAGCTGAGGTTAGAGTCTACTCTGCTCCAATCCCCACCACTGAGCTACTAGCATTAGCAATTTTCCCTGGTTTGTCATATTCCATATTCTCTTTAACAGCATTTTGCTCTAGGCTTACAAGATAATGCACATTGTGAAAAACCAGCCTCTATCTCAGAGCAAAGCCTGTCCAAAGAAGGGACATGGCCTTTGTCCTTGGGAAAACCCACAGAGCACCCCTAAGCACATTCCCACCCTGCTAAGTTGTTTATCTACAAATAACAGGAGAGATCTGCTGTCCCAGGTGTCCCTGACTCAGTCAGGCTAGGTGGAGATCCATAGCAACCCTCTAGCAGCCACCAATCAGCATGAGACAGGGAAATACCTGGGATACCAGATGACCCTCCCAGTAGTTTATGGTGGTTGATAACATGTTGGGAAACCATGTAGTTCAGCACGTACACCCCTCTTGGCTTAAATCAATCAGTTCAAATGAATCCCCCCCACCCAACTTTTTCCCGCCAGTGAATGTGCTAATCGTGTTTTAGAGTTGTTATTTGATTTTCCCGCGGTGTGTGATGATTTGCTAAGAGATGCTATGATGTATGTGAAGTCCCTGCCCTCTCCAAAAAATGTATAAAACTGCTGCAAACCCTGGGCTCGGGGCCTCTCAGCGTCACCAGTTGCTGTGTGTGCGCGCGGAGGACCGGACTCGCTCGCAATAAACACCTCTTTGCTGCTTACATCGATCTTGGGTCTCTGGTGGTCTTTGGGGGTCCCGAATTGAGCATAACAATTGTACACAGCAAAGAAAATGCCATGATCTTTCAAGGGGCTGAACTGAACTTGGGCCTGGGCGGGTGCCCTTGTGACCTCCAGTGTCAGGGTTGGAATCGAGGCTGGCACAGAGTTTTCTCTGGTTTTGATCTTGGTGACGTTCATTTAAGTCATGTCTTCAGCTTCCTGAGAGCTTTGCTGTGTGTTGTCTCATTGCTGTCTGATGGTTTTACAGAGCACTTTGACCACAAGGCAAATGAAGGAGGTGACCAACTGTGTCTGGGGGAGTTGCTCGTAGTCACAAAGCTTGAAGGCAGGACAGCTTGCACTTGAGCCAGCTAAGTTGGATGTGTACCTGTGACCTCTGTGCACTCCATCCATCTCTTTTCCCTGGAAGATAATTTGCAGAGTGACTCCCCCTCACTAAGGGACAGCGGGAGGGCAGGAAGCAGTCCCAGCTAACTGAAGTGAACTGCATCTAGCACGAAGCCACCGAGCCTGAGCACCTGGATGTGAACAGGGCCTCTTCCAGCTGGGAGACAATGCTGCTTGGAACCTGCGGGGTGATGGCTACTGCTCCACCCTGTAGTTCTGCATCTGCAAACCTGTGTCTGAGACATCTGTGGATAAGATGAGGAGTCATTTACCCACACAAGCGCATGTTAAATGTGAGTTTAACATTAGGCTTGGAGCAGTGCACTTAACTGCCATCTCAGTAACTATGGAGGCTGAGACAGGAAGATCCTAAATTCAAAGCTAGCCTCAGCAACTTAGTGAGGACTTAAGCAACTTAGTGAGACCTTGTCTTAAAATGAAAAATAAGTGGGGCGGGGGATGTGGCTCAGTAGTTAAGTGCTGATGGGTTTAATCCCAGTATCAAAACACACAGAGAAAGAAAAACACTCAAAGGAGTTTCTTGTGAGAACAAAATTACTTAGGCTTCCAAATTAATTTCAGCAAAGCTTTTGAATGGTTTCTAAGCATGGAGAAATGATTTAGGGGCAGTTCCTGTGGCACAAAGTGGTGAGCTTGCTAATACAGAGATAATCACAGTTTAGTTCAAGTTGTTCACAAAATGTTAATCTTGGCGAAAAGTTGCTGTCTTTCTTGCTGAAGAATTTGGAATTAAGATAGGCTAATCTATCGGGAATTTTATATTTTAATCTTTAGAGAAATTTAAGCCCAAATGTTTAAACTCAGCATAATTTTCGAGCTCTAATTATATTGATTCATTAAGATCTAGATTGCTTGTTTAAATGTTTCATAATGGTTTATCATATAATTAGACCAAATTTGTAAATCCTTTTCTCTAAGGAAGAGCAATTATGTTGCTAATAATTTGCTTTAATGTTAAAAACCCTGGGAGATGTTTTGGCATCCATGGTTTTGTGAAAGCCTTGCACACGTTACTTTCTCCGATCCTTCAACAGCAGTGTTGTGGGGAGTGCCGCTTTCTCCATATTTTGAGATGCAATGGGACTGGGAAGACTAAGGAGCTTGAACTTGAGACCAGATGCACCTGCTGGGCTGAAGCAGACAGCAAAGGAACAACCGTGCCACAGCCGGGGGATCCCAGTCGGCCGCGTGGGTCAGCACAGGACTGCATGGCATTTATCAAGTGATGAGAGATATTCTGATACCCTGGGGCTCAGCCTTGGGCAGGAGCCTCTGAGGGCTCAGGGTTGGAGACTGAGACTGAGCAGTGATTCTGTGGTGCTTCCCAGAAGGCGTGGCTGACCTCGCTGTCATGCAGGAGCGCGGAAGCTGCTGGCCACAGAGCAGAGTTTGAAAGCAGGACTCTCATGCCTGGGGGAATTCAGAAATGAAAGCCTAGTCCCAGAGCCTAGGTTGTGAAGATCTGGGACATGGTGTCAAAAAAAGAGGCCTGGGCAGGGCTGACTGAAGATGGGGTTGGAGAAGACTACTGCGATAAGGGAGGGCCAGTGTTCACGCAGGGCGAAGGCTCCACCCGGGGACCCGCACCTGCACCTCAGTTCTGCAGGAAGTTGTAGTCCGGAGAGGCACAGGAGCAGGACTGGCCAGGCTGGGTGGCCTGAGGGTGAGCAGATCAGGGAGTGGCTTTCCTGGTGTTAGCTGATTCTCGGGCAGGGCCTGCAGAAGGGAGTCAGAGACACGGGAGAAGCAGAACTCCTGGGTCCACCCAGCACTTCATTCAGATTGGTCATTGTGTGCAAACAGTTCAGCTCATCCTTTTAAAGGTATGAGGGCGTCTTTTCATAGGTAAATAAGGGGCACCCAGAGGTCTTCCCAGAGTCCTGTGGGGAAAGAGTGCTTCTCTGCAGCAAACAAACCAACAAACACCTGGCAGACTTCTTCCCCATCGCTGTTGTCCAGGTCACAGGGCTCAGGTGAAACGCAGCATCCTCAGAGGGAAGAGGGCTTGTGACCCCCGCTGCTCCAAGCCATGCTCATCCAGGCTGAGTCCCGGCCTGCAGGACCCACACCTCCTGCTTCAAGCCAGGAGGGCTTCTGGAAACTGGAGGGAGCTCTGCTCCTAGCTGGGGAGGGGGTGGGCCACAGACCAGGAAGCTGGGTGGGCCTGGCCTGAGCAGTGACCAGGAATCTGATGATGGGGCACAGGGTCCCCTTAGCGTGCTGCACACATCAAGAGCTTTCTGTGGACACTCCCTATTAAAAGACAATGTATTTATTCTTTTTAGTTATACATGACAATGGAATGTATTTTGACATATCATACATACATGGAGTATGTCTTCCCATTCTTGTGGTTGTACGTGATGTGGAGTTACACTGTTTGTGTAGTCATATATACGGATAGGAAAGTTATGTCCAAGGAATTCCACCATCTTTCCTATTCACATCCCCTCTCCCTTCCCTTCCTTCCCCTCTGTCTAGTCTAATGAACTTCTATTACCCGCCCCTCCCCCTGTGTGTTAGCATCCACATATCAGAGAGAATATTTAGCCTTTGGTTTTTAGGGATTAGCTTACTTCACTTAGCATGATAGTCTTCAGTTCCAACCATTTACTAGTAAGTGCCAAAATTTCATTCTTCTTAATGGCTAAGTAATATTTCATTGAATATATATACCATCTTTTCTTTATTGATTCGTCTGTCGAGGGGCACCTAGGTTGGTCTCATAGTTTAGCTATTGTGAATTGGGCTGTTATGAACACTGATGTGGTATAGTATGGTGACCTTAAGTCCTTTGGGTATATGCCAAGGAATGGGATGACTGAGTCAAACGGTGATTCCACTCCAAGTTTTCTGAGGAACCTCCATACTGCTTTCCAGAGTGGTTGCACTAATTTGAAGTCCCATCAGCAGTGTATGAGTGTGCCTTTCCCCCCACGTCCTCACCAACAGTTGTTGTTACTTGTATTCTTGACAATGGCCATTCTGACTGGGGTGAGAGGAAATCTCAGTGTAGTTTCAGTTTGCATTTCTCTAATTGCTAGAGACGTTGAACAGTTCTTCACATATTTGTTGACCAACTGTATTGCTTATTCTCTGAGGTGCCTGTTCAGTTCCTTTGTTAATTTATTGATGGGGTTATCTGTTGGTGTTGGTGTTAAGTTTTTTGAGTTCTTAATATATCCTGGAGACTAATGCTCTATCTGAGGTACAGTTGGTAAAGATTTTTTTCCCATTCTGCAGGCTCTCTCTTCACATACTTGATTGTTTCCTTTGCTGTGAAGAAGCTTTTTGGTTTGAATCCACCCATTTATTGATTCTTCATTCTTCTTGTGCTTTAGTCTTGTTGAGGGATTTGGTTCCTAAGCCAACACGATGGAGATTTGGGCCTACATTTTCTTCTAGTGGGTACAGGGTCTCTGGTCTCATGCCTCGGTCCTTGGTTTACTGAGCTGAATTCTGTGCAGGGTGAGAGATAGGAGTTCAGTTTCATTTTTGCTACATATTGATTTCCAGTTTTCTCAGCACCATTTGTTAAAGAGACCATCTTTTCTCTAATATATGTTTATGGAAACTTTGTCTAGTATAAGATGTCTGTATTTATGTGTCTTCTAGTCTGTACCACTGGTCTTTGTGTCTGTTTTGGTGCCAATACCACGCTGCTTTTTGTTACTACAGCTCTCTAGTGTAACTTACTGTCTGGTATTGTGATGCCTCCTGCTTGCCATTTCTTGCTGAGCATTGCTTTGGCTATTCTAGGCTTCTTATTGTTCTAATAAAGATGCAAAAATTCTTAATAAAATTCTGGCACATTACATATAAAAACATATAAAAAATAGTGCACCAAAATCAAGTAGGGTTCAACATATGGAAATCAATAAATGTAAATCATCACATAAATAGATTGAAAAACAAGAATCACAAGACTATCTCAATAGATGCAGAAAAAGCATTTGCCAAAATACAACATCCAATCTTGTTCAAAACACTAGAAAAACTAGGGATTGTAGGAACATACCTAAATATTGTAAAAGCTACACATGCTAAACCCAAGGCCAACATCATACTAAATGGAAAAATATTGAAAGCATTCCTTCTAAAAACTGGAACAAGACAGGGATACCCTCTTTCACCACTTCTATTCAACATAGTCCTTGAAAGTCTAGCCAGAGAAATTAGAAGAGAAACTAAAAGATACAAATAGGAAAAGTAGAACTCAAACTATCACTGTTTGCCAACAACATGAGTCTATATTTAGAAGATCCCAAAAATTCCACCAGAAAAATTCTAAAACTCATGAATTCAGCAAAGTAGCAGGATATAAAATTAATACCCATAAATTAATTATGTTCCTATACATCAGTGATCAATCAACTGAAAGATAAATTATCCCACCCACAATAGCCTAGAAAAAAAATTAAATATTGGGAATCAATTTATAAAAAGAGGTGAAAGACCCCTACAATGAAAACTACAGAGCTCTAAAGAAAGAAATTGAAGAAGACCTTAGACGATGGGAAGATCCCCATGATCTTGGGTAGGCAGAATTAAAATTTTCACAAAAGCACTATGCAGACTCAATGCAATTCCTATTAAGGTTGCAATGATGTTCTTCATAGAAATAGAAAAAGCAGGCATGAAATTCATTAGAAAAAATAAGAGATCTGGAATAGCCACTCTCTTTTAATATTGCACAAAAAAAATCAAAAGGTGAAAAATTAATAACAACTGAACTGCAAACACAAGTACCCCTCACTGTCCAAATCTAAAATGCTCTCAATTCTCATAAAGAAGATAAAGTTCCATTATTTATGCTGGAAAAGTTATAATACATCCCCAGCCCAGGAAGAATTTCCATAGATATCCTCAATATCACTTAAAAACATAAACTTAAATATCCACCAAATATGTGTGCATACTATAAAATAATTTTTAATCAATTTATACAGTTAGTTAACATCTAATAACCTATTTGAGGGATTGCTTGCAAAATACAGGCTCAGATACAAATCTAGGTCTTGCTTTATGCTGAAAGAAGGTGCTGCTGTTCCTGGGAATAGATGGTCCCCTTTTAAGTCAGTTTGGCGCGTGACTTCCAGATTCACAGTGGTGTGAAAGCAATATGCATTAGGGGCAAAGTGTACTTAGCATTTTGTATTTGATCTTCTCCTAGCCTAGTGCTATGTGGGTGGTCTCCTCTCCAGGTGCAGGGCAGCACCCCGTGAGCCCCTGCTCCCAGTCAGCCAGCAGCACGAGGGTCGCACCTGAACCTACAGCATGCTGTGCTGCTGAGCTGGGTGTTCAGTGGGCTGCGTTGTTGAGTGCATTTCCAACTTACGACATTTTCAAACTGAGGTGGACTTATCAGGACCAAAGCCCATTTGTCATGACCTAAACTAAGAAGCCTCTGTGTATCATGACACAGTGTGTCAATACTGGATGATGAGTGCAAATTTTGCCTATAAAAATAAGACAAAGCAAGGCAACAACCATGATATCCTTCTGCCATTAACGAGTTCTTGAGTGGGACTCAGGACTGGGGAGGGGAGATGGTCACAGGTGTTTGGTGGAAGGTAGAGGAGGTGTGGATGAAATTCACAGATTGCAGACCTTGACAGTGTAGTCAGCACAGGGTGGACAGACCTCAAAAGCCCTCTTGTGGTAAGGGTCTGTGGCTCCTAGTGGCCTGAGACAGTGCCTGGAATTGTGTGTGTGAATGGGATCTTCGATTTCTATCACAGAAATTGTATTATCTCCATGAACTAAATCCTTTAATTGATGTGCTTAATTCTTTAATGGATTTTTTTCTAGGTGATGGTTATTTTCACATTAAGCACAGAGAGGATCAGTCTTTTGAGTTAACATCTTTCTTGTCCTGGAAGTTTTTATAACTGTATTTCTACCTTTGATACTCTTCAGCTTTGTTGTCCTGAAATTACATACAGATTTTTAAAATTTACCCTGTTGAATCCACACTTTGAGCAAGTAGTCAGGGGAAAAAATCAAGTTACGTCTTTTGTGTTTCAGGGAAATCCCAAGCCATGACCATCTAGACATCGCCTGTCCACCATTCCCTCTAGGTCCTGTTCTAGTGTGCTGGAAACTCTCATTTTATCCTTAATCTCTTTTGAGAACATTTTCACGTTGGCTATCCCTATATTTCTTAGTAAACCAGGTTTAGTACCTGGATACTATCTTCATTCTCCAGTCCCTTTTTCTCATATCTGTTATTTATCCTGTTGAAATTTCATTTTTATCCTTTTTAATTGGCTTATCATGGCTGGATCTGAGGTGTCCCTGAGAACCTCTGTGCTAACACAGAAGCATTCGGAGGTGAAGTGATTGGACTGAGGGTTGCCACCTGAGCGGCCCGTCCTGTTTTGAGTGGCCTGACTGGGGGTCACTGTGGGCAGGTGTGGCATGGCTGGAGGAGGTGGGTCCGGGGGCTGCCCTGGGGGGTCCCCTTTCCCTCTCTCTGCTTCTGGGAAGCCATGATGGAGCAGCCTTCCTCCACCGTGCCCTTCCACCCAACTGTTCTGCCTCACTCTGACCGGAGCAATGGAGTGGACTTCCATGAACAGAGACCTCTGAAACGGTGAGCCCCAAACAAACTCTTCTCCCTCTGCGTCTTGTGACTGGCGTTTCAGTCATAGTGGTGCCAAGCGGACTCACGTGGCCCGACCCTTCCTGCTTACTTCACGCCAGTCGCCAGGGTCTGTCATCTTCCCCCGGCTCCCTGGATGCCGTTCCCTCTGTGGGAAGACCCTTCCGGCCCTTGCACCGTCTTTGGAGTCAGTCTCTGAAGGAGTGCGACCTCCAGGACAGCCCCCCTTTGCTCGGAGCTGTGGAATCCTGTGCCCAGCTTACCCCAGTGGGTCCTCGAGCCTCACACAGATATCCCTGGCACTCTGGGGCCTGCCAGGTGCCCGCTGCAGAACTGCGTTCGTGTCAGGCTGCCAGCCCCTGATGCTACAGGGAGCCAATGTGGTGAGTGAGTCTCACGCTGGCCCCGGGTTTTGGGGGGCTCTTCTGCCCACACTGTCCAGCAGGAGCGCATCTTCCATCTGACTGGAGATCCGAATCTTGGTTCTGCTGAACACTGGACCTGGGTCCCATTTCTGCTTCATGGGGACTATTCTGGACTGGATCAGGAATGTCCTCCAAAGGCTCATCCTTTGAAGGCTTGGCCCTGGATGCGGCAGTGTTCAGAGATGGGCTTGATTGGAGCAGGAGACTCCAACCTCACAGTGGACTACCCCAGTGATGGATTAGCGGGATAGCAGGAGGGGATAGCGGGAGGTGGCAGAAAGAGGAGGCAGAGTCAACTGAAGGGAGCGGTTCCTTGAAGATGTGCTCTTGGGGACTACCTCTTGTCTCTGGCCTCTTCCTGTTCTTCCTCCTCCTCCCCCTTCTCCTTCTTCTTCTTCTGTTCCTCCTTCTCCTCTCCTTCTCTCTTGCCTGACTGATGTTAGTAGATCTTTCCACCCACCATGATGTCCTGCCTCGCCAAAGGCCTAAATCAATTGGACCAACCAACCATGGACTGAAACCTTAAAACTGTTGCAAAAATACACATTTCCTCCTTTAAATTGATTTTCTCAGGTGTTTCATCACAGTGCCAAAAAGCTGATTGACACGTGGATGTTTACCCCTGTGGGGGAAGTTATGCTCTTTTAACATATTTTTGTAAACTCACTGCTGCTCTTCGCTTGGAGTAGTAGGGTGGGAAGGGGGTGCTTTGAGAAGTCCATCTGGGGCAAGGTGTCTCCCTGACTGGACATTTATGTTTCTTGGTGTTTACAAGACATGCTTGACCCTGGAAAATTCCCAGCTAACTTCTCAGAACTCTGCCCTAACACCCCACAAGGAAAATCCTAACAGGAGTGTGACACCTTTTAGAAATCACACTCAACAGGGACGCCCCTGGGATACCTTCCTCTTCATTTGCATTTGAATTTGAATCATAATTAGATGATTAATTTGACTGTTTGCTTTACCTGGTGACTCAGCCTCAGTGACCTGAGAGTGTGCTTGGTAAAGGCAGGCTGGATACCTGTGTCTGGTTAGTGGTGTGGCTCCTGAGAGCCCAAACTCTTTAGAACTGAGGAACAGCTGGCTTTTTCCCACCTGGACTTCTTCCCCTTAGGTGTTAAGGTAAAGGAGGTCATGCTGGGAGTAACACTGGTGTTTTCTCTTGGAGCGAGACTGAGAGGAAGTCTGGCAGCCTGTGGGAAAGCTTGCTGTCCCTACCTTAGGGCTGTGCACATTGCAGAATGAACGTTCATGGTGTTCATGGGCATTATCATCAACACCAACATGAGCCGCAGTAGGTGTGGCTCCCTCCGGGTTTGTGAACTGGTCTTGCCCTGTGGGGGCCACTGCCTGCTGGGTGCTTCCCTGTCCCTCAGCCGCTGAGCTGCAGTCCTGTGCAGTCCTGGCTTGGCTTCTCCTTCAGTGCCTCTGTTCAGAAATGAAGTAGCAGTGAAAGCAAAACCCACAGATGTTCAAAATCTTCTCTTGGGGTCTGTCAATGCTCCCTTTTAGGAACAGCAGTGGAGGCAACAATGGGAGAGGGTCTATTCCAAAGTGAATATTTATCCATTGCTTTAGACAATGCTGCGTACGTGGTTTATGCCAGCAATTCCCAAAGACGGCAGTGTAGTCTGACCTAAGCCAAAACAGGAATGTCTTCTGTGCCACAGGTGCTATGGGCAAAACTCTGAGGCCAGGAATTGAGAGGAGACCTTCAGGTGACCGGGTTCAGGCACCCGGTGGGGGGCGGGGTCTCAGTGTGACAGACACTGCTCTGGAGGTGGTGTCTGAGTTCAGGCCAGTGGGTGTGGCCTACCCAGGCTACATCTCCCCACAAAGCCTGTTATTTTCTGAGATATGAAATAACAACTGATGTTACTGTCGTGGAGAGGGACGATGACACCTGCCCATCTTCAGTATTAACCTCTATGCGTCATTTGCCTCTTTGACTTTACATTATTGCTTGAATTATAATTAGATGATTAATTTGACTGATGATTAGTTTGGAGTTTTGCATTCTTTTACCAATTAAAAGCTCTGTGTGTGTGTGTGTGTAAAGCCATGCCTCATTTTGCAGATTATTGTAGTTTAAATCATATTATGCAGCTCTAACTCCTTGTGTTATTTGGGGTTGCCGTTGTCACTGTGTTCTGTATTGGACAGGTTGATGACAGCCATTGTCCTTGGTCTGCCAGCCTCAGTCATTGTAAAGAACACGTCAGCACGTGGGGACAGGCTCTGTGTGAGTGTGGTCTTCTTGCCCTTATCAAATCACCCTCCTCACTTGCACTCAGAAGCTGTAAACCAATCGTTAGCGTCTGGATTCAGAACTTGATTCCACAAACTGGGACTCCCCTACACCAGGAAAGATCAGCCGAGTGTCTTTGGAGTGCATGTAGTTAAGGGGACATCTGGACCCCTGGCGTCTGGGACATTAGATTTACTATCCTTTGGAGATCACCGAGTGCTGCCTTACACTGGCATCGAGGAATCAGTAACGGCAGAGTCAATGGGTCCACAGGTGCCGTCTCAGCCACGAGGTGCTCAGCTGGTGTGTTGGCCAGCTTCTCATCACTGTGACAAGCACAAGGAAAACCACTTAGAGAGGGAAAGATTCATTTTGATTCACGGTTTCAGAGGTTTCAGTCAATAGTCTGCTGACTCCAAAGTAAAAACTTCATGGGGGAGTGTGACGAAGGAGGCTGCTCAGCTCAGGGCAGCCGAGAAGAAGAAGAAGAAGGAGGAGGAAGGGGGGGGGGCAAGGACAAGATATAGTCCCCAAGGGCATGTCCCGATGGCCTACTTCCTCCAGCCATGCCCCAGCTGCCCGTGGTTTCCACCACCTCCCCATGGTCCATTCAGCTACCAGTGCACTAATCCACTGGTGAAGTCAGAGCCTTCTGATCCAGGCAGCTCCTGGAGCTCCAGCTCTGAACACGGCTGCATCTCCACTGTGCAGGGCTTGTGAATGAAGGGAGTCCAAAGGCCCCCAGGATGGACAGTGCTACCTTGGACCTGGCGAGGTCAGGCAGACGTCAGGGTGACTAGCTCTCTCTCACGGCTCGCTCCGTTCTGAGGTTTGGCATCTGTGACTTCAGGGGTGTTTCCGGAAGCATGTGCTCGCGCAGTGTGGAGTCTGCAGCAGCTGAGGAAGGGAGTGGGAGGGAGCGCCCCTTGACAGACACTGCCTTCTCAGTTTGAGTTGCCGTTTATATTTAATTTTTTCTTAGTGATTAAATTATGACTGGTCTAATTAGTATGTCAGTGGTATTTTATTTTAGCTGAATTATTATATTGAAGCTACATAATTTGCATGACTTACCCTTTGTCTTTTGTAAGGGGTCATGTATTTTGACAGCCAATTTGCTATGTCTGTTGTACTTAGTGTTTTCAATCATCCCTACACCCTAGAAACAGTATTTTCAGGGTAAAAACTGAACAAGAACTTTTCACCTTTCTGTTATAAGCATGTGTGTGTGCTATAAATGTGGGTTATCAGAATAACATAGATCCATATTTATAGATATAATGTTCATATGTATATGTTCATGTTTTTGTATTTATGTATGTTTTCACGTCTGTGAGTGACAATGCATGCATATCTGTTTAAAGCTATATTTGGGGTGTGTGTGTGTGTGTGTGTGTGTGTGATGCTGCCCATCTCACAGAATGTATCTTTAATTAGGAGGTCCCGACTAAGAGGTTTCTACTACAGATGTTCTCTACTTTCAGAAAAATGTGTGTAAATGTCACCCAGTGAGCTCACGTGATAGACAACACAGGAATGTTCAGAGGTAAAATGAATAGATTATGAGAGCTCTGGCTGAATCTGTGGATTAATCCATTTGATGAATTAATAATCTGAATGGATTATTGGGTGGTGACGGTGGGCAGGTGGGGTGTGGCTGGAGGAAACAGGTCACCTGGGGTTTGGCCTCAGTGATTCTAACTCTTGTTCCTGACTCCAAGTGCTGTCTGCTTCCCAGGTACCATGAGCTGAGCGGTGTTCCTCCTCCAGGCCCCTCCGCCGTGATGTTCTGCTCAGCTTGGACCCAGAGCAGTGGAGTCAGCCAACCATGACTGAACCTCTGAATCCATGAGCTCAGATAAACTAAGGTGTTCTCATCAGGTCCTTTGGTCACAGAGATGCAAAGCTGACTAACACACACGGAAAGGGGAGCAGGACGGTGACAGGCAGACAGGCCAGAGTGCAGGGGCGTGGGAGTGAGGCTCTGGGGTAGCAGCCTTTCCTGGGACAGTCATCTTGTATCTACTGTGGTTTCAAATGCACAGCACAAAGTGAGAGATTGAGACCATTTCACAGCACTTACAGGGACCAATTGCACTGTGTGGATTTTTCTATATAAAGCTACAGTTTATATGTCTTGTAGTACCTAAAGTTTTATAGTGTAGTTCAGAAAAAAAAAATAGTCTCTGCTATACTGACAGGCTGGAGTCTTTCTGGTCTTTGAGACACTGAGCTATGTATTTAAGCACCTCACGTCATTTTTCCTGATTAGCCCTGTTTGGGGTTTTCTATGCTGATTTCCATAGGTGATGAAATCTGATGCTGTTTCCACTGTCTCTCTCCCAGGGTTTCACAATTTGCTTAAATGATGAGTGACTTCAGCATGCTTAATGAATGGCCTAGTCCCTCATCCTTGGCGTTCGCTTTCTTTTGAGGGGGTGGGGGGACAGGGGATTGAACTCAGGAGCACTTGACCACTGAGCCACATCCCTAGTCTTATTTTGTCTTTTATTTAGAGACAGGCTCTCACTGAGTTGCTTAGTGCCTCGCCATTGCTGAGGCTGGCTTTGAAGTTGCCATCCTCCTGCCTCAGCCTCCTGAGACTCTGAGATTACAGGCCTGTGCCACCGCTCTAGGATTGGTGTTCACTTTCTTATATCAGAGAAGTGCCTGGTCTTTGGTTCTTCTGCGAGTGAAGCATTAGGGTATTTTTATAATAGCCTCTTGCATTGGGCTCAGTGTTCCTCAGAGGACATAGCTCAGTGCTAATAGACATAAATGAAGAAATATTATTTTCTTTACCAAAATTTATATTGCCGGAAATTTCTCAGAACTGTACCAATGAGGTGTGACTTGTTTACCAAGCATTGTCACTGACCACTCAGTGAAGTCAGTTTCCAAAGCTGCAGCATGCAGTCTCTGCTCCCCAGGAACAGACGTGCCCCTGGTGGCCTGTCTTCATTACACTGCTCTGTCGGGAGGAATGTGTTTGTGCAGGGGGCTTTGCTGGGCAGGACTCCCTGCCCTGGCCCTGCCCAAGGATGGTTCCAATACGGGTCTGTTCCCAGAGGCAGGTGCTGCCTGGTTTTGTGGGAGTGAACTCCCCTCTAGTCCGATGGCGGAGGAGACTTGCTCCATCTCCACATGGCTCAGAAGCGAAGCTCTGACTGTGAGACTCCACAAAACCTCGAAGATCACAGATTCTGCCTCTTTGTCTCTTAAACTCTCACTTTCAACTGGGAAGCCTTAAATGTCCTTTAGAAAGTCACTGTTATTTTTTAACAGAGATGAGGTGTCCCGAAAAGCTCATGTGTGGGACAGTGCAAGACGGTTCAGAGGGGAAGTGATTGGGTACGAGAGCCTTAACATAATCAGGGTATTCAGCCACGGGAATGGATTGACGTGGTGGAAATGGGAGGCAGGTGGGGTGCAGCTGGAGGAGGTGGGTCACTGGGGGTGTTCCTCTGGGGTTTATATTTTGCCCCTGGTGAGCAGAGCTTCCTCTTTGCTTCCTGGTGCCATGTCCGGAGCTGCTGTCGCCCACCACACCATGATGCCCTGCTTCACCTCAGTGCAGAGCAATGGAGTGGCCAACTATGGACTGAACATTTAGACCATGAGCCAAATGAACTTTCCCTCCTAATTGCTCTTGTCTTTGGTCACAGTGACAAAAAAACAAAAACAAAAAAACTTGACTAAGGCATCCACCATAAGCTTTTTAAAATACTTTTGCTGAAGTTTCTCTTTCACGTTGCCCATGCCCCTGCCCTCCCCTCTGCTCTGCCCCAGAGCCCGGCCTCCTTGGGCTGCATGGACAGGCATCACATCAGGGAGCAGCAATAGACCCGGTGTTTATTTCTGACCATACACACACACACACACACACACACACACACACACACACAGCACGGGCTATCACAGGCTGCTGGTGACTCACCAAAGGTCCCGAGTCTTACAGGCAGCCCTCTCCACGTCTATGTCTGGGTCCCCAGTTCCTCCATGTCCTTGCTCCTTCAGAACAATGCTCACACTCATGGGCCCCCTGCACCCTGCCCACCTTCCTAAACTCTCCTGCTACTTGACGTTCCTCAAATCCTCCCACAATGGTGTTCATACCTGTTTGCTGGGCCCTCCCTGACTCATGCACACCTTGAGCTACATCAAGACCCCCGAGAGAGGAGGACCACTCACGTTCTTCTCTCACTGATGTGGAAATGAGCAGAGTGAGCTTGGGCCAGCCAGTCAGCCCACACCTGCAAAGCCCACCATCTGTAGAGCCTGCCCGGTGTTGGGGGCCTCTTACACGGCCCCCTCCTGAGCTCTTTATTCCCAGGACGCTGCTCCATGCAACTTAGTCTTCATGTTTAAATTGGGGAACCTGCTGCATCTCTCATCCCCCTAAAAACCCACTTTGGATGCGAGAGTGTTCTTACGTTACGTACTCACGCTTATTCTCTTGTTCCAAAGCACCTCGTGCTCATTGACAAAGGGCAGAGCAGAGATTTAAAATTAATAGATAGCACCATGGAAATTGGATGTCTGAGTTACAGCTCGTGTGATTCATCGTTCTGCTCAGGACTGGATGAAAGCCTCAGCTAATCACGCCAGCTGTGTCCACCCCAGCCACAGTATTGTTAGTTACGCACTGTGAACAGGACACCTTCTAGATGACTCGGGAAGTCACAGGTGGTGCAGGTCCTGGACTCCAAGGGCACCCTGCAGAGCCGGATCAGCCCTCTGGCTCCTGGGCCAGGGCAGGAGGAACACCTGTCTGGGGGCACCCCCCTCAGTTTCTACTCTCAAACTACTTTGAGTTGCTCTGAGAAACGGAGACAGCGTCTAGCTCCACGGTTACAGTTCATTTTTAAGGGTAAGCTCTGTGCTGAGCGGTGCTCAGAGCTGTGCTGAGTTTACAGTAGGAAACTGCCACCCACAATACTGCGTGACACAGGACTCAGTGAAAACATTATTAAACGCCCCCAGGGGCCAGGCCTGTGCTCTGAAAACAGAGATGAAAAGGTCTTGTCCCACTGCAGTGGGGTGGGGACATGGGTGTGGGAGGGGCAGCTCCTGAGCACACTGGCCTTGTCACTAGGCCTTGGCTGATGCCGTCACCTTCACCAACACTGACATCCCTGGGTTGGTTCTCCTCCTCTCCCTCCACAGAACTCCCAGGTGTCAGTATCTTGCTCTCAGTGGCCAGACCCTCCCACCCACTTGTCACAGCCCGATTGTCACAGTCCTCTGGGTGTCTTTACCACCCAGCTCCCAACACCACAGTGCTGGGGACTTTCCCGGACTGGAGAATGAAGGCGGCACAGACCACCCTGGCTCCCTAGGGGGGTGGCACAGTCCACCCTAGCTCCCCAGGGGGCTGCATGGACCACCCTGGCTCCCCAGGGGGCGGCACGGATTACCCTAGCTTCCCAGGGGGGCGGCACGGACCACCCTGGCTCGACAGGAGGGCGCTGCAGGCTAAGGAAGCCTGGGCGCAAGGGCCCTGCTGCAGAGGGGCTGCGGCTGTTGCTTAGGTAAGGCCTGCAGGGCTGGGTGGCCCTCAGGTGAGAGGTGACTGGCGATGTGGTCAGGCAAGTCAACAGGGCTCCGTCAGCCAGGGTGAGCACGGAGTCACCCCACGAGGTCTGCATTTTAAGCTCTGTTCAAATTGCTGATGAATAGTAATTGGGAATGCCAAGAACTGTTGCCGGGAGTCTGGGGGAGAGGCACTGCAGGAAGGGACCTGGTGGGGGCTGTCCCTGGCCAGAAGTGACTGGTGCTGGCCAGACACAAGACTCCGAAGACCCGACTGCATTTTCTCTGGTTGAAATAGAGATGTTGTCTGTTCTACCAATTCTGGTCTCCATGGCAACGTTCTGGCCTCTTCCCTTACAGACCAGCAGTGAATGCATGAGAAGGACCTCTGGGCCTCTTTGTAAGGAAAAGGCTTTCTGAGTGGAATTGCAGGGTTTCTTTACCCTTTCCCTCCTTGTGAGTGCAGAGAGAGAATCCTAGGAGCTCATTCAACCAGCAGCCGCGTTCCAGGGTGCGCTCTGCCCCTCCCCCAGCCTGGGTGTGCAGGCCTGCGACTGGGGTCTCCCTAGGCTTGGTGTCTACTTGGGGACTTGGGCTCTGCCCTCTGTTAGGTGAGTGGTGGCAAGCTGTTTCTTTAGAAGGGAACATGGGGGTAGTCGCCCAGTGCAGGGCTTTCCACCTTTCAGAGCTTCACATGCCACTCATGGAAGCTTAGTCTTTAATTCTCAGTCTCGTCTGATGATCACCTCGAGCCCCAGGGTTGGTGAAGGGTGGCAGGGTGTTCAGTTGAACTTCTGTATTTTGCTGTGGATGGTAGGTAGATGACTTTTGCTTGTTTTAGCTTTTCACGTTTCGCAGGGATTAAATGCATTCTGGGACTGGTGTAAAGGTGTTCTAGAAAATGAAATAAGGAGCGAGGTGTGCACAGAGAGAGTCTTCACGGTGCCAGAGGAGCCTTGGAGTCGAGGGACCCATTGGGAGACAGTCTGGGCATTAAGGAGGACAGTTTGTGTGCAGAGCTTGGGTTGCTTGGAAAAGGTCGCTGGTGGGGCCTGGTGACTCAGTGGAGCTGGGCCTGGGGAGGCAGGGTATGACCCCAGATAAAGACAAGGTGGTGGCATTAGCAGTGGGCAGTGCCACAAGCTCGCTCTCAGGGCTGGCTTTTCAAGCAGCACCTGGGATCCTTAGGGAGCAGGCCCGTCAGTAGGTCTGCAGGGAGACACAGTGGTGGGCGGTAGGGCTCAACCTCACAGGCTGGGGACGGGACTCTGCGGGAGGGTCACACTAACAGATGAGCAGAGGAGGAAGAGACCACAGGGAGATGGGGAGGAGCAGCCAAAGGTGTGGGGGACCAGGAGAGCCTCATGGTGCCTCTAGAGAAAGCCCCTGCACCCTCTGCACCCAGCCCCGAGCCCCGCTCCCGTGTGGGCTGCATTAGTGGGCTCCCCATCTTTAGCTCTGGGGTGGAGTCGGCCAGTGGAGGCCTGGACAGGAGATAGGAGTGGGAGGTGAAGTCTGCGGTTTCCTCCCCTGGCTCTGTCCCCACTGGGCTGCAGGCCCGCTGCCACCACAGGCCACAGCTCCTGTGAGGACTGCTCCCCTGGGCTCTGGTTTTCACAGTCATCTTCTGCTAGTAAGATCCAGGGCACCCCACGGGTCACGGCACCCCACTGTCCAGGCCCTGGTGTCTGCCAGCTCATGCGGTTTCTCTTGGTCCTCTGCACAGCTCTGCCCAAGGTCCCTTCATTAATCAAGGCTTGGAGCCAGAGCAGCAACGTAGGGGTCAGTTCAGGCAGGAATCGGAGCTCAGCCAGGTGGAGCCTGAAGCGAACTCTTCCTCTGCAGCTCCCTGATGGGGCTGCTGCAGGCAGGACGTGCTGGGGACCCTGGGCTCCCGGGATGTCGAGAGGCTGGAGGGTCAACGCCTTCCCTGCCTGGTGCTCGACACATGGTGCCCGTTCAGGAGAGGGACATCTCGTGGGCTTGCAGGGGCAGTGCTTCACCCTTGGCAGTACTGTTTTTAACAATGACTTTCTTAAATGGATGTGGCTTTTAGTCCTTAAACTGTTTCACGTCACCATTTTCACATTGAACAAAATCTGGTGCTTTCTCAGTGCTGGTCAGTTCTTTGGATGCCCTTGAGGGCCTGGGCCACTTTCAGTGGACTCTGGACTCCTGTGCATGAACCCTGTCCCAGGGAGACCTGGAGGTCTTTCAGGGACACCGTAACCACTCCTCCCCATCCCAGTGGAGGAAAGACCCAGAGACACATGGGCAGCTGACTCTGAGGCGGCTGCATGTTCTGCTCACTCTGACCCAGCAGGGACCAACCCTTCACCCAGAGTTGGCACATGTCCGTGGTGGGGCGGCCACCAGTGAGGTCACAGGTCTCGCACACCAGTCTTGTGTGGTGCTCACTGCCAGCAAAACAGGAAAGTCGGTCTCCTTTTTCGACCTCACAATTATTCAGAACACTCTTTCCCAAGGTGCCCTTCCACTGAGTTGATGCAGTAACAGACCCGTATACAGACTGATCTTCCTCTACCAAAAGAAATTGTTTGCAATAGCTGGATTTTATTAATGATGTGATTTGAACTGCAGAAATGAAGATTTTCTTCAGAAAACAAAAAAACTCTGAAAGCCAGGGATTTGTTTCATGCCTAACTTACCCACCAGCCCCTCTTCCTGCTGCAATGGAACCCTTGGCCTCCCGGGCCAGCCAGGCGGTCAGATCCATGTGCCACCTCTCAGGGAGACAGGACAGGGACATTGCTGTCTGTGAAAGACACCCTCCTGAGTCCCCTACGAACAAACAGGAAGAGACACAGTGAATTTTAACCACCTGTTTGAACTCTTGAAAGTTCTTTAAAATTGGCGCAATTTTTCCCTTTAAAGTCCTAGGTTTTCTTTTTGAATATTTGGTAATAAAATTAAGAAAAAGGAGAATTCAAAGGCCATCTGCTGTCCACTCATGGTTCGTTTCCATGTGGTGACAAATACAGATAAGCTTGAGGCCCAAGGAGGATCCTGACCCGAGCTGGTGGCCCGAGGGCAGCTGTGTGCAGGGTCATGCTGCCTGCTGGGAGGTCTCCGTCCTGGGGTCACTTCTGCCATTTCCACGGGGTGTTGCTTCTAAATCTCTGGGTCAATGGGACAAAACAAAGGCACCTTCCCAGCTCTGAATCAAGTCCCTTCTTGTCAACATTTCCACCTTAGCAATCCTGTGCTTGTGATTCTTCTTTAAACTGCTAATGAGAATATTGTTCAAAAAACACCCCTTTTCAGGAAACAGAGGGAGAGTCTCGCCAAGTGGCTGGACTGGGCTGGCTCTTCCCAGGACAGATGTTGGACTTCAGTTTCAGCCATGCTCCTGGCTTACCGGCATTTTTACCAGTGGGCAAAAGTCCAGAATGACACAATGACATGGCCATGGCTTCTTCCCAAATCACATGTCACACTTGGTTCAACAGTCACCATCCCCAGCCTTTGGGCCTCCATGTGACACACGCGGACTTCCTCCTCCTTGTGGACAGTGGCCTGCTCCTGGAGCCGGGAAGAGGAGAGGCTGCTGTCCTCCATGCAGATGAGCAGAGCCTCCAGAGAAGAGTGAGGGAGTTTCCACGGGCAAACATGGAGAGCCACGCTTGACACATTCTAAGGAACAAATCTAGGGCGTAAGAAAGAAAAGAGGAAAAAGGACCACATGCAAAATACTATGAACGAGAGAAGCTTCTAGAATGTGCAATAGCGAGTCGTAAATCCCTGGGAACGTGCCCTTCCCGGGGAGCTCACCTGGGCTGGCATCTGGAGTAGTCTGAGCTTGCTAGCCAGCAGGGGTGGCAGTGGCAGAGGGTGGCACAGAGCCAGGCTTCTGGGACTGGCGCATTCCTGGGGACCATGGGCAGACCTGATCTGGGGGCTGGTGATCTTGAAACTCAGGGGTCTGCCACCCAGAGTGTGCAGGGATCACTGAGGCCTTGCTCCCAGGCCACCTTGTGAGCCACAGTGTGGGGTCAACCCCGGGGGGAGGCGCTCCCTCCTGAGGCCCAGGGCAGGAGTGGGGGGGGGCAGGCCCCCAGCAGTGGTGTGATCAGAACTCCCGAGGCTGCATCTGCACACACAGGGCGCTGCTGCTCACAGGAGGTGCAGGGCTGCGGCAGGAGAAGGGCAGGATGCTGTGGAGAGAGCGATGCTGGGTGGGGTGTGACAGCCACAGGACGGCTTCTCTCCTGGCCGTCACGGCTCACGGTTCCCCACTGCACGTTTGCTATTCTGGAAGCTCACCTCGCTGGACTTGGTGTCTTTGGGCCCCATGGGGGCAGAGGGAGCAGCAGACAGATCTGCAATGAGTCCAGCACTGTCCTTTCAGTATTGTCCTAGAGTAGGGATGGTGGTGACTGGGGTGGGCACTCCTGCAGGCATGGCCACGTGAGGTAGGACCAGCAAGAGCAGGGCCTGGGATGCAAGCAGCGCACACAGTGTGGCCCAGTGTTCAGTGAGAAGAGAGAATGAACTGGACAGGAGGAAGAAGATGAGACGGGGGCCAAGGTGAGCCCCAGGGAGCCAGGGATGCTGGGTGGCTGGGGCACAGTGAAGAGCCAGACCTGGTTGGCCAGTCCCCCGTGGGATCCCTGAGTTCTTTTGCTGAGATTCTCTTCCTGGCTCCCTGGTGTTAAGGGGCTTGGGCTCAGGGTGGAGCTGCAGCTGCCTGAAGCCGGGCCCTGAGCCTCTCAACTCCAGCATCTCCAGGCAAATGGACAGGAATAGCTGTTCCCAAGGCCAGCTCCTGACCTGTCCATTCAGTCTATGGTGCCAGGGCCTCCCAGAGACAGGTAAGCTTGTGGAATGCTCCATGTTGGCTTTGGATTTTCGTCCTGCAGTGCAGCAGTGGGGCTGATGTGGTGGCCGTGGTGCTGCATAAAGGGGATGAGAGAGGAGATGTAGGCACGAGCAGCCTGGAGGGGTTTGGAGGCAGCGGTCCCAGCTCTGGAGTTGACGTCTGTGTGCTCCGTGGCAAGTCCTTGTCCTCATCCCCACTGTGGGGATAGTAACCCCAGGCAATACACACACAGATACGTGCAAATATGTTGGGAAGCGTTGCTTTAAAAAGCCTGGCCTGATGTCTAGCTCCTAGCATGCTTGAACCCTTACTCTCCAGGTATCAGTCCACCCATGACTACCCCACCCCTCTGGTCATGTGACTGGCCCAGCTATGATAATAGCCCTGTCAATCAATAAGACAAGGAGAAAGATTGGCTGTGCCTTTTGAGAACAAAATTTTGGTGTTCTGATTTCTTCTTGTTGCTCTAACACATTAGTGCAAATCTAGTGGCATGAATTCAACCACAGTGTGTCTCCAGTTCTGAGGGTCAGAAGCTCACGGCCCGAGAGGGTCAGTCTCACAGGTGCCGGTGGAGCTCTGTCCTTGACCTCCGCAGGTTCTCCATCTATTTCCTCACCTTTCCAGCTTCTAGAAGCTGCCTGCACCCTTGGCTATGGCCTGTCCACGTCTCACCATGGGCCACAGATTATAGTCCCTCACTGCCTCCAGCCTCTGCCTCCCTCCTGTGGGGACCCTGGAGTTACCCTGAGGGTCCACTTGGAAATCCCAGGGTAAACCCCCTATTTCAGCCAGCTTTTGCATCGCTGTGACCCAAAGACCTGACAGGAACAACCTTAAAGAGGGAAAAGTTTGTGTGGGAACACACAGTTCTTGGGGCTGGGAATGTGGCTCAAGCGGTAGCGCGCTCGCCTGGCCTGCGTGCAGCCCGGGTTCCATCCTCAGCACCACATACAAACAAAGATGTTGTGTCCGCCGAAAACTGAAAAATAAATATTAAAAAATTCTCTCTCTCTCTCTCTCTTAAAAAAAAGAAAAAAGAGGGAAAAGTTTATCTTTGCTCACAGATTCAGAGGTTCAGTCCAGTCTGCCAGCTTCATTGCTCTGGGCCCAAGGTGAGGCAGGGTGGCAAGGAGGAAGGGTACGTGGGGAAACAGCTCGGGCCATGGCAGCCAGGAGGCCAAGAGGGCTCCACTCACCAGGAACAAAAAATAAACTCCAAAAGCACACACCCAGTGACCTCCTCCAGCCACACCCTACCTGCTTACAGATATTGCTCGGTTAATCCATTTCAGTGGATTAATCCACCAATCGGGTTATACCTCTCTCAATCCAATCCTTCATTTCTGAAAACGCTTGCATTGTCCCACACATGAACTTTAGGGGGACACCTCGTACCTAAACCATAACATCCCCCAAAGAGCCTTAACTGGATCATATCCACAGAGTCTCTTTCACCACATTCGGTAGCAGCCCAGGTGTTAGAGGGACAGTGTAGGCGTATTGTACAGTGGGTGCTGTTACTCAGGCTTCTGGAGGTGGAGTAGGGATTTGCATCTTGGAGCTCCTGTCGCCACCTAGCATCTTCAGGGCACACAGTGCGACTTCTGCACCCCGGGGAGGCACTGGAGAGATGGGGCTCTTTAGGGAAGAGGCCACGCCTGCTGACCTCACTTGAGATTTGGGTCAGGTCCTGAAGGCAGAAGTCCTTCTCCGTGGACTTTCAGTGACATAAGTGGACACGCTCCTGCTTGTTCGTGAGGGTTTGGACAGGGTGACCTGGAGTCTTCAGCCGAGGAGTAAACGGGTGCCACTGGGTCGAGAGCACAGGGAGGAAAGCTCAGCTCCTTCCTCAGAGACTGAGAAGACAGGAGGACGGAGAGTTGTTTTCAGGTGGGGATGCATGGACGCTCCCGGGTGGGGGGATAGCATGCAGAACTGTCAAGTGGGACAGGCGGCAGCAGACATAGCACAGGATCCAAGCACATTCTCCCTCCAGGAGAGCTTCGCTGGCAGTGCAGCTTGCAGAGGCCAGGCCAGGCCACATCCCTCCAGCCCTGCTCTGAGCCTGTGCGGGGCTCACAGGAGCCTGGGTGCTGGGCTCCTCCCCTCTCCTCCACCTACACACTGCACAGACCCTGCACTTGCTCAGGGAGTGGGGCCCGCCTCAGCCTCCCCCCCCTGTGCTCAGCAGACTGGCCAGCAGGGTGCAGAAAAGCCTGTGCCTCCCGTGACCAGGCTGGGCTCCCCGGGCAGACATGGCTATGCATGGCCACAGGTAGTGGGAGAGAAGAGACAGGGACCACGAGGACACTGACCCCAAGGCTGAGCAGGGCATCTGGGCAGCCTGGGCCTGCTGAAAGCCAGAGCTGCATGGCTTGACCTGTGCGCCCTGGCTTCCCACTGGTGTGGATTCTCCTACACAAATATATAAAGAGAGACGTCAGTGATGCTAGTTAGAAGACCAGGAATACCACACAAAGAAGGCTGGGCTCGAAGGAGTGCACTATATTGACGTACAGTGGTCCTTGGCACAACAGGAACCCTCCTGTGTACCTTGGGACTCAGCCCGGGACTGGGGACTACGCTTTGTTATGATCATGGCAAAGATCCCAGCCACACGCACTTCAGAGACGAGCCCCAAGAGCTGAGGGCAAGCACAGCTTGGGTCTGCAGGGACGTGGCCTGGGAGGCCACAGTTCACATCTGGCCTCCTGATCCTCAGGAATTGCATTTTCCTGAGAATACTAGGTCAGCAAACAGACGACAGGAAGTGAGGGGCACCACACTGCCCAGGACCGCAAGGCGGCTGCCTGAAGCTCTTTCTTCCTCTGCTTGCAAAGGCCATCGAGATAATTAAATAACACCATGTCGATAGATCTCTTCTCCCTCTGCACCCCCCACTCCCACTGTAGCAAGGCAAGGGGGAGGGGTGCATGTGCCGCGGCGGCTGCTGGCAGGTAATAAATGAGATCATGGTCTACACCCAACTGCACCATCTCTGTCAGCAGTGCACAAAAACAATGAATAAAAACCCAGCAGGGGGAGTGAGAGCCACCAACGCAGGCTCTTGACCCACAGAAATTAATAAGACAAATAAAGGCATCTGAATACCACTCAGTTGTCTTGCCCTGGAGCAACTTAGGATCTTACAATTTTTGTGTGTGTATGTGTGCTGTGAGTGCGTGTTCACGCATGTGCATGTGTTATGTGGGTGTGTGTATGTGGGGGTGGTGTGGGCTCATGCTTACATTCTTTAACTGTGTAGCCAGTGGTTTTCATGCGTATTTTTTATGGCCCATAGAGGGATATATCATGCTACTGGGGGCATTCCCACTCCAAGTCAAGGTGGAGCATGCTTTGTGTAATGTGGGTTTTAAACTGGAGAGAGGAGCGAGGTTTATAAGTCAAACTAACACTGCAGGCAAGATCCTCTGGAGACATTAGGTGAGGGTGGGTTCGAGTCCCTGTGGGGTGTCCTCCTGGGTGCAGAGTGCCCTCTCCCTGTGTCCTCATATGGCCTTCCTCTGCGTGATCTTGTGTCTTGATCTCCAGTCCTTACAGGGACACCAGCCCTCCTGGCTGGGCCCAACCACAGGGCTTCGTTAGCCACTTACATCTTCACAACGCTCACATCCTGAAGAGCCGGGAGAGGGCTTCCCCACAAGAATTTGGAGAGACGCCACTCACGGTGGTGCTCACGCCACGCCATTCCCTCAACAGTTACTTCCCAAGCAATTCAGATCCAGCCCTTTGAGTTCAGGCTGTGGCCAGGACGGCTCAGAATCCCTGCCCATCTTTCTGAGGGGTGGAGCCCCGCCTAGCCACCCAGGCAGGGTGGTCAGCAAGGTGTTGGGAAGACAGGGTCAGGGGGCCCTCAAGCCCACGGAGGTGTCTGTGGGGCTGCCTGTGACCAGAGCAGCTTTGACTATGCTTGGAAAGGAGGATAAAGAGCAGGAGCTAAGGCCTCAGGGTAGGGAAGGAAACGGGTGGGTGGGGCCAGAGTCTGCAAGCCCTGTGTGGCCTTGGCCCTGAGAGCTGTCAGTCTTGGGGGCCAGAGTGCAGGGCTGTGCCTGGGAGCAGTGTGGCTGCAGGATGGGGAAGGCCCAGGGCGGCAGGGCGGGGCAGAGTCCCTTTGGAAAGTTCCACAGGTTAGGGAGTGACTATGGTGCAGAGGGAGAGGACGCAGGTTCAGGACCCCCGAGAGGTAGAATGGACACACCGGGACCTGAGCTTCCATCCTGAGCAGCTGGGGCTCATCTTCAGGCTGAGCACAATGCTGGGAGGGGAGGACAGCAGCCTAGTGGACGAGGTTGGACACCTCCATCGCAATGCAGGGAGGTTGAGGGAGGCCCTGGACGCTGCAGGGGCCCAGGCCACTCACCTTTGACCATGCAGGTGCATGCTGAGGAGGAGGAGGACTGGACCCAGCAGTGGTGCTGCCGCAGCCCCACCCAGAGCCACCACCCAGCCCAGGGGACAGGGACAATATCTGTGAGTCGCAGGCCACAGCGTGAGGAGGAGTAGAAAAGAAAGAGCTGCCCCTGGCCTGAGGGGTCGCCCTCTGTCCCCCTCTCCTCTATGGTGAGCCATGTCCCACAAGTCTCCATGTGGGACATGTGACTCTGGTTTGCTCTTGTCAGGGGCCCAGTGTCCCCTTAGCTCCTTGACCTCTGTCCCCACTGCCCCAGAGAGGCTCTCTGTGGACACACTGGACACGCAGGATGCTCTCCTGCCCTCCTCTCCTCTCCTGCCCAGGAGTGAAGGCAGGTTAAGAGGGCTCAGCCCCAAGGGTCCGGGAGGCCAGTCGTGAGTTTGGAGCCCGAGGAACCGCCTCTTCTCGAGACTCTCCCACTTAGCAGTTGTTGCCATCCATAAGTAACTCTGGTGTGATCCTGGAAGCAGGCCTAGCAATACCTATTGTTCAAGGTCATTCAAGACTAGGCAATCTATTAATGGGATTAATTACACCTGTGTAGAAAATGTGTGCACTGAGTGATTATCTCAGACACTGAGCAAGCAGGACCCCAATTCACCACGGCCCTTCAAAGACAGCCCAGCAAAGTAAGAACGGAGGGAAAGTCCTCCGTCTGCTCAAATCCTGCACCCAGGGCTCGGTGCATTCCCATGAGTGTCACGTACCAGTCAAGGATTCTGTGCTTGCCGCTAATGGTCAACGCTGACCTGGATGTCCCACCCCTGTGATGAAAAGAAAGTAAATAAATAAGTGAGAGGAAACTGGCATTTACCAACCATGTAATTAGCTGTCTGGAAGAGCCAGAGGCGGATGTGAAAGCCCTGTGCAAACGTGTACAGCAGCCAGTGATGAGATCGGTAAACAACAGCTGGAGTGAGCATCAGAGCGTTTTTATTACAAAGGATGAAAATACAGAAATAACCCCCCAAATATATGTGAAATGTTGGGGAAATTGGTAACAATTTTTAGAAGAATACAAGAAGAAAACAGATCAAGAGAGGCTCCGTGAGGTCCAAGGGTAAGATGCTTGCTTGAGAAGGCGCGGGATTCTTCAATCAAACCACAGAAGAGTGCATTCCCTGGGAGGGCCACGCCCAGTCCCTGCCTAGCCCTAGATAACCCAAATACAAATGTTGTTGGAAATGAAACCAATAAAGTCCATGATAAGAGTCATGGAGTCCAAAAGAGGAGCAGAGAAACCATCCTTATGGTAAGTGTCTGATAAAAGCGCTTTTTCAACCCAGTGGGGAGTCTATGGACATGTCCCATCTGCTGGAAAAGATATCAGTTTTGGAAAAAAATAAGTTAACTATGTTCCCACTTTATGTCATGCACAAAAGCAGATGGATTAGCGTGACACAAAAAGGAGACAAAGTTATTAGAAGAAAATACTATTAGTATTAAAACAGTAGTCTTTAATATGATAATATATTTCTATCTATTTAAGGCAGAAACAAAGGGCTTAAAGGAAACAGAGATGAAATGACTAGAAGTTAAAGCCTTTGTCCAATACTCCCCATGAATAGAATGAAGACCAACATTGTCCAGAAAAAACAGTTGGCATGATGTGCAGTGAGCAGAGGCTCCTCAGCTTCCTCTGGAGAAGCAGCCCCCATGGATCTGCGCAGACATGGCCAGCTGGTCCTTGACAGGGGAGCGAAGGTGATGCAGAGTTGGGCAAGGTCACCTTTCCAACACAGGGTGCTGGCCAAGTGACATCCACACACACACAACTGGATCTCGGCAGGGACCTCACACCTGCCCCAGAAATGAACTCAAACTGGAGGATGAGACTCCCTGAAGATAACACAGGAGAAAATCTACCCGTAGGGGGATTTGGCAATGACTCTTTAGATACAACACCAAAGGGGTGCTCCGTGGAGGAAAGGACTGAGAAGCTGGACTTTGTTAAAATTAAAAATTTGTACCCTGCAAAAGACACCACCAAGAGAACCACAGACAAGCCACGCACTGGGAAAGGTCTGATAAAGTACTGTGGTCATGCCCGACCTCTGAGCTTAGAGAAATCTTACAACATAAGAATAAACAATCGGATCAAAAAATGGGCAAAACACCCGAACAGACATTTCACCAAAGAAGAAATAAAGTTGGCAAAAAGCACATGAAAGGTGTTTTTTGGTGTCACATGTCATTAGGAATTTCAAGTTAAAATGGCAATGAGACACCTCCACACACCTGCTGGAATGGCAGATCCAGACCGTGGTCAGCACTGTGCGCTGTCAGGCCATCGGAGAGCCTCCCTCACAGCTGTGAGAACCGATGGTGCTGCCGCTCCAGAGGACCAGGTTGTTTCTTACAAAACGAACATACCATGCCATCCATCAGCCACCCTGCTTGGTATTCACCCAAAGGGGGTGATAGCTTATGTCTGCACAAAACCCTGTCCATGATATTATAGAAGTTTTCGGCATCATTTCAAAACCTAGGAAGGAATCTACGAGTTCCTCAAAATGTGAAAGGCTATATCAGCCATGGTGTACTCAGACAGCCGCGGTTTGTCCTTCAGCAGTGAAAAGAGAGGCGTGGCCATGCTGTGGACAAGCACGGGGACACCCCAAGGGCACTTTATGGGGTGGACGGAGCCGGTGTTCTGAAAACACTCATGCTGTATGTTCCGGCTATGTGATGTTCTCGAAAAGACAAAACTGTGAAAACTGAGAAAAGATCCGTGGTCTCCAGAGGTCGGGAGGAGGAGGAAGGCCCAGGCAGAGAGCAGGGCACTTTTCAGGGCAGTGAAGCTACTGACCATGAGTCTGCAATGGGGGACACACGGTCCATGCCCCTGGGAGGTCCCACACCAAGCGTGGATCCAGGGTTAGCGTGGGCCCTGGGTGATGATAATGTGCAGCTTTATTGACTTTAACCAGTGTGCCATCTGGGGGGAGCTGTTGGTAAGGAGGTGTGCCGTCAGGGTGGGGGGCCAGGAGAGTGCAGGAACTCTGTTCTTTCTACTCGACTTTTTCATGAAAGTAAAACTGCTCTGAGCAGAAAAGTTTATTAGAAATAATGGGTAAACAGAACAAGTACACAGTAGCAATAGTAGGTGGCAGTGAATGAGGTCCTGCTGTTACCAGACCCTGGGCCTTCCCTCACCGTGGGAACTGGAGTGAGCCTTTGACCTCTGTATGCCTGGGTCAGTGCGTCTGTGAATGGCTGGTCATGACCGCACTCACTCCTTTGGGTTGTTCCAGTGTCTGTGAAGTCCTTCGCACCACACCTGGCCCACAGGAAGTGTCCAGCAGGTAGCAGTTATTTCTGTTTTCAATCGACCGAGGCAGCCCTGTGGGTGCAAGAGCCAACCATGTAGATGGCAATAGCTCAAGGTGAGACCAGATGCAGCACACGCGTGGGAAATGACCAGTCTGGGAGCCATGAAAGAGGAGCGAGAGCAAAGGGGCGTAGCCTTCATCCACCAACCAGGAGAAACCCAGGAGTGCTTTTGTCCAGTGTGGTTCCAATGCGGGAAGCCATCCACTCCCCTGTATGTCGTGGGAGGGTGCATAGACCATTTTTTTTGAGGACAATGGCTGTCCCAACCCTCTCCTGAAAGGTGGTCATGCACGGTAGTTCACGGTGCTCTCTAGTCCATGATGTCATGTGCTGCTCATTTAGCAAGTTCCTCCACGGGGACAGTCCTGTCACCTGCTCTGCACTCAGAACACACGAGTCAGACTGAGAGAAATCAATATGAGGAGTTTTGGAGGCTCAACTTCTTCTTTGATGCCTTTAAGCTTTGTTTTTAAGAAAGTAGGCTGGGCCTTGCTGTTCCACTAATAGCAGTGATTTTTCTCTAGCCTTTACACAGCCTTGAGTCCCTACAGGACGTCTTCTCTATATCAACAGAGGATCATGGAACCAGCTGCCCCTGCTCTCATGCTTCTCAGGACTTCCATCCTAGAGGCGTGCTGGGCACTGCTGTGGGACCCCTTTCCTTTCTGGTGGAGCTCCTGGGCCTCTGTCCAACTTGACAGCCTGGGGATGGGGCCCAGTGGCTGCCAGGTGGTCAGGAAGGATGGGGCTGTTGAAGACCGGCTCTGGGCCCGAGGGCAGTGCTGTTCAGGACCTGGTAGCTTGAGCAGGCTTTGGAGTCTGTATGGCAGGCCCATAGGCCTCTGGGGTGGACGCAGCCTCCTGCCTCCCTGGCTCTGAACAAAAACCCATGGCTGACATACAGAGGGATAGACAGAACACCAGGCCACCCAGGGGGTCACGGCAGGGGCTTACTTACTCACAGAAGGAGCATCCTCCTCTCCTGAGCTGCCGGACCCTTGCTCATGGCTCCGCTGGCTCCTGTCCTCCGTCCAGTCTGGGAGCAATGAAGCCCTGAACAGGACGCCACGTTCCTCCCACAGAAGCACTCATGTTGCAGAACACAAGGAAAATATCTGTCTACGTGTGTGTGTGTGTGTGTGTGTGTGTGTGTGTGTTTGCACTGACAGCTGACAGGCCTGTGTGAGAAATGCACCGGATCACTCAATCCTTAACAATGACTATAGCTGGGTATTGAGATATGGGAAAATTTTATTTTTTTCCTTCCAATTTTTCTGTAATGGACCGACAATAAGTCTATGGGAATCAAGAAAAAATGAGATATTAAAGAAAAATCTGATTTTTCTTTAATATTTAGAATGCCAAGAACTTTACTGATGTTAGTGGCACAACTCCTTGACCCCCGCACAGGCCCCTTGGGATTGTCCGAGGGGAGCGTTCGGCCTGAGAACAGGGCCTCTGTGGGGACGGTCGAGAACCGACCCTAGGAGAGCCATGGTGTTCTGTGACAGCACTGTGCCCAGCATGCCTTCCCAGGACAGACAGGGAACGCAGGGAGGTGCCCTTTGCTAGGAGCGCGGATTATTGGAAGCGCAGTTGTTCCTGAATCCTCTGTAGTCGGTGTCCCTCGGGTGTCGAGCTGACATCCTATTATGTAACCCTCGGCCAGATTTGTTTCTTTCCCTTCTCTAATATATTTTTCAGTTTCATCTTTTTAGAAAACAAGAATGCAGAGAGGAGCCACGGAAGTTGCCAAGGCAGGCTGGAAGCCTCTGGGAGTGTTTATCAAAGGACCTGCAAGGTTTGGGGGCAGCTTCTCTAAGCCTCGGGCTGAACATCGGAGAGGCCATGTTTATCATTCTGATTCTGCAGAGTGGAGACGAGGGCTTGGGAACAAACGCTCACCCTCAGTGTGGGCGAGGAAAAAGAAAACTTTTTTGAAAGAGAGATTATTAAAATTCAGAGACACCGGATGCCTGTAGCAAATTTCATCAGGGGAATTCTGGTGAAGGGCCTTTCATTTTCAGAGTTTTAAATAACTGGATTTTCCATTTTTCAATTTTAACAGGAAAATATAGAATTCCTCTTTCTTAACGTGAAAAAAAGGGTATTGATGAAGATGTATAGAAGAATATATATGTGCCCCAAATTGAAAAATACATATTCATGGATTTCAGTGCTCTGCTTTAGAAGTTTTTAAATTACTACCAGCCATCCATTTTTCAGTGATATTTTTTTTCTATAAGCAGAAAAAGAAAAGATCTCATTTCTTTCCTTATTCATCAGACCCCAAGGAAATAAAGCCGTGTTTTCTTCTAGAGAAACACAATTTGATAAAGCCGGGCTGCGGGCTGGCTGCTTTTCATTAAGGAGCTCCCGGAGGAGAAGCTGTGCGGGTTACTAAGGAATGAAAGCATGAATTGCCAGAGCCGCAGAGCGTCTCCCGAAGGCGACTCATCCGCACCGGCACACTCGGAGGAGGTGTGCAAACATACATGCATACGTTTTTCTCAAAGTAATCGGCTTTTTGGACACGAGTCATGTCTGACTCCTAAGTCATCACCGTCACCTCATCGTCCCCAGCATCATCCCTGGGTCACCACCGTCGCGGTCATTGTGCAGATTTAGGTCTATTAGAATAATATTCTATTTATTATTTGAATTCTCATCCCAGAAGGAAGATCTTGGCTCCATGAGAATGTGTGTCAGAGCTGATCATATTGCTTATGAAGAACTTTGGAAGTGGCGCTAAAAATGCTAGATTTGGCCTTCAAAGGTGCAGGTTGCAGGGCCTTCTCCCGCACATCAGCTAGCTGTGTGGCTCAAGGTTCTTTGTCTGAATGTCCTCCCCAGTCGTTGAAATGAAATAATGAATATCATGTGAAAAACAAATTAAGTGATGTATAAAAACCTGTTCGGTTCATTGCCACTTTCAGGATGGTGATTCTGATTCTGTGGGTCACGTGGCACTGAATTAGTTTAACAAGCACATTAGGTGGGTACCTAGTCCCAGGTGAGATGGAGTTGGTGCACTCCCACTTTGCAGCCTCGATGAATGTAACTATAAGACATGAACAGAATGCAGGGGTCATCGACTTGAGAACTCTGCGGAGCAAATAGCACCAGGTGCACTGGAGATAAAAGACCAGAAATCAGAGCACCACCAAATCAGTGGTAAGTGTACCGTTTCTCCCAGCCTGGATTCAAGACAGCCTGAAATCCAGACGTGGGCATCAGTGTGGACAAAGTCCCAGGTGAAACCCACTAGTTGAGTTTCAAGGAGCACGTAAGGCGTTTCTGGAGGAGGAGAGAGCGAGACCCGTGGGTTCCTGCATCTGCAAGGGAGAGAACTTCTCTGATCCAGGCAGCTTTGGTTTCAGGAAGACGAGCTGAACATTTGAACATCGCGGCTTCCTTTTCTAAGGCCCTTCCATCACTTGGCCCTCACTGTCAGAATAATGAGGGAAGCAAATAGCAGAGTAGGGTATAAAATCCCAGCACTATGGGTTGAAGATCAGAAAGGGGATCCTAGGGAGCCAGAAAATACTGGGGACATTGTGGGACAGAGGAGAGCTTAGAAAACAGCCCCGTGGTGTTGTTTACTATTTCCTAGGCTCACGTCAAGGTGCATGGCTTAGTGCTTTTCTACACCGGCAGACTTAAGAACAAACCAATGCGACAAAGATGCCGCTCAAGTTTCAGACAGGATGTTACAAACACAACTGCAATTGTTATCATGCTATAAATGTTTGGGATTCATGTATGAAGCACAGCCAACAGAAAGTGGGGTGTCATTTACAGTCCAGATGAGACCACCTCCTGAAACAGGAAATAGCTACATCCTCCATAACATTTAAACAAGACCCAAAAGTCTCCTAACAAAATAGCCAAGTGTACAAGAAATAACCTAAAATTTCTCAGAATAAGAACCAGGAAAATCTCAATTCATCTGGGAAAGAGCATTCAGCAGGTGTCAACACCACAGTGGCAGAGATATTGGAGATACCTGTGAAAGCCTTTAAGACAACTCTAATAAGATACTCCAAGAGGTGATGGCAGACAGTGTTAAAACAAATAGAAAGATAGAAAGTCTCGGAATAGAAATGTAAGATATAAAACATAAACAAATGCCAGAGATATCATGTGGTCCTTCAGAAGCTTTTTGTTGACCAGCAAGTGTTTTTACAGATTGCTTATTTGCTATGTGAGAGAAGAAGCAAGAAGGAAAGAGACTGTCTGTGAAATGGAAAATGAAAATGTGAGGAGGCTGTGGGGGACACAGGACCTGCGTCTGCCGTTGTTCACTGAGATGGAGGACACCAGACCTGCCCCTGACATTGGTCCCTGGAGAGGGCAACCCTGGACCTCCCCCTGGCACTGGTCACTGAGGTTGGGGGGGGTGAAGAGGAAAATGCCAGGTAAGGATACAGAACATGGTTTTAATGAAAAGTGTAGATTATCACCTGTGTCTAAGATGCTGCGATTATAAAGACAGAATGTGCATGTGGAGAAAGAATAGGTGATACAGCAAATGCAAATGTCAATTTTTTGATTTTTTTAATCCTTTTAATTCTATAGAATATCTCTAATGAATTATTTTTTTAAAAAATCTATATCTGTGCACAGAGTGACACTTTGGTCATCTTCCTATTTTAGCATTTGGATGCACACAATGACCACAATGTGAAGCAGGATGGTCACCAAAGAGCTGCAAATAGGTGCACTTTGCCTCTCCTGGCCACCAAAGCTGTCCATGCAGGGCCACCCTCTGGGCTGTCCTTCCACTTTTTAAGGTCTCTAGGGAGCTGGCCAGCTCAGGGCCACTGTTTCCCTGAGGAGGAGGCCTGACCAGGGCAGAGTGGGAGGCCCAGCCCCAGCTGTGGTACTTGCATGGAGTGAGGCTCCCAGAGAGAATACATCACACCTAATTCCTTGTCAAGACTGTTCTGTGGAGTTTCAGTGCAGATGCCAATGGCTTGCCCAAGGAGGGAGGTGGGCTTTAGATTGATGTCTTAGGGGGCAGGGGGAAATGAGAGAGGAAGCCCCTGACAGCATCCCTGGATTTTCTGGATTGGCTTGATGTTCACACATATTAGATTGGTTGACAGAAATCCTAATGTAGTCAATAGAATTCAAAAATGTGGGCTGCATTTGGCATGGTGGCACATGCCTGCAATCTCAATAACTTGGAAGGCTGAGGCAGCAGGATCGAAAGTTCAAAGCCATTCTCAGCAACTTAGCAAGGCCCTAAGCAACTTACTGAGACACTGTTTCAGAATAAAAAATAAATAGGCTATACCTTGGTGGTAAAGTGCCCTGGGTTTAACCCCTGTTTCAAAAAAAAAAAAAAAAAAGGGAGAGAGGAGCTGCAAGTAAAATCCCCCCAGAGAATCAGCGGGTCCTTTTGCTGTGAGTGGGTGCACCGCCCTGGATTCTGTGCAGGGGCCCTGGAATTACCCACTCACTCATGGTGAGGGGCAAGGCCTCCCAAAGAGAGGGCTGTGACTTGCTCATTTCTGAGCTGTGGAGCTCCCATTGCTGCACACTTGCCAGAGACACGGAGACACGTACTGAGTAGATCCAAATCCAGGCAACACAAATAGCAGCTGTCTGCGCTCCTGGGGTGACGGAGTTGAATCCGGGTATCCATTCCAGGTGGGAGAGTGTATCAGCCAGCTCCAGCTGCCTTGACAAAACACTGAGGATGGAGTGGCTTAAATGTGGAAAGCATTTTCTTGCAGTTCTGGAGTCTGGAAGTTCAAGGTCAGGGTGCAGCAAGGCTGGATTCCTGAAAGGTTTCTCCTGGCTTACCGATGGCTACCTTCCCTTTGTTCATGGCTGGCCTCTTGGGAGGGAGAACCCTGGTGACTTTTCTTCTTCTTACGTCAGTCTCAGCCCTGCTGGGTTCAAGCCCCAGACCTATGACCTTATTTAGCTTTGACTACCTTCTAACGACCTCATGTCAAAATGGTCACACGGAGACTGAGTGTTTAGCTGTATCTATTTGTATAGGAGCATAATTCCCTTCATAACACATGGGACTCTAAGAAAAAAAGTACCGACTTTCATTTTGCTACAGTCATTTATTATAAAACAAATGAATAGGATAAATGTAACAGGGTTAATTAAAATTCCCAGTATTCTCAAAAAAAATCCCAAATTATGAACATTGCAAATAAGTCATCTAAAACTAAGACAACCATTACCATTTAAAACATAAATCATCACACTCATAAACATTAAGAGCTTCCTTGGCATTCACTCCTGGGATGATTCAAAAGATGATAAAATATGAAATTAGGCAGAGCTTATTAAGATCAACCATTTTAACTATATGACCTTTTCATTTAAAAATGTAGATGCACATAATAAATAAGTTTGCCAGTGTGTGCCTGCTCAGAGTTTCCACAAACTCGAAAGGACGGAGCTAATTAGACACGAAATATCAACTTGAGAGCAATTACAGCCTGACACAGAGATACCCCAGTGTCGCTGTGTATTTCATAAATTTATGGTTTAGGCAAATCTCAAGGTTGTGTCTACATCATGAATTCAGAAACAGCAGTGAAACTTAGTCATAATGAACAGCGCCCACACCACCATCTTAAACCTCTGTTTTGGTTTGGTAGTAAGTACAACTGAATGTCTTTCATTTGTTTGATTTCTTTGCATATTTCTAAATGTAACCTTTCTCACTTGGATAGGAAAAACATTTTTTTCTCCTTTTAATGACCTGGGAGAATTTTATTACAAAACATAGAGGTCCTGGATTCTGGAAGGTGTATAAATCCACCATTGCAAATCAAATGTCCTTTCTGAATATAATGTTTGGTAACTAGTCCCACCCATATGACCAGCTAAGGATTTTTTTTTAATCATCTTCTTTTGAGTTCACCCTAGATCAGAGTTTGAGATTAGAGCTTAGGTTCAGGGGGTTTATTTGAATGTGCAAAATGAAACAAGGAGGGAAAAGAATTAGGAATTGGTTGTGTTGTTGGACTTCTGCTGCTGCAAGGAACTGACCTGGTCACGTGGAGACCCTCGGAGGTCAGAGGACATGCCTCAGAAGAGGGAGCGCTACGGGGCTTACCCATTCACTCTTACCCTATATTGGTTGAAGATTTCCCAGAAACTTCCTCTCTGACATCTCCAGCTTACCTTCAAACTGAGAAAGTCACTTTAGCTTTCCAAAAATCAAGCAAGCAAATGAACAACAACAGTAACATGCAAAAGGAAACACACCTATATACATGTGCACATGTGCGTGCAAGCACACACACACACATACCCACACAGGCACACCTGAGGCCAAGAGGTGAGGCTGACTCTTGAGGTGGGCCCCACACCCCCTGTAGAACTGTTCACTAGCCACACCAGAAATCCAGAGCCATGACAGAATGACCTGGGGCACCCAAGCTGTGGCTTCCCACACAGCACTACTTAGCTCCGCACAGGATCACACTGTGTCCATTCTGACTTATCTTACGGTGGAGCTGGCCCCTGATCATTAAAAGGCATAAAGTAGGGGCTGTAGTTGTAGTTCAGTGGTAGGCCCTGGGTTCGATCGTCAGCACCACATAAAAACAAACAGACAAATAAATCAAGGTATAGTGTCCATCTACAGATATATATATTTTAAGGCATAAAGTAACCCAGAGTTCCACATCTGGGCAGGTACTAGAGAAATGGAAGGCAGACCCTCTCAGTTGATGTACTCATGTTGAAAGCAGTGTGCTTTATAGGAGCCGAGAGGTGAAGCACCCAAGTGTCCACTGACGCATGGATGGACATGAATAATGTGGGCCATCATGCAATGGAATATTCCTGAGCATCCTAAGTGAAGGCCATTCTGCCCACGGAGGTGGGGTGGGAGTACAGCCGGGGCGGGGGGATTGTGCTACACGGAGGGCAGGTGGGATTGTGCTATAGCGCAGAGTGGGGTGGGATTGTGCTACAACCCGGAAGGGGGGTAGGATTGTGCTATGTGGAGGGGGGTGGGATTGTGCTACATGGAGGGGGGTGGGATTGTGCTACATGGAGGGGGGTGGGATTGTGCTATGTGGAGGGGGGTGGGATTGTGCTACATGGAAGGGGGCAGAGGGGGGGATTGTGCTACAGCATGAAGGCAGGTGAGATTATGCTACACGAAGGGGGGGTGAGATTGTGCTACAACACCGAGAGGAGGTGGGATTGTGCTCCACGGGGAGGGGTTGGAGTGTGCTAGGTCAAACAAGCCAAACACAAATGGACAAAGAGCGTGGAGTCCGAGCGTGGAGTCCACTTCTGTGAGCTCTGTGGAGATGGGAGGTAGAATACTTGTTGCCGGGGGCTGGAGGAGAGGGCCCTGGGGGGCTGCTGCTCTGTGGTGTGAGCTGTCCCTCAGGATGAAGACACCACTGAGCTGCATGCTTTAAAAGCTTCAAATGGGGCATTTTATGGAGCATATATGTTGCCATGGTTTTTAAAAAAGACATAAAAAGGCTGTGGTCATCAGTACCATAACTGATGGTTGCCATCCCCCTCCCCACCATCTGCGAGGGACTTGCTTGCATTTGGACCCGTTTCTTCTTTTGAGGGGTCTACTTCTTGACTGCCTTTCTCTTTTTAGCTGTGATTGCTGTGATTGCTTGTGCACTGTCCTCACAGGTCTCAGGGCGCCACGAGGCCCCTCAGTGATCCCGGGCCTCAGCGCTTGTCCTCCCTGCCCCTTTGGATGGAGTCATTACCCCCACATCAGACTCACCTGCCTTTGCCAGTGTGCTAGCTCTGCTCTTTCCTTGCTTTAAAATCTTTTCAGTGTCATTCCAGCAGCCATTCTAAGCCAAGGGTCTGCATTTCCTGGGCTCATCAACATATGCTCTGATTGATAGAACTCAGAGAGTTACCTGCCCACAAGTCTGAATTCTCTGGTTTTCCTCTCCATGGGATCCTTGGACTTGGAGGTCCTTCACAGAGGCCCAGGAATGGAAAAATGCATTCAGACCCATTTTGGTCCATAGACCAGGTGTTTCCCACAGAGATCCTAATTATGGACACGGGTGGTGTGCAGGGTCAGAGGAGGTGTGGAGGAGGAAAGCAGGGCACACAGAGGAGGCTGAGGTGGCTGCAGGCTCTTCTCACCATCCTCACCTAAGGAATTATTTTGCAGAAAATTTAGGAGTCAAAACATCATTTGGAAGATCCTTCAGACCAAGGAAGGGTTCTAGCTCAGAGACTTGACGTGTTACTTTGTCATAAGTCTTCTCTCAGTCTCCTTCATGGTGGCCCCATAATTCTAACTGGGATTTTGTGAAATTAAGCCATTCAGAGAGATGTGTGTATGTGTTAATGATGTCAGACACACTCATGAAAAGCCAGCACCTGGTCTGGAAGTGGGTGCCCACCCAGAGAACAGGATCCCCAGAGGCTCCACTGAGTATAAACCGTGCACCTGCCACTGTGAGTCTGGAGAATGTGTGCAGAGAACAGTTACCCCCAGGGGACTCTTCAAAACCTCAGCTTCAGGGAGACAAAGCTGAACAAAGCAGATCGCAGTGCAGAGACAAGACAGAGAGCAGTCCTTACAAAGTGTTCAAAGAATAAATCAAGACCAACCATAGTCACAAGCTCTGGGTCTGACAAGACTTTTGAACTCCCGAACTTCAGGTCTAGCTCAAGGGACAGAATTATTAACATCTCCCCACAGGCTCTCCGTCACAGACAAACATCACACCAGTCGCTGGAAGAACAGATCACAGGAGCCATGTGTTAGGTTAGAAGCCACATCGTACCAAGGCACAAGATAATTTGATTAGAATTCAAAAATCCTAGGAACCAATATAAATCCAACAGTGAGCTCAGTGCAGTGTCTGGAGCTTAGTGTAATATTTCCTTACCATGGTGAGCAAGAGAGCTTTGAACCCGCAGAAACTCCGGGGGCCTCAGATATGCTGCAGTGACTGAGGCAGCAAGGAGCCTGGGCAAACCTCATCCCCCTTGTGTTGCTAAAGCCCCTGGTCCAGTGTCAGCCCAAGGGAGTTGGCAGAGACTTCCTAGGACTTGGGCTTGTTCCGGTGATTTCTGAGGAGGGTGTAGGAAAGTGGAGTGGAGTTCCGGACTGGGCATTGGAGAGTGGGCGCAGCTGGTGAACGGCATCTCTAGCTCCACCTGGGAGCAGGGAGCAGGAGTTCTGTGGCGGGCATGGTTCCTCGGGTGGGAAGGAGTGTACAGAGGTTGGTGGAGGGATGTTCTTTGGTGTAGTCAGCTTTTTCTTCACTGTGACCAAAGACCTGACAAGAACTTACAGGAGGAAACGTTTATTTTGGCTCACGGTTTCAGAGGTTCAGTCCGTGGTCAGCCGACTCCATGACTCTGGAACTAAGGTAGGCAGAAGAGCGTGGTAAAAGGACCTGGAGGAGAGGGGACAAGCTGCTCAGAAGGTGACACCAGGAAGTGAGAGGGGGGGCGGGGAGCTCTGCTCACCAGAGACAAAAGGCGCGTTCCCAGTGACCCACCTCTTCAGCCACACCCCACCTGCCTGCAGTTTCCACCCAGTGAACCCTGACCAAGGATTCATGCACATTAGGTTAAGACCCTCATAATCTAATAGTTCCCCCTCTGAACTTCCTTGCATTGGCTCACACCTAAACCCTGCCAGTCTTGCTCTGGGAGTGGCCTTGTCCAGACATTATTTATATTTTCTGAAAATTGCAAATCTGGAAGCACCCTGGCTCAGCTGGCCACAGGGTGGTCTTCATTTTCCTGGAATGTATCCCACTCATGTCACTGAAAACGGCTGGAAATAAACTCTCCATGTCGGTAACAGGATCTTCCTCGGATTCTCTTTAGGATTTTCCTCTATCGCACCACTGAACGTCATCACTGACGTGGGGTCTAAACACAGCAGAGCAAATGTCAAAACAGTGGCTGCTGTTTCACATGGAGCGGTTTCCTGGCGCCTAGAGCACCGAGGCTGTGCAAGCACAGAGCCGAGCCGCTGAGGACGAGAACGCTCAGCTCCTTGCATGAGCATCCAGACCCAGTGTCCATGACGGCAATCATGAGGACGGTGAGGATGGCGACTGGACGCAGCATGACAACCTCGTGGGTCTGATTGAAAATGCTGAGATTCCTCCAGACTTAGTGATTTTTCTGAATAGATGCCTCACTTTCTCTTCATTTTTCACGTGTGGCGTCTTCCCTCGCCAGCAGCCTCGTTCACCTTAATTTTTCTCAATCATATTTTTCCAAAGATGATCATTGACTCACAGGCTCCAAACGTCTGAGTCATATGTTAAAAGTGCACGTAAACTTGACCTTTTCCTGAATGAATTGTCATGGTCTTTAGAGAAACTCACACAACTTTTAAGTCTCTGCAGGTGATAGAAAGGTGCACCCACACTTGGACACTTCACTTTCTATGACAGCACACGTGCAGCACCTCACATCTGCAGACAGTGCCTGCTCCAGATCGGATTTGTAATATACCATGCAGCCTGCGTCTCCTTTACGAAATGCCCCGTCTACACCTGCGGCTGGAGCCCCTCACCTCACCTGTGGATCCCCAGGGCGCCTTCATTCTTCACTGTACCTGCTTTTGCCCAGATGCCCCCGTGCTTATCTCAATGCCCACTTGCCTCCCATGTTTTCCTGTCCCACTTCCAAGGACAATGAATTAATGTGGCTACTGCCTCACCTGAGAACGGCTACATTGGTTAAAACAGGCAAGGAAATATTGCTTTAAGTCGAACCCAAAGTATCCAGAGGGAGGGATTTCTAAGATGTGCAACTTTTCAGAACTTGGAACTTCACGCTGGGGGAACAGGCACCAGCTTTAACCTGAAGGTCACAGCACAGGATGGTCTTCCCCACTCCACCTCCTGCTAGGTCAAGTCCCACTTACAGGCACAGATCTGTACCTGGTATCTTCAAGACATCGTGAAGACATCAGGTACAGATGGTCGCAGAGGTGACTTCTCCAGGAGTCTTCATCTCACTCTTACCCTGCACATTCTTGTAAGTATGCAGTAGGAAGCCATCAGGAAAGCATGTGGGCTCTGGAAACTTTCCACTGAACAGAGAAACAGCGTATGTGGCCCTCAAAGAAGCAATTCCCCATTTCTCCCTAATAAGTGTCTATCTCTCCATTTCGTCTCCAACAGAGAGCACTGCTGAGAGCCATGGCCCAGTTTGTATGGCCCCTGGCATTTTGCCAACAGTATTGATTGACAGGCAAGGCATTACTATCTGCCTTGGCTGCTACTTTTGAGTTCTCGTGCTACTTTGGAGTTCTCGTAAAGATTCCCGGGGATTCCCATTGGTTGGAGAAGTGCAGGAGGAGGGATTTCTGGAGCATATATTTCCGGTGGCTGGTTCCTAGATGAGCCGCGTGGCGTTCAGGAGGAGTTGCTGGTGGAGTTCAAAAATAAAGTTTGTTCCTGCTTCAGTGGCTCGTGATTTGTGCCCAGCCAGACTGCAGCATTTGGTGGCCCGTACGGGGAGCGCCTAAAGCTTGGGAGTAAGTGAAATTGCTCCCCCCTAAGGGAAGGTGAGAGAATGAGTGACCATTTTAAAAAACAATGTGTTCTTGTTTTGATTTGTTTTGTTTTTGTTTCAAGCTGCCTATCCCTAGAACTTTCTCAGGCAAACCGGGAAAAATGGTTGGCTCAAGGTTTGAAGTTGTTCGCCCCTGAGGAAGAGATAGAAATAGACCACAAATGCACATGTCAAGAAAATAGGAAAATTGATACAATGATTTTTTGTTCCGTTTTTGTTTCGTTCTGTTTCGGTTTTGTTTTGTGTTATCTTATTGGGTTGCGTTATCTTTATAATAGATTAGAAATTAGTAAAAAACAAACTGAAAGAGTGTTAAGTAAATTGTTAGAGGTTCAGACCATGGAGAAAGACATTTTAGATCAAGCAAAAGAGAAGGTCTCTCGAGCTACTCAGACAGAGGAAGAAAATTTAAAGGAAGAAAGCTTAGAGGAGAAATAGCTATTAGGGAAAAAGCAACAACAGGAGGCTGCTACTAACACCGTTCTATCACCAGAGTGCGTAATTCAACCAACAGCCCCACCTATAGAGACAGCTGAGTGGCCCTCAACTCCCGTAGTTGATAGATGGGATCCTGAGACAGGACCTCAAAGATTAGCATGCCCTGTACTTTATCAGGCAGGAGGGCAGCGAATTCACTGTGCTTTAGATTTGAAAACAGTGAAGCAGCTAAAGGAGGCTGTAACAACCTATGGTCCTCAAGCACCCTTCACTGTAAGCATGGTCGAATCCATTACCAACTTGGACATGACGCCAGCAGATTGGGCTAATATGTGTAAATCTGTGCTAAATGGAGGACAATATTTGTTATGGAAGGTTGCCAATGAGGAATTTTGCATGGAGATGGCTAGGCAAAATGCAGCAGCCGGTTACCCTCAAATAAATCTAGATATGTTGTTAGGAAAAGGACCTTATGAGGGTCAACGGCAACAAATTGAACATGATCCTGCTATATATGCACAAATTGCTGCAGATGCAGTTAGGGCATGGAAGACTTTACAAGGACATGGAGATTTACAAGGTAAATACAGGGAGCTAATGAACCTTATGCTGAATTTGTAGATAGGCTTATTCAAACAGCTACCAGAGTGTTTGGGGATACAGAACAAGGAATGCCATTAATTAAATAACTGGCTTATGAGCAAGCATATCATTGGTGCAGAGAGGTCATTAGACCATGGAAACATGGAGATTTAAACACATATATTAAATTATGTAGAGACATTAATGAACAAGGGCAAGTCGTGGCAGCTGCAGTAAAACAGGCTTTAGATGCCAGAGACATTAATGAACAAGGGCAAATTGTGGCAGCTGCAGTAAAACAGGCTTTAGATGCCAGGCCAAAAACATGCTACAATTGTGAACAAACAGGACATTTTAAAAGGAATTGTCCCATAGGAGGAGTGTTTAACAAAACTAGGTATCAAAGGAGTAGAATACCGGGTATTTGCTCACAATGCCATAGAGGGAGACATTGAGCTAATGAATGCCATTCTCAAACCACCATAGAGGGTACTCCGTTATCAAAAAACAGACAAGGACCAGGTGTTTACCCACAATATCATGAAGAAAGGCATCGGGCTCCATTGCCAAAAAATGGACAGGGGGGCCCAATGCTCCGGGGCCCACGACCACAAATATACGGGGCACTGGAGGAACCCAGCAACCCCATCAGGGTAGTGCCCAGGACACATTGTCCATTAAATCCCTCATCAGACAAACCAGAGGGAGCACAGGGTTGGACATCTGCGCCTCCACCAGATCAGTACTAACTCCAGAGATGGGAGTTCAAATCATTCCCACAGGAGTAAAAGGACCTCTTCCCCAAGGAACAGTAGGCTTATTGTTAGGATGCAGTTCTTCTACTCTAAAAGGACTTATGATAAGTCCCGGGGTAATTGATCCTGATTATGAAGGTGAAATAGAAATTATAGCTAGTTCTCCAAAGGGTATATCAGTAATTTCACCAGGAGATAGAATAGCACAGTTGTTAATAATACCCAGCCCACATGATAAATTTTCCAGTAGTAGGATAGAAAGAGGTTCCAGGGGATTAGGCTCCACAGGTGTAGATTGGGCTATGCTGTTTTTGAATTTAGATTCTCACCCAATGCTAAAACTAAATATTCAAGGACATGAATTTAATGGGCTACTGGATACAGGTGCAGACCTTAGCATCATATCTCATCAAGAATGGCCAAAACATTGGCCGTTACAACAAGCCACTCAAATGCTTCGAGGCCTAGGAGTGGCAACTAATCCCCATAGAAGTGCAATGGTATTAGATTGGAAGGATCCTGAAGAATGTGAAGGAACTATACAGCCATATGTATTGGATCATCTTCCTATAAATTTATGGGGACGAGATGTCCTAGATCAAGTAGGTTTGACATTAACAAATAACATCAATCCAAATGCGCCCACTATTAGGGCTAGACAAGGTTTCAGGAAAGAAAAAATATTAGGAGAATAAGGTATAGCAGCACCAATTCAAATAGATCAAGGAATAAATAGGTTTTCAGAAGGGGTCACTGAGGCAATAAAAATTACTTGGAAATCAGAAAGACTAGTATGGGTTCCTCAGTGGCCCCTGACTAAAGAAAAGATACAAGCAGCCCATGACCTGGTCAAACAACAATTAGCGGAGGGACATATACAACCTTCCACATCTCCCTATAATACTCCCATTTTTGTCATTAAAAAGAAATCTGGTAAATGGAGATTATTGCAAGATTTAAGAGCCATTAATAATGGGATGGTTATTATGGGACCTGCTCAATCAGGGATTCCTCAATTGTCTGCTTTGCCAAAAACCTGGTACATTTTAGTTATAGATATTAAAGATTGTTTTTTTTCAATTCCAATTCATCCTGAGGATAGTCCATGTTTTGCATTTACTATCCCTGCACTGAATCATGAAGGTCCTGATCAGAGATATGAATGGAAAGTACTCCCTCAAGGAGTACTATGTGTCAAATTTATGTTAACAAAGCAATCCAGCCACTTAGAAATCAAAATCCTGAACTACAAATATTTCTCTATATGGATGACGTGTTATTAGCACATAAAGATAAAAACACATTGCTAGAATGTTATGCCACACTTACAAATTTGTTAAAAAATTATAATCTAGAGATAGCAATAGATAAAGTACAATTAAATTTTCCAATTAATTATTTAGGAGTTCTATTATCCTCAACCATGGTCCGTCCACCAAAAATTCAAATACAAGTAGATCAACTCAAATCACTTAACGACTTTCAAAAGTTATTAGGAGACATAAATTGGATAAGAACTTATCTAGGCATACCAACAGGAGAGTTGGGACCTTTATTTGATATCCTAAAAGGTCCATCAGATCCAAGTTCACCCCACATGTTAACGCCTGAAGCAAGAAAGGCATTAAAAATTATTGAAACATATATGGAAAATATGCATATGGATAGAATTGATATAAGTTTGCCTTTATTATTTATTGTACTACCAACAAAAAATATTCCTACAGGACTATTTTGGCAAGAAGGTCCATTATTGTGGATACATTTATCTTATTCTCCTAACACTATTCTTACTAGGTATCCTGATGCTGTAGGACAATTAATACTCAAAGGAATAAAAGCAGCAAAGGGAGTGTATGGAATTTCTCCCAATAAAATTATTACTCCATATACTATGAATCAAATTGATGAGTTAGCTAATGAGTTAAATACTTGGGCAATAATCATGTGCAAATTTAATGTTTCATTTGATAATCACTTACCATCTAATCCTTTGTTATCTTTTTGGTCTTCACATCCTGTAGTTTTTCCAAAAATGACAAGAAAAACCCCTATCATAAATGTTCCAAATGTATTCACTGATGGGTCAAATAATGGTACAGCAGCAGTAGTTACCCCTGATCAAACTTTTACATTTTTAGTACCCAAACAATCAGCTCAAAAGGTAGAGCTTAATGCAGTATTACAAGCTTTTGTGATGTTTAAAGATTCTGTATTTAATTTATTTTCTGATGGTCAGTATATAGTTAATGATATAGTATCCCTTGAAGATGCTGGTAGGATTTCTCCTTCCTCTACTGTTTTCTCTTTGTTTTCCACTATACAAAGTCTAATCTGGGACAGAAAAGATCCATTCTTTATAGGACATATCAGAGCACATACAGGATTGCCTGGAGCCCTTAGTTTGGGCAATGATTTAGCAGATAAAACTACACATGACATACATATTTTCTCTACACTAGAAGAAGCAACAAATTTTCATAAAAGGTTCCATGTCAATGCTAATACTTTACAAAAGTGTTTTAAAATAACTAAGGAACAAGCTAGACAAATAATAAAACAATGTCAAAATTGTGTGACCTTTTTACCACAAGTTAATCTTAGAGTCAATCCTAGAGGATTGATACCTAACCATATTTGGCAGATGGATGTCACACACTTGCCAGAATTTGGAAAATTAAAATATTTGCATGTTACAGTTGATACTTCTTCTGGATTTTTGATGGGCTCCCTTCATGCCGGAGAAAAAACTAAAGATGTTATAGCTCATTGCTTACAAAATTTTGCCACTGTGGGCATTCCAAAACAGTTAAAAACAGATAATGCCCCTGGTTATACTTCTACCTCTTTTAAACAATTTTGCTCATCATTTGGCATTACTCATATAACAGGAATCCCATACAATCCTCAGGGACAAGGCATAGTTGAAAGAGCTCATCAAACTATTAAAATGTACTTATTAAAGCAAAAAGAGGGAATTGGAAAGGGGTATATATCCCCCAAAGATAAACTTAAGATAACCCTTTTTACTCTAAACTTTTTAAATTTGGATTCATCAGGACTTAGTGCTGCGGAAAGGCATATGTGTCCAAAGAATGTACATAAGCCCAAGGTACTTTGGAAGGATATTCTAACAGGACAATGGAAAGGTTCTGACCCAGTGATTGTCTGGAGTCGGGGTTCTGTTTGTGTGTTTCCACAGGGAGAACAACAGCCGATTTGGATTCCAGAGAGACTAACCAAAGCGATTTCTACAGACCAAAAAGAAGATGATTTGGCTCAAATCCATAATAGCTGATATCCAGAGCTCCAGCTTGGCTATTCTTACATTTGCTCTTTTCTGATCTGCTCCCCAGGAGCCATGTGTGGGTTTTGCAGAGGGCGATTGATTGTTGAGACATTCATTATCAAAAAGCTCATGGGCTTGTCTGACACAGAGGGTCTGCTTCCACGGACTCTGTGAACTTCGCCGAAGAGGACTTTCTTGGACTTTCCCCAGCTACACATGCCCCATCTCAGTCTGTCCTTAAACCTGGGTCACTCCCTGAGGCTGGGTCACTGCCTGAGGATGGGCCGGTGAGTCCCAACCCCCAGCTCTCGCACCTTGGCGAAGTGCCTCCAGCTCACGTGACCAGGTGCGGTCTGCGTGAGCAACAGCACAGGGCGGAAGTGAGACGTCGGCTCCCAAGTTGGGCTGTGAAGTGCAGCCTTCTTCTTGGCTCTCTCTCCCTCGCTGCGCTCTCTGGGGAAAGCCAGCTGCCGTCCTGTGAGCTGCCCAAGGGCGAGGCCCACCAGGTGACGAACTGAAGTGTGTGAGCGACAGGCAGCAGGGGCCTGGGGTCTGCAGTGGCCATGTGAGGGGAGGGGAAGCAGATCCGCTGGCCCCAGCTGAGTCTTGAGCTTTGACTACAGGTACAGACAACAGTCTGCCTACAAGCACTTGGATGACCCCAGCCAGGGTCCCCCAGCCAGGCCACCTGACTCCTAGCCCCTTGAGAGGTGGGACTGCTGGGGCTTCTCAGTGTTGGGCGGTTTGTTCCACAGCAGTGGGGAGCTCCTCCACTGCAGCTCCACCCTTGTTTCCCAGGACCTTGTCCTCAAGACCTGGGGGACCTCGTTCTATTACATTTGCATGTTATAAGCCTTGCCATGAATGGGGTACCCCATCAGGAGCTCCAACAGGGGGAACAGCACCCAGCACTCGCAGGGCTCCAATGGACACTTGTGAACTAACCATTCAAAGAGCACAGAGGAGGCTTTTCAGCTCAAACCTCCCCACATACTCAAGAAAGTCACTCAGGCTGCAAGGACAGGGATGGAGGTTTGCATTAAGAACTTGCAGGGCCCAAGGAAAAGCAAGCTCCAGACGCTGCCCAGCAAGGACTGCAGCGCCCCACAACGTCTGCCAGGAGCTTCTCTGTCCCAAGCGCCCTTTCCTGTGACTTGGTCCCTGAGGAGTCTGGGGACCCACTGGTGGCTCTGTGCCCTTTGAACATGGCTCTGCAAGCTCCTCGCCTGTGCAGAAAGCACCCCTTGCACCCTACTAGGCCCTCTCCTCTCTGCCAAGGCCTGGGCACTCAGGGCTCCTACAATATTGCCACAATGTGTTGGATATTTCTATCCCTCTTCGGGGCTATAAATTGATGAACTAATGACTCATTTACCAACCTCCGACCTATGCCCTCTGACCTTTAGCTCCTAAGCTGGGCTTCAAGATACGTGTCAGCAATGACTCTTACTCGTGGGCAGGGTGGAAGCTCCACAGCCTGTTGTCCTCCCCACACCCTCCACAGGAAGGGTGGCCTCTCTACCTCAGGACTACTCCCCTCGTGCCCTGGGTGACATGGCATCCTGACAGCTGTCAGGTCACAGATCAACAAAATCTGGCCATGCCTGTTTTTTTTTATAGTCTGCAGCAAAGTAGAATGATTGGGGCCCAGCCCATGAGGCTGCCAAAATGAACCCGTTAACTGCCTGACCTTTTATGGGAGGAATTGACTGACCCCTGCTGTCTCCATCATTGGATGCCAGACGTTTACATTTTATAGATCTATTACCAAAAGGAGACCGGCAGTCTGATTAGGACAGAATCACAGAACAACAAACACAGCAACATTTTAATACCATAAGGTAGAAAAGCCATATCAGTGCTAAAAAAAACTTAACGCATAAATCCCACTAGCCATCTACCAGCCCGCCCCCCTCCAGTTTCCATCTATTCAATGTTTCCAGCCACTAAAAACATCACCAGGCTCAACAGCAGTGTGCAAGGATGATCATTAGCGTTTTAATTAAAATATCTGAGCGAGCGTGGGTCCCAGAGCCTCTTCCTTCCTGCCTCGCCAGGCTCCGCACTCCCCTGCCGTCCTGGTCTCCGTGGAAAGGAAGGCGTGCCGGGAGTCTGTGCCTGGCACTCACAGCTACTGGGGACTGCACACACATATTTTTGTTCCAAGATTTTTATAGATGTGTCAACTGAAGCTCAGGGAGACGAGTCAGCAGCCCCCTCACAAACAGCACTGACTCACCGGAGATTAGAGGGAGCTGTCTGTCCACCAAGCCTGTGTTCCGCCACCCACCCCACAGAGCCATCAGGGGAACACGTGGCACCCCGGGAATGCAGGTGTACCACAACAGGTCCCAGGCAGGTCAGTGCACCCGGGATGGGGAGTACGTGCTGGGTCTCCCTCCAGGAGAGGGTCGCAGGCAGTGCGGTGTGCATGTGGCAATGCCGGCTGCTTGGAAGCACTCAGCATCTCAGCTCTTGGCAGGGTGAAGAAGAGGACGAGAAGCTGTGCCTGGTGGGGTCACGTTTCCACATAGGTGTGGAGTCGCACGGGCAGGAAGGAGTGGTGCAGACCATCTGCAGGAAACAGCATGAGTCTGAGCGGTCCTTGGGCGCACCCACACACTGCTGGTGGCACTGTGAAGCACACAGCTGCTCTGGAAGAGCCTGGTAGCTCCCCAAATGACTAAGCACGGTTGCCACGTGGCCCAGCAGTTCTCAGCCCATGCCTGAGAGAAAGGAAAGCGTGTCTGTAAGAAATGTGTAGCAGCAGCATTCTCAGCGGCCAAAGGGGGAGACAACTCAGGGTGTGTCAATGGATGGCCGATGGATGAAGAGGTGTGGTCTGCGTGTACCTGGGTACCCCTCAGCCACGAGGAGGGAGGAGGTACTGGCACACGTGACACAGGTGACCCTGAAGACCAGGTGCTAAGGTTGAGAAGCCAGGAGTCCACATGGGGAGGTCTGGGACAGGGCACTGGAGAGACAGAAACAGACCTGGGGCTACAAGGAGTGGGGAGGGAGGAAGGGAGCTGTGGGTGATAGAAAAGCCTGCAGTGCCCTGGGGTGTCTCAGACAGCGGTGAATGCACAAAACCACTGACTTGCACACGCAGAGAGGGACGATGGCCCGGGTGTGGACTGTAATTCATTGGATTGTTAGAAATACTGTGACCCCAGCTGCAGCTTCTGAGCTCAGCCTCCCTGGCGGTAGCCTCTGGGGCACATCCAGGATGTGGGAGGAAATCCTCTGCGGAGGCTGAGACTCCACCATGGAGGGCCCTTCCCTCCTCCACGCAGGGCACACTGCCCTGGCCTAGGACAGCGGCTCTGACCCACCTTTGCTCCCACGCTGTCCTTCCATGGGTGCTTGTCAGCACCAGGCAGGCAGGACCAAGGAGCTTCATCATGGAGGGCAGGGTGGAAGGCGGACACGGGAAGCCCATGCCAGGCCTGCCTCGGACATGGCTGGGAGGGCTGAGCCAGAGGCTGCCCTGCAGTGTGAGAGGGAAGCCACCAGGGTGTCCCCGGCTCCGGGCTCCCCCAGGCTGGAAGGTCTGGAGTCTCCTTCCTGCTCTCTCTGCCCTCAACTAAATGCTCTGTAAACAAGCACACATGAAAGGCTTGGCAAGGACCAGCCTCCGCGTCCCTCGGCAGAGCTCATTAGCAGAACTCGTCTTTGTGATCATTAAACCTCCAAGTCTGAGAGCCCCGATGGGGGAGGCAGCCTGCAATCCTTGTCTCGGGTTGGTATTTATGGCCCTTTGTGTTCCACACAGACCTCTTTCCACTCTGGGAGCATAAATTCAGAGTCCAGCGAGGGCATCTTGATAAGCAGTGTTAGCCTTACAAATTTCAAAGGACAGAAAATGTTAAAGGTGAATTCAGAAACCGGGTCGCCTTCTACCGGGAAGACACAAAAGCAGGGAAGCCCGCTGGAGGGGAAGCCGCCCGATCCCTTGGGAGTTTCCACTGCTGCCCCCAAGGGAGCCCCCAGAGGCCCCAGAGCCCAGCGGGCACCCCACACCCTGCAGGGGCTGGGCGGAATTTCTGGTCAGACAGTAAAGGCTGCCTGCCTTCCTCCTCCTTCCCCAGGGCTTTAATGGAGCTCAGCAAGATCAATGCCTGGATCCTGCTGCGGTCCCCAGAGGCAAAGCTCAGACGAACATCAGGGATCCTTGTTTTAAAGACCCATCTGCCCTCTTCCCAGGAGCTGCCCACGAGCAAGACCTTAGCACCACCTGCCAACTTTTCCCAGAAACAATCGAAGTCCATTTTGACTAAACATATATCTGACAATTGAGTGTATCTCTTAA